>NC_040907.2:88729004-89029004 GCF_004126475.2 Phyllostomus discolor | reverse complement strand
ATTTTTCTTGCACTTCCATCCATATGGTATCAGCCTGGGGGAATGCAATAGCCTCATCCTCTGGATTCCCTCTCACCCTACCCTGCAGAGGTTGTGCCCTGCTGAGGAGTCAGCTGCCAGGGCCTGGGTATAGAGGTCTTGACAGGCTAAGGGTGTTTCAGTGACTGAGTTGTGTGGCTTTGAGACAGAGGCCATTCCCCCTGACTTTTCCGTGAACTGACTGGCACCTCCCCCTCATGAAAGACCTGCTAGCCACACTCTCCAGGATCTTAGCAGCTCCACTCTGCTGAGATCAGACTCCTGGTAGAATCTGGGTCAGACTGAGCTGTGTGGCTCTAGGGCAAGAGCCACTTTCCCCTCATATGACCAACCAGTCAGTGCAGAGCCCCCCACCCCCCTTCATATGAACAAACATTGGTCTGTCTAGGCCTGATAAAACTCTGCTGGCCTTACCCTGATGACTCCCTGAGACCTTGCCTTACACAAAGGTGTGTGAGCAACCAGCAAGTGGCAGCTAGACTTACTCCAGGTCATTTCCTGAATGGCCTCAGACCCAGCACTGGCACTGAGTTTGAACCTGTATCAACATGTTGAACGCTATTCTCCCCTACCCGATAACTCACTGAGAACCTACATTATGCCAGAGGCTCTTTCAGTGACTGAGCCTAACAGTCAGCCAGCAGGCAGAAACAGATACAAGTAAATTTCAGGATGCCATGGGACTTTTGTGAAACTGTCCCTGGGCCCAATGTTGGTAAAAGCCAGTCTTGGTACACAGCATGGTCCTTCCCAAGCACACTCAGGCCCAGCAGAGGAAGTCACAAACTGTAGATCACTTTATAGCTCCAAACACGTTGCCCAGGGTCAGTCACAGGCAGCATCTGACATTGTGCTGTACCAGAGTCCCTCCCAAGAGGCCCCAGAACCAACACACCCAGTGGCCAGTTTCAAACAACATCAGAGCAAGATACAATTAGCTTCACAAGCAGCATATCCAAAGGGATTATCTTGGTAGGCGGCACCAGACCATGCTGAGGCAAATTTTGCTTTGTGTGGTCAGCCCCTGCACAGCAGCTTGTATATTATGGTTAAAGTTAATCCTCAGTCAGTCAACCTGCAGGTAGACCCCATGCACAAATGGGTCAATAGCAATCAAGACTCAATTACAACAGGAGGACCCACAAAACACAAACAGACATTCCAGGAGCACCCAATTCAGGTGATCAAGGAGACTATATCGCTGGGTCCCACAGAAAACCTACTACATAAGGCCATACTACAAGACTGGGAGTCATAGCAGATCTACCTAGTACATGGAAACAAACACAAAGAGGCAGCCAAAATGGGGAGATAACGAAACAAACCCCAAATGAAGGACCAGGAGAAATCTCCAGAAAAAAGAGCTAAATGAAATGGAGGCAAGCAATTTATCAGACACAGAATTCAAAGTTATGCTTATAAGCATATTCAAGGAACTTAGTAAGAACTACAAAGTCATGAAAATGACACAGAAACCATAAAAAGGAATCAATCAGTCAGAAATGAACACAGTATCTGAAATGAAGAATACACTAAAGGAATCAACAGTAGGTTAGATGAAGCAGAGGATTACATCAGTGATTTGGAAGACAAGGTAACAGGAAACATCCAATCAGAGCAGCAAGAGAAAAAGAATTTTTTAAAATGAGTATAGTTTAAGTGACCTCTGAGACAACATGAAGTGTAACAACATCCACATCATAGAGGTACCAGAAGGAGAAGAGAAAGAGAAAGGGATTGAGAACCTATTTAAAGAAATAATAACTGAGAACTTCCCTAATCTGGTGAAGGAAAGACACATAGTACAGGAAGCGCAGAGTTGAAACAAGGTGAACCCAGAGAGGCCCACACCAAGACACACATAATTAAAATGAAAAAGGTTAAAGACATGGAGAGTATCTTAAAAGCAGCAAGAGAAAAGCACTTAATTGCCCCAGTAGAGCTTCCATAAGACTGTCAGCTGATTTCTCAACAGAAAAGCAAGGACCTACAACCAAGACTACTTTACCCAGCAAGGCTATCATTTACAATTGAAGAAAAAATAAAGAGGTTCCCAGGCAAAAAAAAAAAAAAAAAAAAAAAAAAAAAGCTAAAGGAGTTCATTACCACCAACCAGTCTTAAAGGGTCTTCTTTAACACTACGGAGGTTGCAGCTGATCTGAGAGATACAAACAAAACTCTTTTCTTAAATACTGTTACAAACATCAGGTGCACAGGTATAAGGCCATGACTAGCTAATCGTTTGTGTATGACTAATGTTAAGCCATAACATTTAAGCAGTCAGTTTGGTTATAACATGTTTCCTAAGGGTGTGTGATATCTGATAGTAAATTGTAGTTGAAAGACACCACAAACTCCAAAGTCAGTGTTCATGTAGGTGTATTTTTCCGCAAATTTCGAAGTCAGTGTTGTGGGTTTTTTTCCCTTTACCACTGAAAAAAGCTGGAAAAATAAAACAATGCTACAATCCAACGGATACTGAAGAATTTCAGCAAATGCTAATCCAGTTGATGATGATAATATAAGAGTCAAATGTGAAAATGAAAGTGATTTAGAAGATGAAGATTATGTGGAAGTTCATTCAGAAGATTCAGATACCAAGCAACATATGTCTGGTGAAGATGAGTTAGACACGAAGTGTTTTTTAGGAAAGACAAAAAATCAAAATGGAGCAAAAATCCAATTGAACTCAAAGTAGAAAACAGCCACAGAATATTTTATGTCAACTTCCATGTATTTTATTATATAAATATTTAATAAAAGAAATGCAAATTTGCAGTTTTAAAATTTTTTGTCACATTTCAGAACACACTAATAATGAATTTATCTCTCAGATACATGCGACCTACACTGTAACCTTTTTGACCATGACCTCTGCAGGGTTAAGAAAACAAACAAACAAACAAACAAACATAGTTAAAATAATAAAATAGCAATAAATATGTACTTATCGATAATCACTTTAAATGTAAATGGCTTAAATGCTCCAATCAAAAGACACAGGGTAGCTGAGTCAATAAGAAAACAAGATCCACATACCTACAGTCTACAAGAGAACCACCTTCATATGAAAGATACACACAGACCAAAAATAAAGAAATAAAAAAAAGATATACATACTAATGCAAATAAAAAAAGCTGGGGTAGCAATACTTATGACAAACTTTAAAGCAAAGGCTATATAGTAAGAGACAAAGAAGGACACTACATAATGATAAAGGGAACAAGAGAATATAACCGTTGTTAACATTTATGCACTCAACAAAGAAGCACCTAAATACATAAATCAATTATTGATGGACATAAAGGGAGAAATCAACAGTAATACAGGCACAGTAGAGGATTTTAACATCCCACTTACATCAATGGATAGACCTTCCAGACAGAAAATCAGCAAGGAAAACAGCAGTCTTAAATGACACACAAGATCAGATGGATTTAATTGATATATTCAAAACATTTCACCCCCAAAGCAGAATATACATCCTTTTTAAGTGTTAAAGGATGGAACATTTTCTAGGATAGAACATGTTAGAACACAAAACAAGTCTCAATAAATATAAGAAGATTGAAATCAGCCTTGGCTGAGTAGCTCAGTTGGTTGGGATCAAGAGAGGAATGTCTGCTTTCACCACTCTTATTCAACATAGTATTAGAAGTCTTAGCCACAGCAATCAGGCAAGAAAAAGGAAAGGCATCCAAATTGGAAAGGAATAAGTAAAACTGTCATTATTTGCAGATGACATGATAATATATGTACAGAACCCTAGAGATTCAACCAAAAAACTACTAGAACTGATAAATGAATTCAGTAACAGCATACAAAATAAATATCCAGAAATTAATTGCATTTTCATACACCAATAATGAACTATCAGAAAGGGAAACTAAGAAAACAATCTCATTTACAATTGCATAAAAATTTTCAAATAAAATACCTTGGAATCAATTTAACCAAAGAAGTAAAAGACCTCTACTTGGGAAATTATAAGACACTGAAGAAAGAAACCAAAGAAGGTAATTAAGTGAAACCATATACTGTGTTCATGCACAGGAAGAATTAACATCATTAAAATGCTCATACTACCCAAAGCAATCTACAGACTCAACAAAATTCCTATGAAAATACCAATGGCATATTTCACAGAACTACAACAAATATTCCAAAATTTATATGAAAGCACACAAGAGCCTGAATAGCCATCTGGAGAAAGAAGAACAAAGTTAGAGGGATCACGCTACCTGTTATCACACTATACAAGGCCACAGTAATCAAAACAGCATGATACTGACCTAAAAACAGACCTATAGATCAATGGAACAGAATGGCACTAGGGACTGGTTTCATGGAAGAGAATTTTCAATTCTTCCACAGACTTGGGGGGAGGGGGGCCAGGAGGTGGAGCTCAGGCAGTAATGCCAGTGAAGTTTCACTCACTGCCACTCACGTCTTCCTATGCGGCTTGGTTCTTAACACACCAGGGACTGCTGGGGCCCAGGGGTTGGGGACTCCTGGAATAGAGAGACCAGAAATCAACCCATACCTTTATGGTCAATTAATATTTGACAAAGTACACAAGAACATACAATGGGGTAAAGACAGTCTATTCAATAAATGGCGTTAGGAAAATTAGACCAACATGTGCAAAAAAATGAAACTAGACCAGTTTCATTTTATGTACGATGCTTCTTACATCGTACATAAGAACAAACTCAAAATGGATAAACTTAAATATAACACTTGAAATCATTAGTCTTAAAAGAAAATACTACCTAGTAAAAGAAAACTTTACTGCCTAGTAAAGTCTCTCACATTTCTTTTAGCAACAACATTTTTTCTAATACATCTCCTTGGGCAAGGGAAACAAAAGAAAAAATAAACAAATAGGAGTACACCAAACTAAAAGGTTTTTGCACGGCAAAGAAAATCATCTGTAAGGGGCTAATATCCAAAATTTATAAAGAACTTGTAAAACTCAACATCAAAAAACAAACAATCCAATTAAAAATGGGCCAAGAACCTGAACAGACACTTCTCCAAAGAGGACATACAGATGCCGATAGATATATGAAAAGATGCTTAATGTCACTAATCATCAGAGAAGTGCAAATTAAAACCACAATGAGATATCACTCTACACCTGTCAGAATGGCTATCATCAATAAATCAACAAACAATAAGTGCTGGCAAGGAGGTGGATAAAAGGGGATCTTCATGCACTGTTGGTAGGAATGCAGATTGGTGCGGCCACGGTGAAAAACAGTATGATGTTTCCTCAAAAAAGTAAAAAATGGAACTGCCTTATGACCCAGTGATTCCACTTCTGGCAATATATCCAAAGAAAACTGAAATACTAATTTGAAAGTATATATGCATACCTGTGTTCACTGCAACGTTATTTATAATAGCCAAGATTGGGAAGCAACCCAAGTGCCCATCAGTAGATAAGTGGTTAAAAAAGCACAAGTGAATACTATTCAGCAGTGAAAAAGAAGGAAATCTTACCTTTTTGTGACCATATGGATGGACCCGAAGAGTATTCTGCTAAGTGAAATAAGCCAGTTGGACTTCTGGCTAAGATGGAGGCATAGGTGGATACACTGTACCTCCACGCACAACCAAGATTGGAACAACAACAATTTAGAGGCAGAGTAACATCCAGAAATAACAGAAAGTTTATCTGAATGTAAGTCGGACAGGCAAGAAGTTGAAATAGACCCGTTCATCCAAACTGGTAGGGGGGCGGAGAGGAGCAGCCAGGCGTGGGTCGAGGTGCAGAGAACAGGGAGAATTAGGCACATAAGGCATCTGGGGTGTGCAAGATTGCAGCAGGTGGACCGAGTATGCAAGCAGCAGCTAGCATACCCACTGAGGCGGCAATTGTGGAGCAGGGCAGAGTGCACAACCCAGGATCCCAAGGAAGGGACTGAGGTCCCATGGAGAACAGAGCAACCACCACTGTTCCCTCTTGACCCCACCCTCACATACAGCGTCACAATCTAGCAACTGGGGTGCCCAGCCCTAGTGAACACATAAAGCTCCACCCCTCACCATAACAGGAGCAACCAGACCAAAAAAAAAAGAGAGAGAGAGAGAGAGAGAGAGAGAGAGAGAGAGAGAGAGAGAGAGAGAGAGAGAGAGAGAGAGGGAGGTATGGCTCAAACAGAAGAACAAATCAATGCCCCCAGAACTCATCCTTTTAAGCGACCAAGAAATAGCCAACCTATCATATGCACAGTTCAAAACACTGGTGATCAGGAAGCTCACAGAATTGGTTGATTTTGGTCATAAACTAGATGAACAAATGCAGGTTACCATAAAAGAAATGAAGGAAAATGCACAGGGAACCAATAGTGATGGGAAGGAAACTCAAAACAATAGAGTAGACCAGAAGGAAGAAAGAAACAAACACACAGGAAAGAATGGAGAAATAAGAATTCAAAAACGAGGAGAAGCTTAGGAACCTCCAGGACATCTTTAAACGTTCCAACATCTGAATTATAGGTGTACCAGAAGGGGAAGAGGAAGAGCAATAAGTGGAAAACTTATTTGAACAAATAATAAAGGAGAACTTCCCCAATCTGGCAAAGGAAATAGATTCCAGGAAGTCCAGGAAGCTCAGAGAGTTCCAAAGAAGTTGGACCCAAGAAGAAACACACCAAGGCACATCATAATTACATTAGCCAAGGTAAAAATGAAGGAGAGACTCCTAGAAGCAGCAAGAGATAAGGGGACAGTAACCTACAAAGGAGTTCCCAGCAGACTGTCAGCTGATTTCTCAAAAGAGACCTTGCAGGCAAGAAGGGGCTGGAAAGAAGTATTCCAAGTCATGAAAGACAAGGACCTATATCCCAGATTACTCTATCCAGCAAAGCTTTCATTTAGAATGGAAGGGCAGAGAAAGTGCTTCTCAGATAAGGTCACGTTAAAGGAGTTCATCATCACCAAGCCCTTATTGTATAAAATGTTAAAGGGACTTATCTAAGAAAATAAGATAAAAAAAAAACATGTATAGTAAAAGGACAGCAAACTCACAATTATTAACAACCACACCTAAAGCAAAACCAAAAGAAACTAAACAAACAACTAGAATAGGAACAGAACCACAGAAATGGAGATCACATGGAGGGTTAGCAAAAGGAGAGTGAGAGGAGGAGAGATGGGGAAAAGGTACAGATAATAAGTAGCATAGATTGTAGGTAGAAAATAGACAGGGGGAGGGTAAGAACAGTATGAGAAATGTAGAAGCTAAAGAACTTATAAGTATGACACATGGACATGAACTAAAGGGGGGGAAGTGGGTGGGAGAGGGTGTACAGGGTAGAGGAGAGTGAAGGGGGAAATGGGATAACTGTAATAGCATAATCAATAAAATATATTTAAAAAAAAAGGTCATAGACTCAGACAGCACTATGATGATTGCCAGAGGAAAAGAGGGGCAGAGGGGAGGTAAAAGAGGGCAAAGGGGAGGTAACTGGTGATGTAAGGAGATGTGACTTGGGATGATGAACAATACAATATACAGATGATATATTATAGAACTATACGCCTAAAGCCTATATAACTTTCCATGGACATGAACAATGGTGGGGGGAAGCGCCTGAGGTGGGGGCAGGTGCTAGGTGGAGGGAGCAAAGGGGGAAACACTGGGACAACTGTAATTGCCTAGTCAATAAAATGTAATTTAAAAAAACCTATGTAACTTTACTAACCAATGACACCCCAATAAATTCAATAAAAAAAGAACTGTAGACTCTCAAAAATTAAAATAAGAAGATATAAGCAAACAACATAAAAAAGTATAGAATCATTTACAATACCTGTGGGTTACTCCCTCCATTTGAGATACAACCCTTGGTGAGTTTTCCAATTCCATCATCCCAGTCCCAATCATCTTCATCTTCATAATCCTCCTCTTCATCTTCTATCTCACCTTCATCCATCCTTTCATTCACATTATTTTGAAAGTCTTCACACAGAAAGTCATCTTCTTCTTTCCTTATCTTCCAGTTAATGTTTTCACTAGAAATAACAATGTTTTATCATGTTTACAGATATTCTAACTGGACTTACATATGTATTTATTTTTCAATATAACACATATGTAAGTCCAACTGATTACATTTATTTACAATATGATAAATTATACCTAA
This sequence comes from Phyllostomus discolor, assembly GCF_004126475.2. Lineage (NCBI taxonomy): Eukaryota > Metazoa > Chordata > Mammalia > Chiroptera > Phyllostomidae > Phyllostomus > Phyllostomus discolor. The sequence continues at coordinate 89,020,811 of NC_040907.2, read as the reverse complement.
AAGGTTCCCTTACAATGTACCTGCCAATAAGTCAATCTTAACATGAAGTTTTCCTGTTTATTCAGAGATCCATTCAGGTTGTTTGCTTATTCTCGAGGTCATACTAAAGAAGTACATCAGGTGTTCCTGATGCACCTCTGCCTTAAGTTAGAATTTATATTGCTATCTTTTCTGTCGAATGAACTGGCTTTGATCAGTACTCCAGACCTTACTACAAAACTACTTACAGAACTGCCTAAAGAGTGGGTAAAAAAAATAAAATAAAGAATAAACCTTTCTGACAAAACTTGAAAATAAGTCTGAACCAGCTTGACTTTGAACTCAATACCACTTTGCAACATATGAAGCTGTATTCAAGATTCCTGTTATACAAAGAACTTCAAATCACCTTTGTTCATTAAGGGAAGAAATGGTGAATACAAGCACCACAAATGAGAAAGTAGGCTGGCTATAACTAAGCAGATGAAGGGATTGTCAAACCCAAACAATAGGCCCAAAGCAGAGAAAACACAATAGGGTGTTTTTGCCATGTAAGAATTCAGACCCAGTGTTAGTTACTGTATCTTCTTAGTTTTTCAAGAGAAGCCAGGGATATGGATTTTTGTGTAAAATCTCCCACTTAACTGGCATATTCAATTTTAACAAAACACTGTGTATACCTAACAAAACATGTCTGGTAATCAGATTCAACAGAGATACTACCAGTTTTAACATCTCATGTAGAGAACAAGGACAAAAATCATATAAAACAATTGCTAATACACATTACCAGCTTAAAAACTAAGATGTGAGTTTAATGAAATTCAGATTATCAAGATTATCAATCTTAACTTATTTATTAGCTACAGTTTACAGGGCTTCAAATCTCCATGGAATAATCATTAAATAGCTACTATTAGGATTTCATAAACATAATCCATAAATTGATCCTTCATTTGCTAGTAACCTAGAGTGGCATGTTAAATTTATACCTTCATTAACACTGGGACTTCTCAACCTCAGCTAGACAATTCTTTGTTGTAGGAGGTTGTCTTGTGCCTTGTTGGATTTTTAGCAGTATCTCTGGCCTCCACCTACCAGATGCCACTTAGTGCAGCCCCATTCTTAGTGGTGACAAACAAAAATGTCTCCAGAAACTGCCTAAAGTCATGGGAAGTGTGGGGGGTGTGGGGTGGTGCAAAATCAACTGGCTTATCTTTACAACTTCCAATGATGGATGGTAAACCAGTTCACACTTACTATCATTAATTACTTAACAGCCACACTAGTTGTATTTCTTCTTTCCCCTTAGAGTCTTCCCTAAGGTCTTTTGTATGCTCCTGTGTAAACATAAATATGGAATGTTCTCATTTCTCTGGCTAAATCCTACTTATCCTTCCAGTATTAGCTTACTATCACTTGCTCAGGTAAGTTTTCCCTATTCTTCACCCATTTCTCCTTTGTACTACTGACCCAATTATAATACAAATCATTTGTCTAATTATTTAATATGTTCACCCTGCTAGAGTACAAGGTCTTTGTCAGAGTGGTGTTTACCAATGCATCCTTACCAACACTAGATCTGACACATGGAAAGCAATCAACATATATTTACTGAAAAATCTACAACTAATAAAATTTATATATAATGAAACCTTATTGTAAACATAAAGATGTTTTTTAAAATTCTAAAATAATTGTTTCATTTTCTTTTACATAAGTTATCCTTAATTCCTTTTGCCTCATGTCCCACATCCAATCTACCACTAAATTGCCACTTCTACCTCCAGAACATATCTCTATGATCCTATCTCTAATGTACATCATCTATGAACTGAATTACTTTTTGTACTGCTTCCACTCTGCCTTCCAAAACCATCCTCTCCATAGCAGAGTGATTCCATTAAGTAATAAATCAGATAATGTCATTCCTCTGCTAAAATCTCCCTATGACTTTCTCTAAGACCTCGAATATCTCAATTCCTCACCACCACTTTTAAGGCTCTGCATGAGCTGGCCCGTTCTCACTTCTATATCGTTACCTATCATCTATCTTCTCAACTACCTCTGCTCTAGCCCATTAGATACTCCTTTCACAGCCAAGAGGGATCCCACCGTGGATACTGTGCACTTGCTGTATCCTCTTCCTGAATGGCTGTTCTTGCCTCTTCCTGAGGTTAGCTCATTCTTGTCGTACATTTTTGGACTTACCACCTCCTGACCAAATCACAACTTGGTCTATCAACCGTCTTAAATTATTTCCATAGCATACACCATTGTCTGTTGCTGTTTTCAATACTTCTCTGTACTACTCTGCCCTCCTTCTCAAGTAGAAGGTAAAAATTCAATGATAGGGACTTAATTTGTCTGGCTCATCACTATCTCCAACGCTAAGGACAAAATCTGGTATATATTAGACGCTCACGTGCTTTTGAACACTGAATATAGTTAAAGCGCAAAAACCTATGTTTCCCAATCGCTAATCCCAACTTGGCCTCTCAACAATGCTAGCCAACCTGGAAATCCTGCACCTCCTTGACAAGTGGCTTTCAATAAATAACTGCCGTGAACTGGGACGAAAATCACGGCTGGGAAGGAGAAAGACGCAAAAGGCCTTGAAGAGAGTTCCAGAGTGATTAACTACCAGTCTCCCTCTAAACCAGTGTTAACTCCCCCAAAGGAGGACGCGGCAGAGAGCAAAATCCCAACGGGAATCGGTATACTTAATCGCCTTCTACCTGTCGGAGGAGTCCGCGTCGTCGAACTGCCCGGGGACTACCCGACTCATCAGCAGCCGCCGGTAGTCCATTACTGAACGCGCAGAGCTTTAGCGCCACCGGAAGCCCCTCACCCGGAGCTGGGCCAGGAACCACAGAGAGTGAGTTCAACTTCAAGGCCTCTCCACGGATGTCCGCCTCGCACTTGAGTCCGTTCTTGAGTCCTTGTGCCAAATGCGCGCGCCACGTGCTTTATGGAACTAAAACCTACAGCCTTGGTACTGCCGCCCCCGCTCGACCGAAAACCTCACCCCACCGGAAATCTCGTTCTACCGGAAGTTCCGCCCTACCTTAGCTGAAGTTTGCGGTGGACGGTGCGCCAGAGGGACACATCGATGTGTGAGGTGAACTTGAATCACTTTCGTCGCTGAGCCCGTGCCCACCATATCATCAAGAGATTTCAGCTTCTGCACCCTGCTTTGTATGTCCCTCCCGTATAAGGACGTGCCTGCCAGCCCACAGTTTCTTCGGCTTGGGAGATCACGCTCGCCATTCTCACCGATGGTGACAGACTTCGAAGCCCCCCAGGCAGAGTCCGCTGGGTGCCCGGAAGCCTGCCTTGCGTCGTTCCCCGCCGAGATTGGCTGGCGTGGGCGGGTGTATGGGCGTACGTCACAGGAACGGTCCGAAGCGCCCACATCCCTTCTGCGACTTCTTAACAGCCATCCGCTGGTAACCTCGAAAACTTTTTTCCCTCCCGCAACACCTGGTGCGAGGGGGTGGGAGCAGAAATCCTTATTGTGGATGCAAGAAACGGCATGGACTCTGGAAGTGAGCACGCTTTTACGATTTAAAGCGTTTAGTGCATTGTTTTGAGGTGAAAATGAGTTGTGTTTAGAAACTTTGTCATACGGCTGAAAAGAACTTAAAAACAAAACCTTAGAGTTTTAACCGGTAACTCCAGTGACGCCTCTTTTTTTTCTGCATAACTCACTGATTATTTCGTACGGATTCTGCCCCCAGTCCCCAACGACAAACCCCGCGCAGCGAGGTCTCCGGAGTCGCTGTAGGGCCGAGCGAGGGTGTGGAACGCGAGGGCGGAAGCACCGGCGGCGGGCCGTCCCCTTAGTCTTCTCACGCGAGATCCAGTGACATTTTTTTTTAATGCCCATCTTAAAACAGGTTTTGAGTGTCTCTGGAATATCTATGCAACATTTGAATAAATATTTTAAAAGTGTAACATCTGGTAAAGTCAGAATGAAAGATGGAAAAAGTAAGCCTAACTTAAATTGGCTGATTGTGCTATACGAAGTTGTAAAAGTTTAATAGGAAGTTCTGGGTTCACAGGTTTAAGAAATAAGGCCCTTTCCGGTTTTTTTATTTTCATTTGGAAAACAAAAACAAGGTTTTCAAATTATATTCACCACAACATAGGTAGCATTTATGTGTTTGGAAAAAGGGGAAAATGTGAGCATAAAGTTGAACCATTCACCAACCCTTACTAGCCTGCTAGGCTCAGTGGCTTTTTTTATACTTAACCAAAGGATGACATAAGTTTGAAGAAACATAATCCTCAATAAATTATTTGTTAATAAAATAATTCAGGCAATTTGGTAGTAATTGTAGACTGAGAAAGTTTAATAGAAATAAATAATTAGAATGCAGGATTTATTAAAATTTACTTTGGCCAACACCGGTGGAGTTTTTTGCTGTAGAGGGGTATTGAAAAATGTAAATGGACTCCTCTCCAAGTATTTATAATCTGTATAATCCTTGAAATAAAGGTTACGACTAAAACAGTAAAACGAATAGGTACCAAATTGTGGGACAGATTTAGACTAAAGACCTTGTAGGAATTTTAAAAAATAGGTGAGTGGGTAGATAGGAAGGTTTTAGAAAAGAGAAGCACTTGCCAGGACAGACAAATGAAGTGGTAAGGAACAAGACCTATTTACAGGGAAGTGAGCCTGACTTTGCCAGAGCAGAGGAATATTGGCTAGGTAAAATGGGTTCAGGCTTTATAAAACCTAGGAAGTAAGGCAGAAGAATTTTAAGTCATTGTGATTGGACATCCTTTCCATCCTAATCCCCTAATAGACTTGAGGAATCACAAGAATGTGGACCAGTATGATGACTTAAGGGATGGAAAGAAAGCATGACTTAATGAAAATTGTTTTTAAACGGTAAATGGACAGGACTTGGTAACTGAATTAGCGCGGGGACAATGAGGTAGAAGGATGCCAAACTTTGAAACTCTAACTGCCTGAGAGAAAGTGTGGCATATGGAAGTGAGGGAAAATTCATTTACAATCTTGGATTTGAGTTGATAAAGAGATATGCAAATAGCACATACTAAGTAAATAGAAATACAGTGTTTGGTGGAACTTTATAGGTCTCTGATGATATTTTGTGAATGTCTTTTGATTAAATAACTTAGAGATCCCTTCACCTTCTGGGTCCCAAGGCTTTTATGTAATTATTGGATAGTAGCCACACATACTGATTTGCTTTTGTCCAAATTAGTATTTACTACCATACAAAGTTAACTTGGTGTATTCAGACAAATTTTTTTTATTTTTCCAATAACTTGATAAGTGAAATCTTAAAGTTAGAACAATAAACTTTCCTGTTTTCTTAATATGCAGAGGGATGGGGGGAAAGCTTTTTGTTTGCATATATTAATGGACCTTAAAATTATGTTTTTTTTAAAAGCCTTCCATCATTCAACAGTTAAGAACAAGAATTATCAAAAAGTTTGGTCATCATCCTCAGATCCTGTATATTTTGAAGTGGATGATTCTCGTGAAAGATTAGAAAGCATGTCAGAAGTGGATGCCATGAATTTCAGCAGTCTTTTTCAAGATTCAACACACACAAACTCTCCCTTCCATATGGAAACCAGCAGTACTACTGCAGACTTGCCTCAGGTGTGCATTGCTTATAAGTAATGGGAGGTACAGATGTATTTATCATTCACATTGTGTTCCATATGAAAATGTCTTAAAAAATACAAGGAACAATAAAGAAATGTCCAGTGGAGGCCTAGAAAAGAGAAATAGTAGAAATAGTTTTCAAGAAAGATAGAATTTACAAATAGAGTGTTAAAACTGATCCTTTCTAGCCTCTTCATGAAGTCCCATAAGTATAGCCAGAGGACATGCTGCAAAACTCAGACACAGAGTAAGGACAAGAACACAAGGAGCCTGACATCTGGTCTCTTTTCATTTAAGAAAATATTTGGTCATAATATGGTGCTAATCAGGACCCAAGTTACTATGTACTGAATTGTCTTGAATTATGTAAGTAAGGAGGTCCTCCCTCTTGGATTTCATTATAGAAAGTACTATATAGATCAGAGGAACGAAAGGCTAATTTTAGCTAAAAATGGTAATACCATGTAAGACAAGAGTTACAAGTGATCTCTGAAATTCAATGAGGAGTGGAGTCCCAAGAAGTCTGTATGAATATAACATCAATACATGTGAGTAGTGCTATTTTATTTTTTTAGTACATTATTCCTGATACTTTAAAAATCTAGTTAGGAGAAATGGTCTAAATTAGCAGTAAGTCCAAATAACATATAGTTATAAAATATAACTCAGTTTTTATTATACTTGAGGGATGTTCAGAAAGTGGAACAATGCTATGAAAAGCATATTTAATAGAGATTTGTAACCAGCTGACTTTAATAAGAGATAAGTACTTTTTTAGAGCATCATTTGCTTCCACATACTTGATATACTGTTCATGATTGAATCAATGTTTTCCTTAAACATTTAAAATATTTTTCTTACTATTTTATTTATACTGTTAATTTATGTAATAAATCCTCTCATCTTAGATAATATTAAAGTAACTTTGAGAATAAGCCCTAGATGAATTTTTATAGCTTTCTATTTTCTGGATTCAGATTTTACCTCATTACCATATCCCTATTTTGTATATCCAATGGTTAAAAACTTGAATAGACCATATTTAATTAACATCAAAGAATTGTCAGTAAGAGATATATAGGTTATCATGTACTCCTATGTTTATAGGAATACAATTTGACTTGCCAAAAAAAACCCCCGAAGTATTAAAATAGCAAGATACTTCTTTAACTCTCAAATTAAATATTATGACTTTATTAACATGATTTTACTAAAAGAGAGCTCAAATACGCAGTGGGAAAAGATACTAGAGACCACATTCCACCTGAGCAAGAAAAAATTCTGACAAAAATTACATAGCAATGTACAAATACCTTTAGAAGAAGCTTATGATGTTTGAAGTATTAATATTGATGCTTTTTTATTATTAATACAGACTGAAATAAAGACTGTAAAAAGGGAAAATGAGCCTAAACTCACACTTTCTGAAGAAATTTATAGCACACTAGATGATTTGTTAGGTGGTGAGTATGTCTTTATTGGCAATATACAAAGAAATTAAGATCTTTTTGTGTTCTATGTATAGATTAAACAAATAGATAAAGTTATACATATGTGTATATGTATAATGATGCTTTTTACATAAAATTTTAAAACAAAACAATACTGTATAACCACAGTTTGCACAGTGTCCTGCAGGATATTTTGAAATTTGAAGGAAACAGTGGTCCTAAACATTTCTTGAACACCACAAATTACTAGCATGAGATAGCTCACTATTTCAATGTACAGTGTCACCTCAGTCCTCAAACTTAATTCATTCTGGAAGGCTATTTGAAAAACAATTTGTTTGAAAACTGAATCACACCTGAGAGATGTGTAACTGATCATACAGGTGTCAGCATGAAAGGGTTATCAGGTTGAGAACCAAAGTTTTATTCAACAACCCAGGTGAGAACCAAATTGTTCAAGATGGGAGACATTCGAGAACCGAGGTTTGACTGTAAAACTATACTACAATCCTTTCTATGAACATCTTATTTACAAAGCTGTGGTTTTGGAGATTACTGTGATAAGAAGCAAGTATTGCATGAAAATCAAGGTGAAATAGAAACTGAGGGTTGGCCTTGTCCAATCTGTACAATCAAGTAATGAGTTTGGTTGTTTAAGAACAAAATAAAATATTTTTCTTTCAGTTTATGTGTATTTTGAAACAGCTATTAAATTGGTAGGACAAACAATTGTTAAGTTGTTTGAACTTAACTACTTAACAAATGAAACTGTTAGATGTAGGGGTTCTGTGAAAAAACTACTGAGATGTTAAGGTGTCACAGAATGAGAAAGTCTGGGAACTTGATATATATTATCTAGGGTATATAAGTGACTAGCAAAAGAAAATATGGATGGGAAGAATGAATATACACTAATTTCAGCAATAGTGGTTATCTCTGGGGAAGGAAAAAGGAAGAAATTTAGGTAGAAGTGAGGGATCGTTAATTAATTTTTCAGCACTATTTCTCTTTTGCCTTATTCGCTTCTGGTTTTTAAAAATATTAAATCTGGGTAGTTTGTCACATTGAGAAACTGTATATAGCATACCATTTAGAAGTAGTGTCCCAGAATCTTACCAGCTTTGTGATATTAGGCAAGTGATTTAACATCTCTTTTGTCTGTTTCCTTATCTGTAAAACAAAGATAATAATAGTACCCACATGGGATTGTTGTGAGATTAAACAAGGGTATGTATGTTTGCTGTATACTATTCACTATGCTTTTGTATTCTTTTGAAACATTTTATAATTAAAACATTTTAAAATTACAGTACAACAAAAGAATTTTGATGATATCTTGGACTTTGTTGTACCAGTATTTGACTGGAATAATATGTAACAAACTTTTTGAAGCAGTCATTTGAGAACTTCTCTCTCCTATGTAAAAAAGTTGTTTTGTTTGTTAGCACAAAGCCATGCTAAAATCCACTCAGTGCTAAAGGTTGAAATATATATAATTCTTAAAAGGCTCAAAAACTTTATTTCATAAATGTTAATGTAACTGTTAACACATAAATTTATGGTCAGCTAATTCTTATTTTCTTCTGTCTCTTTATAACAAGATGTCAACAATGGAAATTATTCACAGGATGTGCTAATGGGGCCCATTGACACCAGCATTTCTTCCTTCAGACAATGTGAACCCATTTGCAAATTTCATCAGACAAAAACATTTAATGATGAAATGATAAAATTTCAAAATCTGACAGATGGCATTCCTTACACAGAGAAATCAGAAATGCAAAGTCATGTATATAATTATGCAAAAGACAACAATATGAAGAAAGATTCAGTTAAGGAAGAAAATTCAGTGGAAACTAGCACTTCCACCAATGAAGACCAACTTGCTCCTGAATGTGTCAGGCAACCTCCTAGAAGTCCTCTTGGAATCCACTGCAGTAGAGAGACACTGAAATTCATGGACATGTCACTGGCTAAAAATACTGCCGAGGACTCTGCCCTCAACCCTAATCAACCTGAAAGCTTCTTGTGTAATGAATGTGTATACAGTGATGTTGAAAACTCATTTTATAAAGAGAATAGCTTTAACCAGTATGATCCAAGTGCTAATTATAAAACAGAGGAGGTAAGATTTTTCATGGTCAGTACAGTCTGTACAGTATTGAAGGATGTTTTATTTCCCAGCAAAATGTCAAATTTTTATTGTGTGTTTTCCATTGCCATTTAGTCCCCTCATACCCTTCTTCCCACCCCATAATCACCACAGTATTGTCCATATCCATGAGTCCTTTTTCCTTTTTGCTCAATCCCCCTACCCCACAGGTGGCAAACACAAGGCCTGTGGGCCAAATCTGGCCCTCCACCTTGTTTTATCTGGCCCAGCACCTTGTTTCTTCTACCCGGCATCAGCACTGAGCTCTCACTTAACTATTAAGGAATAGTTAAATTTATACAGTCCTAAAATTACATTTGGCCCTTTGAAGGCAACCGCAAGGCTAATGTGGCCCCAGTGAAAATGAGTTTGACACCCCTGGTCTACCCCTAACCTCCCCTACCCCTTAGCTGTCATCCTGCTCTCTATGAAGCTATCCCTATTTTGCTTGTTAGTTCAGTTTGTTCATTGGATTCCACATATGAGTGACATCATATGGTCTTTGTCTTTGTCTTTGACTGGCTGATTTCACTTACATAAGGTTCACCAGGTGTATCCATATTGTTACAAAGGGTAAAATTTTCTTTTTTTAAGGTGGAATAGTATTCCATTATGTAAATGTCCCATCATTGTTTTATCCACTCATCTACTACTGGACACTTGGGCTGCTTCCATATCTCAGTGATTGTAAATAACGCTGCAGTAAACATAGGGATGCTTATGATCTTTTGAATTAGTGTTTTGGTTTCCTTCAAATATATTCCCAGAAGTGGGATTGCTGGGCACAAAGGCAGAACCATTTTAATTTTTTGAGATATCTCCATACAGCTTTCCACAGTGGTTGCACCAGTCAGCAATCTGGTTCAAAAGAGTTTCCCTTTCTCCATATCCTCACTGGTACTTGTTTGTTAATTTATTGGTGATTCTGAATTTGCATTTATCTGATGATTAGTGATGTTGAGCATCTTTTCATATATCTATTGGCTACCTGTATGCTCTCTATGAAGAAGTATCTATTCAGGTCCTTAGACCATTTTTTAATTGGAGTGTTTATTTCTCTTTTGGTGCTAAGTTGTGTAAGTTCTCTATAAATATTGGGTATTAACCCCTTAACAGATGTATTAATGAATATATTCTCCCATTCTGTGGGTAGTGTTTTTATTTTGTTGCTGTTTTCCTTTGTAGTGCAAAACCTTTTTACTTTCATATAGTCCTATTTGTTTATATTTAATTTTGTTTCCCTTGCCTTGGGAGATAATATCTGAAAAAATACTGCTACAAGCAATGTCTGAGATTTTGCAGCCTGTTTTCTTCTATGATTTTTATGGTTTCCAGTCTAACATTTAAGTCTTTAATCCATTTTGAATTTATCCTTGTGTGTGGTGTAAGAAGGTGATCTAGTATAATTTTTCTGCATGGATTTGTCCAATTTTCCCAACACCATTTATTGAATGCACTATCTTTAGCCCATTGTATGTGCTTGGATGTTTTGTTTTAAGTGTATAATCTGAGACCTTTCCAAGTCATGATAAATTATTTAATCAGCACAAGGCACATTGCTTCTCTGGGGAAAATGCCTTTCTAGATCTTGATCAATTTAGAAATAAATTTTTCTAATAAAATCAAGCTCATAACTTGGAGATTTGCTCTACCAAATGATAATTTCTTTGAGTATCAGGGCTCTGTCCTACTTCTTTTATGCATTTTAGCATCTACATGGTGCCTTGACTATAATAAGCTCTTATATTTGGTGAATTAAGTTGGCTAGAACTCAGTATACAAGTAGAAAAATGTTGTGAAGAGCAAGGAATACAGAGGTATTAAATTATTTGACAAGAAATGCTTAAGATTTTTTTATCATATGGTATTTCTATTGGCAAGGAAAAATTTTTTTACCAAAGTGAAAACATTAACTTGTCTTTTGATTTATTAATCCTGTGCATGTAGTATCCTAAGAACACGAAAGATACTAACAGTGTAAATTCTGTGTGCTCTGACCAAAAAAATTTTTTAAAAATTGGCATGGGCAAGTAGAAAAAAATCAAATAATAGCATAAATAATATCTTTTTATTGTGAGTTTGATGAGAAAAGCTATGCTTATTATGCTTAATATGCAAGTATGACCGGTTTTTTGTTAATTTATTTGGAAGCAGCATTTATTTTTTTCCATTTTTCTTAATTGTTGTTCAGGTACAGTTGTCTCCATTTTCCCTCCACTACTCCCCTTTGGCTTTGTCCAGGTGTCCTTCATACATGTTCCTTGATGACCCTTCCCCTTTTTCCCTCTATTTTCCCCACCCTCCTCCCCTCTGGTTACTGTCTGTTCTTTATTTCAATGTCTGTGGTTATATTTTGCTTGCTTGCTTACTTGTTTTGTTGATTATGTTCCACTTATACACAAGATCATATGGTATTTGTCTTTCACCACCTGGCTTATTTCACTTAGCATAATGTTCTCCAGATCTATCCATGCTCTTGCAAAGGGTAGGAGCTCCTTCTTTCTTTCTGCTATGTAGTATTCCATTACTACATTGGTAAATGTAGTATGGTACATTGTACATATGGTACATTGTGTAAATGTACCATAGTTTTTGGTACACTCATTTACTGACAGGCACTTAGGCTGTTTTCAGCACTTGGCTATTGTAAATTGTGCTGCTATGAACATTGGGGTGCATATGTTCTTTTGAATTGATGTTTCAGGATTCTTAGGGTATAATCCCAGCAGTGGAATTGCCATGTCAAAGGGCAATTCTATTTTTAGTTTTCTGAGGAAATTCCATACTGTTTTCCACAGTGGCTGTACCACTCTGCATTCCCACCAACAGTGTACTAGGGTTCCCTTTTCTTCACAACCTGGCCAACACTTATTGTTTGTTGATTTGTTTATGATGGCCATTCTGACCAGTGTGAAGTGGTATCTCATTGTGGTTTTAATTTGCATCGCTCATGGCTAGTGATGCTGAGCATTCTTTCATATGTCCCTGGGCCCTTTGTATGTCCTCCTTGGAGAAGTATCTGTTCAGGTCCTTTGCCCATTTTTAATTGGGTTGTTTGTCTTCCTGGAGTGGAGTCATGTGAGTTCTTTATGTATTTTGGAGATCAAACCCTTGTCCAAAGTATCATTTGCAAATATATTTTCCCATCAGGTTGGTTCCCTTTTCATTTTGCTGATGTTTTCTTTAGCCATGCCGAAGCTTGGAAGCAGCATTTAAAAGAGGACTTTATTTCCCTATATTTGTTTCTGGAAAATAACACTTTAAAAATCTGTTTAGTTGGGATTTCCAAAGAGTATCCCTTCCTATTTCCATTACATTTACTCATTTATTCATTCAGTCATTAAATACTTTCAGACATCTAATAAAGGCTAGGCCCTATGCTGTGTGTTGGTTATATAATAGTTAAAAAAAAAGATGTAAATTTTGTCATGAAAATAACATCCTACTAGAAGAGATAGACATTACTCAAATAATTACACAAATAAATGCAGACTTTCAACTATGGTAAGTATCATGAATAAAATTTACATATAAAGTGTAAGTAGCCCTGGCTGATATGGCTCTATGGGTTGAGCATCGGCCTGCAAACTGGAAGGGCCACTGGTTCCATTCCCCATTAGGGCACAGGCCAGGGTTGAAGGCCAGACCCCTAGTTGGGGGGCATGCAAGAGGCAACCAATTGAAGCTTCTCTTGCACACTGATATTTCTCTCCCTCTCTTTCCCTCTCCGTTCCCCTCTCTCTCAAAAGTAAGTAAAATCTTTTAAAAACTAAAGTGTATGTAAATACACTATATTTAACATTATGTAAAATTACATACAAACTTGCAGCAATGATTGGTGCTGCAAATAAAAGTAAGGTAGGTGTCTTACAGCCTTGCTCAGAGAGTTTGGGGAAGGCTTCCCAGATGTAGTGGGAATTGAGCTGAACTCTGTAAGATGAGTTGGAGTTAATTCGTTAACTGGGGTTAGAAGAGCCTTCCATGCAGAAGTAATGTGCAAAAACTCCATGGCTGCAGGGAGCATGGTCCCTACTAGGTCCTGAAAGAAGACCATGGTTGCTGAGTTGGAGGGAGCAACAGGGATGTAGTAGATGAAGATGGAGAGTAGCATGGATCAAATATCAAGATCAGATATTAGAACCTTGTAGGTTCCAGTAGGGATAGTTGTCTTTATCCTAGAACAATGAAGAAACATTAAAATACAGAGGTTCAGCCCTGGGCAGGTGGCACAGTTGGTTGGAGCATTATCCCATGCACCAAAAGTTTGCAAGTTCCATTCCTGGTCAGGGCACATGCCTAGGTTGTGAGATTGATCCCCAGGCAAGGTGTGTACAGGAGGAAACTGATGGATGTTTGTCTCTCACACTGATGTGTCTGTCTGTCTGTCTGTCTCATCAGTAAACATATCCCTGGGTGAGGATTAGGAAAGTAAAATAGAAAATATAGGGGTCCAACATCTAAATTCTAGAAAGTGATACAGCCCACTCCTATAAATACCTTTTACTGTTTTTTAAAAATATTTTACTGATTACACTATTACAGTTGTCCCATTTTCCCCCTTCACTCCCCTCCACGCTTCACACCCTCTTCCACCCACATTCCCCCCTTTAGTTCATGTGTGTCATAAGTTCTTGAGCTTCTACATTTCCCATATAATTCTTGCTCTCCCCCTGTCTATTTTCTACCTACCGTCAATGCTACTTATTCTCTGTACCACCTTTTCCCCCTCTCTCCTCCTTCCACTCCCCTCTTGCTAACCCTCCATGTGATCTCCATTTCTGTGGTTCTGTTCCTGTTCTAGTTGTTTGCTTAGTTAGTTTTTGTTTTTGTTTTAGGTGTGGTTGTTAGTAATTGTGAGTTTGCTGTCATTTTACTGTACATGTTTTTTATCTTCATTTTCCTAGATAAGTCCCTTTAACATTTCATAAAGTAAGGGCTTGGTGATGATGAACTCCTTTAACTTGACCTTATCTGAGAAGCACTTTATCTGCCCTTCCATTCTAAATGAAAGCTTTGCTGGATAGAGCAGTGTTGGATGGAGGTCCTTGCCTTTCAAGACTTGGAATACTACTTTCCGGCCCCTTCTTGCCTGCAAGCTCTCTTTTGAGAAATCAGCTAATAGTCTGATGGGAACTGCTTTTTAGGTAACTGTCTCCTTATCTCTTACTGCTTCTAGGATTCTCTCCTTCATTTTTACCTTGGCTAATGTAATTATGATGTGCCTTGGTGTGTTTCTTCTTGGGTCCAACTTCTTTGGGACTCTCTGAGCTTCCTGGACTTCCTGGAAGTCTATTTCCTTTGCCAGATTGGAGAAGTTCTCGTTTATTATTTGTTCAAAAAACTTTTCCACTTGTTGCTCTTTTTCCCCTTCTGGTACCCCTATAATTCAGATATTGGAACATTTAAAGATGTCCTGGAGGTTTCTAAGCCTCTTCTCATTTTTTAAAATTATTTCTCCATTCTTTTCTGTTTGCTTATTTCTTTTTTCCTTCTGGTCCACTCTATTGTTTTGAGTCCCAGTTTCCTTCCCATCACTATTGGTTCCCTGTTCATTTTCCTTCATTTCTCTTATCATAGCCTTCATTTGTTCATCTAATTTGTGACTGAATTCAACCAATTCTGTGAGCATCCTGATCACCAGTGCTTTGAACTGTGTATCTGATAGGTTGGCTATCTCTTGGTCACTTAAAAGTATTGGCTCTGGGGCTTTGATTTGTACTTCCATTTGAGCCATTTTGGGGGGGGGGGGCGGGAGGTCTGGTTGCACCTGTTATGTAGTGAGGGGTGGAGCCTTAGGTGTTCTCCAGGGTGGGGCAACCCAGTTGCTGTGTTGCCACGTTGTATGTGGGGGCAGGGTCCAAGAGAAAACAATGGTGCCTGCTTCTCTCTCTGTCAGATTTAAGTCCCTTCTGCCACTTCCCTCAAGCTAAGTGGGACTTTGTGGTGCTAATTCCCTTGTGGGTGGGCTTGTGTATGTTCTAGGACACTGTGGGTCTCTCCCACGCACTCTTCTTTGAGGCTGGGAATCTCCCTGCACCTCAATCCCCACAGGTGTTTTCAATCAGTGTCTTGAAGTTCTGTTTCCTGGTGCTGGGACCCTGGGTTGCACAGTCGGTCTCACTGTCCAATTTCACCTGGTTTATCTGTGCGCAAATGTGGCCCAGACAGCCAGGTGCCTTGCACGCAGTGCCTCGCTTCACAGTCTCAGCCTCACTGAGTCTGCCAGCTGCCTGTGTGCCTAGGGTCTGCCCACTGGGGTCTTGTGTCCAGATGCCTTACGCGTCTGGTGCCACCACTTTTTGTGCCGCAACCCCTCTCTGCCTAGCTGGATGAACGTGTCTATTTTAACTCTTTGGTTGTCTGACTTCCATACAGTTTAATCTTCTGTCACATCTGGTTGTTATCTTATTTCTAAATTGTTGCTGACCTTATTTTGGTAGTGGGAAGAGGCACAGTGTGTCTACCTACACCTCCATCTTGACTGGAAGTCCTTTTACTGTTTTTTTTAATGTAATATTCATTTCAGCTTTGTTTTACTACAACGTACTGTCCTTTTTAACTCCCCACCCCAAACCTGTATTTTGGGCAGAAATCAACCACAGGACATGTTCACCTAGCATTCTAATGTTTACGAGAGTCATAGCACAATGAGATAATGGTTTAATGAAGAATGAAAAAAGGATTCAAAAGAGGCCTCAGAGTCTGTAGGGTAGTTTATAAATTTGTTTTAATTTATGTGAAGTCAAAGAATGAATGTTATATGTGTCCAGAAAATTTTGTATCAGAGAAGATGGTGAGATTATCAGCGTTTAATTTCTTTGTAAAAGTAAATAGGATACATATTTTTATCATACACCTGTTGTTTGTGCTCTGCTATGCTGTTAGATGCTATACGTACATTTAGCAATTAATACTTAAGTGTTTTTGTTAAGTAGGTGTTATTATTGGAAGTATGTGTAGTTATTTTATGGCTGAGGACACCAAACTAGGGATCTACCATTCAAAGCCAGCTCTAACTTCAAAGTTCAAGGTAATTCTACTCTTTCACTCTTATTCTTAATTTATAGGTTGCAGTTTCTTCAAAAGGGATACAGAATTCTGGGGAGATTCCTGAGATGTCAGTCAGTCACCAAAAGGAAGTCGCAGTGGAGGACATGGAGGGTCTAGAGATTGTGTCAACTTGTTCTCCTGCAGGCATTGCTTGGAGTGGTGGGGCATCTTGGGAGGATTGTGAGATACCTGAGGCAGAGCAAAGCTTGGAAAACTTACAGCCTCTGGAAGAGGATATGGCTTTAAATGAAGTCTTACAGAAATTAAAACATACTAACAAAAAGCAGCAAACTCTGATCCAAAACCTACAGTGTACAAACATGTATTTAGAGAAGAAAGTTGAAGAATTACTGGCGAAGACTAACAAGCAGCAGGTGTTGGTTGATATTATAAATAAGCTAAAGGAAAATGTCGAAGCATTAATTGAAGACAAATACAGAGTAATGATAGAGAAAAGTGAAACTGACAAGACATTGCAGAATTTACATGACATTTTAACTAACACCCAAAAACATCTTCAGGAATCTAGAAAAGAAAAGGAAATCTTACAGATAGAGCTTAAGAGGATCAAGGAAAATTATGTTTGTCTACAGGAAAGGTACGTAACTGAAATGCAACAAAAAAATGAAACTGTTAGTCAGTACATAGAGATGGGCAAAGCCTTAAGCAAGAAAGAAGAAGAGGTAGAGAGACTACAGCAACTCAAAGGAGAATTGGAAAATGCCACCACTTCTGCTTTGGACTTACTGAAAAGGGAAAAAGAGTCCCGAGAACAAGAGTTCCTGTCTTTACAGGAGGAATTTCAGAAACGTGAAAAGGAAAACCTAGAAGAAAGACAGGAACTGAAATGTAGACTTGAGAAATTAGTAGCTCAATTTAAAAATGTGCAATTTGTATCTGAAAGTGAAAGGGCCAAGAATACAAAGCTTCAGCAGAAGATCAATGAAGTAAAAAATGAAAATGCAAAACTTCAGCAGCAGGTTGCAAGGAGCGAGGAGCAAAATTATGCCCCTAAATTTGAGATAGCTCAGCTAAAGGAGCACTTAGAGGAAGTAATGAAATCAAATACCTCAAAGGTACTGTCACAAATTCAGAATCTCTAATGCAGAATTTCAGGGGTTTCCAGTAATCTGGTGATGCATCTTTAGGCATGATAATTTTTTTTGCAGAAAGAATTATTAAGCAGAAAGAATGGAAAATGAACCGCAGGTTTGGAGAAGTTACTTTGGTTCTTGGGTACTTATATTAAAGAACAGCCATTTCAAGTCTCTTGTGATTGTTATGGTAAAGATGAAAATTAATGTTGGAAATTTTTGGCTACCTCTGACCAATAATCTGAAGCATTCTTTGAGAAAGGATTTTTCTAAGTGGGGATTTTAATCTTTTCAACAATAAAAGTAAATAATATAATTGGATATTTGGTTTACCAACCTATATCACATTAATTTTGTAAAATTATAAACATTTTTATTGAGATACAATTGATAACATTAGTTTCAGGTGTACAACATAATGGTTTGGTATTTGTATACATTGTAAAATGATCACAGTAAGTCTAGTTAACATCAATTAAAAACTGTGAGAGTATGAGAGCCTCATATCAATATTTTTCAAGGGACTGTAATTTGGTATTCTCTGCAGTTCAAATGGCTGTTTTGGCAGCCAAGAACCTGGAAGCATGTCCTGGAAGTAGTAACTTTCACAAGAGAGAGTAAACCTATTTCAGTTGTATAGACCTGCCTTAAAATAGTAGTATGATCTTAAGAACTTTGACTACTTAGAAAGAAGGCTAATCGGAACAAGAAAAATGTCTAAGTTTATTTTTTATATTTGTTATACCTTGAGCTGATCTTTTGCCTTGAAAATGTACTGGGTGGACTCTCTTTCATGAATCTGTAATCAGTACATATACTCGCACATACTGTTGGCAAGTACGGTAAATAATTCTATTTTTAATGATTCTTAGGAAACCACTGTCTCTGTTTAAAAAATTTTCTCTGTCATCTTTTCTCCAGAAAGAAGGAAGAATTATCTAAGCCAGTGGTTCTTAAACTTTAGCATTCATCAACATCAGCTGTGAAAATGCAGATTGTCGGGGCCCAACCCAGAGTTTCTGATTCAGAAGGTGTGTGGTGGGGCCTAAGAATGTGCATTTCTGACAAGATCTTAGGTCTCACTGATGTTGCTAGTCCAGGAATCACACTCTGAGAACCACTAACATAAGCAAAGATGACATTAAGTTTAGCTGCTAACCAAATCATAATAGTTTTTAAAGCAGTAAACTCTGAACGAATTAGTGTAAATGTACAGAAGTTTATCACAGTATATGAACTTTTTCTTGAGCTTTTTAAAAAATAGTGTAAAATTTTTTGTTTTCTCTTAACTAATCAATTTCTTTAGTATCCCCAAATCATCCTTACTCTGCTTTTAGTTTTGCTTTTTATTAACTCTAGGTCCATTTTCTCAAAGTGTGGTCTGAGAGTGTTTGTGAGGTCAAAAATATTTTCATAGTAATATAAAGATGTTATTGCCTTTTTCACTTTCATCCTTCGACAAGTATACAGTGGAGTTTTCCAAAAACTAAGTGACATGTGATGTAATTGTTTTCATGGCTGATAGAATGTGTGAAGCAAATACAGAGGCCAGCTGTCTTTCATCAAGCCAGTGTTAAAACATTTGCAAAAAACGTAACAGTCCCACTCTTTTCATTTTTTTTTTGAAAATGCAGCAATATTTTATTAAATTTTTATTTATATTGACAAAATAGAGTTATTGTTATTTAAAAGTAAATATTTTTAAATGTTCTCACTTTTAATTTCTAATGCAGTAAATATTAATAGATATAACTTACACGAACAAGATGTTTTTGAGGTCCTCAATAATTTTTAAGGATATAAAGGGGTACTGAGAATCAAAAAGTTTGAGAACCACAATCCAGAGCTTTTAGGAGTGGTATTTTAGTCAGCATTTTACTTTAAAAGTAACCCGGATTCTGTCTTATTGTGACAAATCCGAATTGTGTACACATAGGATGCAAAGATGATACATTCTAATTTGTTCCTGAATTACTCACCTTATGAAGAAGAGAGCCTGAATCCCCCAGATGTGAAAAGGACTTTCCAGCCGGCCTTCAAAATTCACAATCTTATGGCTCTGATGACAAGACTTCTCACATGCCAGGTAATTTTAACAAATGGTTATTTTTATTGGGTGAGGGAGAAATTACCGAGGTTGGACTTAAACCAAAAGAGGCAATGGGAGGTGACAGAATTAAGTCATGAAATAAAATAATGGAAGATAAAATAAAGACCCTTAAACCAACCAATCAGCCTTTTCTTCCACCTATTGCTTTCTTCTTCAACACCTAAATCCCACAAGTCTACAGTATAGTAATGTAATAAGATAAAAAATAAAGACTCCTAACTCTTCATTTAGCACTTCCCATTTTCAGGAAAGCTCTTTCAGAGCAGTAGTCTTACACTCTGGATCTGTCTGCTCCTATGGATAAGTTATTGTTCCCATTAATGAGCTGTTTACTATTTACCCAATCTAAAAATATTGCTTTGGGGCAAAGGGGAGGACAGTGTGGAGCTGTGTACATTAGTAGAATGAAAATGAAGTAAGTATCAGATGAGTTTGAATCCTGACTTCACTACTTACTGGGTATGTGACTGGGCCAAGTAACTTTACCTTAGTTTCCTCCTCATATGTAGTGGAATGATACTTGCTGCTACCCTGGAAGGTAAGGAGCACCACGTTTAATGAGAACATATTAAAGGACGTGACACTTGATAGTTTCTCAAAATAGCTAGCTCTCTTTCTTCTACCTTTCTTCTATTTACATTTCTTTGATCTTAAGTGCACCCATCTGAGCCAAAGTTTGATGGCATAGGTTTGTGATGTTCCCGATCCAGCACAAGCCTTATTTCTATTTTGTCTTAGTTCAGATGTGATGAACACTAGCATTTATTGAATGTGACACACCGAGCTATGTGTTTTATGCAGAGCTCACAAAGTAGTGGCCCACAGACTATATCTACCTAAAGTTGTGTGTTTAAATATTGGGATTTGATTGTGGCACAGTATCTTCTTGGCTGCAAAACTTTTCACTGCACCTTGTCCTTCAAATGTATGCTTACTCACCATATTTGCTTGGTTTTCTCCCATCTCGCTGATGGCAACTGTTCTTTCTCAGTTTTATTTGCTGACTGCTTCTCCTCTACCAGACCTCTCAGTAATGAAGTATAGATCTTCTCAGTACCAATATTACATTTGTTTATTCTGTCTCCCACCCCACCAGGACATAAGCCTTGAAGATGAGAGACCTGGTATGCTGTATGTCCCATATACCTCACACTGATTAAGCTTCTAATAGGCAAATATTTGCTGACTTCCCAACCTGTTCTTGAAGCCATTCAGGTTTACTGCTTCTCATGGATTAGCTCTTACATGATTCTTTATATTTTTTATCAGGCTTTTAAAAAATATGGATAAATAAACCAAGGCTTAGAATCATTGAGTTTCTTGTCCAAAGTCACATACGATAAAATGGTTGAGCTCAGGCAGAATCTCCCAGGCAGTCTGACTCCTGTGCATGCACTTTTGATCCTTAGGTTATTTTGGTACAAGTACCTTCATTCTAGAGTTTTATTGTATTGAGGATGTCTGATTATTTTAGTATCAGTTACAATAATTTGTCTAGAATTTGAATTCGTAAACTAACTAGGTTAGGAAGGGGTGAATGTATGAATGCATGAGCATGTATAGTTATTATAAATGAATATTAACCTCCCAGTGATTATATTAACCTCTCCCAATAACAATTTATGTACAAGTATAAATCTATATGAAATCTTTCCACACTAACCCTTTATTGGATGTCTCATGATGAGTAATTAAAGAATTGAGTTCAATATTATTTAACCTTCTTTGGTTTGATCACTTATTTTGGGAGGGAGATTTGTTTCATTTGTTTTTCCCTTTTAACTTTACTGAAAACATTTTAAACTAGCTTCTCAAACTGTTATCTTTAGGACATCAGCAATCTTACTGCTGAACATTTCAAAGAAAGTGAGAAAGTTAGTGATACAATGCTGCAAAAATTGAAGAGTTTCCATCTTAAAAAGAAAAATTTAGATGAAGAGGTACTGTATGTATTCTTTGTTCTAAAAATTATATCACTCTGATTGGGTAGCTTAGTTGGTTAGAGCATCATCCCTATGTGCTGAGGTTGCAGGTTCAATTCTCCGTCAGGGCACATACAAGACTAGAACAATGAATGCATAAATAAGCAAAACAACAAATCAGTATCTGTCTCTCTCTCAATTAAAAAAATTTTAATAAAGATAAAAATTGTACTATTTTTAGTGAAAAAATAGTCAAAGTAAAAGGTAGTATAAATGTATCCTAAAAAAGAGAATCCTAAAATTTGGATTTTTTTTAAAAGAATTGTTTTTGTGCACCCTGGCTGGTGTGACTTAGTTGGCTGGGCATTGTCCTGCAAACCAAAAGGTCACCAGTCAGGACACATGCTTGGGTTGCAGGCTCTCTCCCTGGTGCTTATGGAAGGCAACAGTCAATCTTTCTTTCCCTGTATTTCTCTCTCCCTTCTCTTCTCTGTAAGAAATAAAAAATAAAATAAGAATTGTTTTTGTGGACCAGATTATCTTTACTATGGCTCTCACTAAGGAGATATATTGTGGAACATTTGACTTGTATAATAATGTAGGTCTGTATTAGAAAGTCTTGTTCATCTACCAAAAATTTTGGTATGATTATTTTTTCACTTTTGCATGGCATTACTGATTTCTGAAGAATAGTGTATTTTGTCATTTTTATAGTGATTACAAACTTTATCACTTGGAATAATGTACAAACTGAAAACAAATAATTTTATTTTTCATGTGGAACAAGGGTAAGGAAGAGGCTCTTGAAATTTCTTCAATTATTCTTTTCTTGGTATAGTGTTACAGAGATTAAAAAATAAAATTAAGAGAGTAAGTTAAGTCTTGGCTGGTATGGCTCAGTTGGTTGGAGTGTTGTCCCATAAACTGAAAGGTTGCTGGTTCAATTCCTGGTCAGGGTGCACCTAGGTTGTGGGTTTGGTCCCTGGTTGGGGCACATACAAGAGGCAGCTGATGGATGTTTCTCTCCCTCTCCCTCTGTTCCCCGCCTCTCTAAAATCAATAAGCATGTCCTCGGGTGAGGATAAAAAAACACGGAGAGAGGAAGTTAGATAGGGATGGTGATAACAGAATGTTAACTTGTGACATTTTTAATCTGAGAGGAATACAAAAGTGACAAATTTATCTAGCTAAAAGAATAAAACATACTTAAATCTGAAATCTTGAATTATTACAACAAACTTAGTTCCGTGCTATCAGGAAATCACTTCTGTGAACTGAGAAGAGAGAAAATCAGTGTTGCAGGTATTCTGAGGAAACTCTTTGGTCTCCTAGCTAACCTGTAGAGAAAAGGATCAAGAAATAAACAAAAATGCACAGAAATTACTGGCCTCCACTTCTTAAACCCATCTTCAAAAATAAGCCCAGTTGAGGGTTGGAGCGGTATGGTATAAAAATACAATCTCAGATATTCATGCTCTTTTGGTAAATTTCTGTGTAATTCCTGAAATATTGGCAGATGAGATTATGTGATGTCTATGATTTGATTTGGTGAAGGGTATGGAGAAAGAATGAAGTGGTTGGGAATATAAATGATACAAGATTGGCTATTAGCTATTAATAGTTGAAGCTAGATGATAGTTACATGGTGGTTTATTAAAGTTTTTTCTCTGTTTTTTAAGAAATATTGGAAATTGTTCATAATAAAAAATATTCTGTGCAGCACACTTCACTGATATTTGGCAGTGTTTGAATATTAAGATTTATTGTTATACTGAAGGAAAAAATGAACAAATAAGAAATGATTATAAGTTGCATGTAGAAAAGTTGACTAGTTTTTTTTCTTTAAAGAAGAGTTTTAATAGCCTGATTGTAAAAACAGTGGAACATTAGGATAAGCTCCCTAGAGATCCCAAGCTCACCTTCAAGTTCAGGGATTCACTGGAACTCAAGGTATCCAGCATACAGTGTACTCACAGCTATGATGTATTATTATGGTGAGAGGATACAAATCAAAATGAACAAACAGAAAAAGTGCAAAAGAAACCAGATTCAAGCTTGCATCCATCCTCCCTCAGTGGAGGCTCATAGGATTCATTCCCCCAGCAGTGAGTTATGACAACACATGTGAAATATTGTCTACCAGAGAGACCCATTTGAGACCCAGTGCCCAGGGTTTCTACTGGGGGCTGTTCACATAAGCACCTTCTGCCTAGCACATACCAAAATGATAAACCCTCCAGGTAGAAAGAGGTATTCAGCATAAACCACATTCTTCATACAAATATGTTAGGCACAATGAGCCATTCATATCAGGAAAGGATGGAGACCCTCCCACAATTCAAGTTCCCAGATACACTCAGAGGGCAGCTTGGCTAGCAGGCCTTTCTAAGGATAGCAGCCTCAAGCCTGCTATATGAACTCTTTTTCTGGACAAAAGCTGTCACAACAGCATGTCTTTTGGGAGACCAGGAATTGAACTTTGCATGGTTTGATGGTTTTATTATAAATGTTACAGAATGTAGTTTTATTTACTCTTCTTCTCTGAAATGTAAAATGCTTTTTTTTCCTAGCTACAGAAACATAAAGATAGAATTGCAACTTTTAGAGAGTTAATTGCTAATGAAAAAGCATTCCAAGATCAGGTGATTGACGTGAGTTTAACATTTACTACGTACTGTCTTTAATATGCAAAAATATAATTTCAGATGTTTATATTCTTTTGGTAATTTGTTTAAATCCTTCTAGCTCTAAGTTCTACACTTTTATTATTGTAGCCACTGAAAATCTCTTTGTTTCACTAATAAAGTATTTATTTTTAAATGCTCAAAGTAGTGTGAAAGTATTAGAAGTGAGCACAAATATATTGAATCTCAGGTTACAGACTTCGATTCAAATGAAGCCAAGAGTGTGAATTCAAATGAAGTCAGAGATGTGCCTACCTTATTGGGAGCCAAACTGGATAAGTACCACAGTCTAAATGAAGAGCTTAATATCTTGGTAAGAAAAACTTTTTGTTGCTTTGCTATCATTTTTACATATAACACCATTTTATTAACAAGTTTAAGAAATTTGCTCATTAAAATGGTCACACACTGGTATTGTGGCAGTGTTATTCACCTACAAAGTAGAGAGCTGAACTTTTACATTTTCAGGTTTTGAAATTTTACATAATGTCCCATCTGATTTCTATTTAGACTAATCAGATTAATTTCTTTCAAAGTGTAGAAATAAAAAAATATGTGCAATTTTTTTATAGTGAGTAAAGCATATTTACATTGTTGTATATGCTACCACCATTCGTACAGTGATAGTTGTTTACAACCACCATGATTAAGAGGTGCTTTGAGAAACAGAACTCATAGTTTACTTTAGATGGCACCTAAAGAAAAGGGCATCACTGCAGAAGAGAAATAGTAATTATATAACTTAATGAAGGTGTTAGCTTATGGAATGGTGGGAGTCATTTTGCAGTATATAAATGTATCAAATCAACAAATTGTATACCTTAAACTTACACAATGCTGTATGCCAATTATATCTCAGTAAAGCTGGAAAAAACTAAAGGCAAATAAACAGGAAAAATATGTTAGAAGAAAATGAAAATATGATATTGGTAACTAGATAGTTACCAGTCCATTTGGATATTGGTAGCTACAGAGTTACAATCCATTTGGATCCCACTATAATGAAAAGGTGGTTAATTAACCTAATATATTTTTAATAGCAGTTATTTAAAGAAGTCTATTATACTTCTAAATTATTAAAAATATGCATATATGCTAAATTTAGAACATACCCATTGATCTTTTTTAAGTATAACTTCCATTTTATTTTTTTCCAGAGAATATTTCTTCAGTCCTTAGGATTTAGCACCTTACATGGGCTTTAGTAGCACCAACAGGTCTAAATTGGGGTGGGAGTGTTCAATCCTTCTGGACTTCATGAGAATGATTCCTGACTACCTTGCTGTGAATAGCACAGTCACACAGTAATGTAGTTTCACATACAGCTTGGGAAGCACATAGGCATTGAAGACACTCGCTTCAGAAACATCTGTAACAGCTGCTGCCTCTACTGTGTTTCTTGGTGGGGACACATTGGGCATAGCTGGTGCAGTGAATAGGCTGCACATGGACGTGGCCTGTTTCAGCACACCATTGTTCCTTCTTTTGGGGGGTGATCTTAGAAGAGAGGACCCAAGAAAGCCCCATTTACCTTTAAAAGAAGAAAAAGTCCATTGCTGTAAAGGCTTAAATATTTCTTTTCTAATTCATTATTTTTTTTCATTAAAAAGTAATTGACTTCCCACAAAAAGTTAAGAAACACTGGTCACTAGGGAGAGAGAAAGCTAAATCAAACAGAGCCCCTGTTTCTAAGGAATCTAGAAAAGAAGATAAAATACATAAATAATTATTTACAAAGAGTAAAGGGAAAGTTCCTTAAAAAGAGATACAGTGACTAGTATCTAAGAGAGGAGATGTATGTAGAATGATGAGTTCAAAGAAAGAACAGATGACATCCAAGTGGGAAAATCATGGGAAACTTTGTAAAGAGGATGAGAGTTGGGTCTTGAAAACCAGTAAAATAGGAGCATAGGCATTTAATAGAAGAGCACCTAATAAATTCTGTCATTCATTAGCAGTTCTGTGCTTCAGATGTAAAATATGAAGAGAGTGGACCTTAATCTTCCCAATGTTGGGAAACTAGAATGAGAAAAAAGAGACAAATGGGAGTGTATGAGACATACTGTGTAACTTTAAAAATGTTGCTACCATCTTTCTTGTACAAACTGTTTCAGAGAAACCAAATAATTGATGAAGGAGAGTTCTTCATTGAAGAATGTAAGCTATTGGAAACAGAGGAGGAGGTTTAGGTAGACATACTGTGCCTCCTTGCACCACCAAAAGAAGAACAACAAATTTAAAAACAAAAAAACAACCATAACTGACAGAAAATCAAACTGTATGGAAGTCCAACAATCAAGGAGTTAAAGAAGAAACATTCATCCAGACTGGTAGGAGGGGCAGAGGTGGGCAGCCAGGTGGAGAGGACTCACAGCAAAATGGCGGCTGGTGTAGCAGGTAGTCCCCACATTTCCGTACAGATACACTGGGAGGAACTACTGAGGAGTGAGACAGACTGCACAACCCAGGGCTCCAGTGTGGGGAAATAAAGCCTCAAAGCCTGTGACTGAAAAAACCTGAGGGGGTTGAGGAGGGGGAAGAGAAACTCCCAGCCTCACAGTCGAGTTTGCTGGAGAGACCCACAGAGTCCTAGAATGTACACAAAACCACCTACCTGTGAATCAGCACCAGTTGGGCCCAATTTTCTAGTGGTTAGCAGCAGAAGTGACTGAGAGCTGAACAAGCTCCGTTGTTTCCTCTCGGACCCCTCCCCCACATACAGCACCAAAACACAGCAAAGTGGGTTGTCCCACCCTGGTGAATACCTAAGGCTCCGCCCCTTGCTACATAACAGGCATGCCAGACAAAAAAATATATAGCCAAAATGAAATAACAGATCAAAGCTCCAAAAATAGAACTAAGTGATGAAGAGATAGCCAACCTATCAGATGCACAGTTCAAAACACTGGTAATCAGGATGCTCACAGAATTGGTTGAGTATGGTCACAAAATAGAGGAAAAAGTGAAGGCTATGCAAAGTGAAGTAAAGAAAAATATACAGAAACCAACAGTAACGAGAAGGAAACTGGGACTCAAATCAATGGTTTGGAACAGAAGGAAATAAATAAACATGTAACTGGAACAGTATGAAGACATAAGAATTTTTTAAAAAGTGAGGAGAGGCTTAGAAACCTCTGGGACAACTTTAAACCTTCAAACATCCAAATCATAAGGGTGCCAGAGAAGAGGAAGACCAAGAAATTGAAAACTTATTTGAAAACATAATGAAGGAGAACTTCTCCAATCTGGCAAAGGAAATAGACTTCCAGGAAGTCCAGAAAGCTCAGAGAGTCCCAAAGAAGTTGGACCCAAGTAGGAACACACCAAGGCATATCATAATTACATTACCCAAGATTAAAGATGAGGAGAGAATCTTAAAAGCAGCAAGAGATAAGGAGACAGTTACCTACAAAGGAGTTCCCATAGGACTATCAGGTGATTTCTCAAAAGAAACCCTACAGGCAAGAAGGGACTAGAAAGAAGTATTCCAAGTCATAAAAGGCAAGGACCTACATCCAAGATGATTCTATCCAGCAAAGCTGTCATTTAGAATGGAGGGGCAGTTTAAATGCTTCCCAGATAAGGTCAAGTTAAAGGAAATTCATCATCGTGAAGCCCTTATTATATAATATGTTAAAGGGACTTATCAAAGAAAAAGAAGATAAAAAATATGAACAGTAAAATGACAACAAACTCACAACTGTCAAAAACTGAACCAAAAGCAAAAACAAACTAAGCAAACAACTGGAACAGGAACAGAATCACAGAAATGGAGAGCAAATGGAAGGTTATCAGCAGGGAGGGGGAGAGGAGAGAATGAGGGAAAAGTTATAAGGACTAAGAAGCATAAGTGGTAGGTAGAAAATAGGGGGAGGCTAACAATAGTATAGGAAATGTGGAAGCCAAAGAACTTATATGTATGACCCATGGACATGAGCTAGGGTGGGGAATGCTGGTTGGAGGGGGGTGCAGGGCAGAGGGGAATAAAGGGGAGAAAAATCAGACAACTCTAATAGCATGATCAATAAAATATACTTTAAAAAAAGAAAATAGAACCAGAGGCATTGAATCATGGAATAGATGGACAACTGTAAGAGGGGAGAGGGTGGTGGCACAGATTGAAAGAAGGTGAAGGGATTAGTCAAAGAATACATATGAAGTATCCATGGACAACAATGAAGGGATTCATCGTGAAGTGGGCAGCAGGATGGATGGAGACGGATGAAGGGGGTAAAAGTGGGACAACTATAATAGCATGATCAATAAAATATATTTTAAAAAATCAGGCCACCAAAAAAGTAAATAAACAAACTTTAAAATATTGAGCTCTTAATGAAAAGAGGAGTCACAAACTGGAAGAAAATATTTGCAAGTGACAGATCTGATAAAGGACTTGTATTGAGAATATGTAAAGAACCCTCAAAACTCTATAATAAGAAAATAACCCAATTAGAAAAGTGGGAAAACATAACAAGAATGAAATATTGCCATTCGTGGCAGAATGGATGGACCTAAGGGATGCTAAGTAAAGTAAGTCAGAGAAAGACGAATACTATATGATTTCCCATATACATGGAATCTAAATAATATAAACAAACAGAGGCAGAGAACAGACTAATTGTTTCCAGAGCAGAAGGGGATTTGGGGACTGGGTGCAAATGGTGAAGGGATTAAGAAATACAGATTGGTAGTCACAAATAGTCATGGGGATGTAAAGTACAGCATAGGCAATAGTCAGTAATATTATAATAACTATGTATAGTATTAGATGGGAGTACTGGAAATATTAGGGGAACATTTTGTAAAGTATATCATTGTCTAACCACTATACTTTACACCTGAAACTAATACAAAATAAAAAACAGTGGGCAAAAAGATTTTAGCAGAC
Organism: Phyllostomus discolor; assembly: GCF_004126475.2. Lineage (NCBI taxonomy): Eukaryota > Metazoa > Chordata > Mammalia > Chiroptera > Phyllostomidae > Phyllostomus > Phyllostomus discolor. The sequence continues at coordinate 88,991,831 of NC_040907.2, read as the reverse complement.
ACTTCCTTAAGAAGATACATAGATGACAAATAAACACATGAAAAGATATCATCTTAGGAGGTAAATTAAAACCACAATGAATACCACTACACACCTATTAGAATGCATATTTAAAAGACTGAATGGAAGACATTAAGACGCTGAAGCAGATGTAAATAAATGGAAAAATACTTAATGCTCATGGGTTGGAAGAAAATTAATATTATTAAAATGTCCATACTATTCAAAGCAGTGTATGGATTCAATGCAATGTCTATGAAAATTCCCATGGCATTTTTCACAGAAACCAGACAAACAATCCTACAATTTATATGGAACACAAAAGACCCCAAACAGTCAAAACAACCTGAAGAAAGAAGAACAAAACTGGGGACATTATGCTCCCTGATTTCAAACTCTATTTAACCATGCTATAGTCATTAAAACAACATGGTAATGTTATAAAAAGAAACACATAGATCAATGGAATAGAATAGAGAACCCAGAAATAAACCCACCCATATCTGGTCAATAAGTTTCCAACAAAAGGGCTGAGAATATACAATGGGGAAAAGGACAGTCTCTTTAATAAATGGTGTTGGGAAAATTGGACAGCCACATGCTAAAGAATGAAGCTGGACCAATATCTTTCTTTTTTTTTTTTTAGATTTTTATTTTTTTTTTTAGAGAGGGAAGGGGGGGAGAGAGAGACAGACAGACAGACAGACAGACACATCAGTGTACGGTTGCTGGGGGTTCTGGCCTGCAACCCAGGAATGTACCCTGGCTGGGAATCGAACCTGGGACACTTTGGTTCCCAGCCCGCGCGCAATCCACTGAGCTACGCCAGCCAGGGCTTCAATATCTTTCTTATACCAATCACAAACATCAACTCAAAATGGACTAAATCTTTAACATAATATCTGAAACCATACACCTTTGGGGGAACTGGGTAGAAGGAGGTAAAGGAGAAAAATTGGGACAACCTAATAGCTAAATAATAAAATATTTTTAAAAACTTCTAGAAGAAAACGTAGTAAGTTTCTTGACATGGGTCTTGGTGACAATTTTTTAAATCTGACAGCAAAAGTAAAAGCAACAAAGAAAAAAAAAAACAAGTGGGACTACATCATACTGAAAAGCTTCTGCACAGAAAAGGAAATCAACAAAATGAAAAGACAACCTATTGAATGAGAGGAAAATATTTGCAAATCATATATCTGATAAGGGATTAATATCCAAAATATATGGGAAACTCATGCAAATCAAAGCAAAAACAAACTCCATTGAAAATGGGCAGAAGATCTAATAGACATTTTTCCAAATAAGACATACAGATGGCCAACAAGTACATGAAAAGGTGCTCAACCTCACTAATCATCAGGGCAATGTAAATCAAAACTACAGAGATATATCACCTCGCACCTGTTAGAATGGCTGTTATCAAAAAGACAGGAAGTAACACATATTGGGAAGGATGTGGAGAAAAGGGAATTCTTGTGCACTGTTGCTGGGAGTATAAATTGTATCAGCCTCTATGGAAAACAATATGAAGATTCCTCAAAAATTAAAAATAGGATGATCATATGATCCACAAGATCATTATGCTAAGTGAAATAAGTCAGAGAAAGATAAATGCTGTATGGTTGATCTTATATGTGGGATCTAAAAAAAAAAAAAAAAACCAGCAGCAAGCAGAAAACCAAGCTCAAATATAGAGAACAGGTTGTTGGTAGTTGCAGGAAGGGGTGGAGGGGGAGGGGAGTAGGAAATATAAATGAAGGTGGTCAAAAGATGTATATACAAAAAAGATGGGACAAACATTTCTGGCATTTGGGGAGCTGAAAACTATGAAGGGGACATAGCTGAGGAACGAGTAGCTGGGAGAGTGAATGACAAACATACCACAGTTTGATCAGTCAGTGAAACCCATGAGGGTACAGAGGAAGATGTTAACTTGGGAGTTGAGGGGAAAATAGGTGCTTCAGTTGAGTGAAAGCTGGGAAGGAATGTTTAGGGGAATAGTTCAGTAGCCCAATAGAATCCAGACCTTGGAGGAGACTGTGAGAGTTCCTCTCCAGCTTCAATGCCATGGATTCTTATGCCATGGGTTCACCTCCTGATCTGGGGTGGGGGGCAGGGGACAGAAAGACTGATCATAACAGGGATTGGTGAGGATGTAGAGTAATTCCAGCTCTTATACAATGCTGATGAGAACATAAAATGGTAGAACTACTTTGGAAAATATTTGGGCAGTTTCTTAAAAAGTTAAACACACACCTACCACAATTCTACTCCTAGGTATTTACCCAAGAGAAATGAAAGTATATGTTTATACAAAGACTTGCAAATGAGGGTTCCTAGCAGCGTTATTTCTAATAGCCAAAAACTGAAAGCAATTCAGCTGTTTACAGGAGATGAATGGATGAACCATACAATGACATAATTTTTAAACATTTTTTAAAAGATTTTTATTTAGTTATTTTGAGACAGCAGGGAAAAGAGGGAAAGAAACATCAAATGTGTGGTTGCCTCTTACACACCCCTTACTGGGGACCTGACCCACAACCCAGGCTTGTGCCCTGACTGGGAATGGAACCAGTAACACTTTGGTTTGCAGGCTGGCACCCAACCCACTGAGCTATACCAGCCAGGGCCTTACTGTTTTGTTTTTTTTTTAAGAATGAATTTCTTACACACAGGCAACCTAGATGAATCTCAAAATAATTATGCTGAGTGAAAAGAGACAGACAAGTAAATACTGTTTGGTTCCATTATACGAAACTCCAGAAAATACAGACTAATCAATGGCGACAGAAAGCAGATCAGCGTTTTCCTGGGCTAGCACAGAGTGTGGGAGTCAGAAAAGAAAAGCAGGCACTAGGGAGGGATTACCAAGTGGCAAGAGGAAACTTTGGTGGGAGGGGCAGTAATGGATATGTTTGCTGTCTTGATTGTGGTGATGGTTTCATAATTGTATACATATGTAACAGTTTATCAAGTTGTGCTCTTTAAATATGTGCAGCTTATTGTATGTCCATTATACTCTCAAAGCAGTTAAACTTAATATTCTTTAGCAAAAACTTAAAATTTTACATTCATTTTCATTATAATCCAAACACTGGTTTACAAAGCTATCCCTTTATCTAAAAAATAAATACTTTAAGAAATTCTATGCTCTTCTTTCTTTAATCTGAGTTTAGCAAATAAAAAATTCAATCCAGGACATATAAGAGTTATTACTTTGATCTGGAAAGCTATTAAATAAATTCAAACTATGAATTTCTTAAAGAATTCCATGAAGTCTATAATGAAAAAGAGAAGTGAGGAGGAATTCCATGCTGCTGCAGTAGAACATCATGAGTTATGTGAAGCTAAGAGTGGAGCTGTACCCTCCAAGAGTGAGGAGATGGGATGCAAAGGAACAGAATAGAAAAAGCTTTATGCTAATGGTTGATAAACATTTTCCACTTCTAGACATATCCTTTCAAAAATCCTTTAAATTCTCTTCACCTTGGTTTCATCTGTTAAATTGAGGTGATAATATCTGTACTCCCTAGTTTAAATAATGTATGCAGTCAGTTCAGTAGGACCACTGATTTGAAATCACCCCATTAATTCATCTACATAGGAAAGAAAAAAGTTGCTATTTCTGAAGTGAATTTGTTAGTCTTTGCTTCCTGGGGACATGTAAGTATTTTAAGACATTAAAAGATTGATGGTCATTCTTAACATGGTTATTGAATGGGGATATTTCTGTTGTTTTTCTTCTGTTGTAATTTTCTGGGGGGTTTTTTGTTTCTGTTGTAATTGCTTTGAATATTAAGGTAACTGCTAAGGGAAATTGTGAACACCCTTTCCTGATAATTAATCCTAGATGTCACTTTTAGGATACAGATTTTAATTTTTAATGGTTTCCTGCAAATAATAATTCAACCATAGGTCAGAATATGACATACATTGAGCTGAGCCTTTTTTAAAACTGGCAGTCATTTATGCCAGTGAGAGTATTTATCACAGCTGAAAATACGTTGTTAAGCACAACAACAGTGTTTACTCAGATGTAAGTAAGTCTTTACATTGGTTATATATGGAAAGAAGGTAGGGAAGAGTCGGGGGCTAATAAATATTTGTATTCACCAACGGGTGTTTAATTATTTGCATAGTTGTTGCAGAGTGTTAAAGAAAAGCTGAAACATCATTTCTGCTCATCTATTCTAAATGCAGTCTAACTAGGATCTGGTTCGTAGCAACTTTTAAAAAATTTTATTAACTTGACTGGGGTGATATAGGTTAATAAAATTGTATCACTTTCAAGTGTAAAGTTCCATAATACATCATCTATATATTGCATTGTGTGTTCACCAGCCAAAGTCATATCTTCTGTTACCCCATATTGGACTCCATTTAACATTTTCTGCACCACCTGCCTTTCTCTCTGGTAGCCACCATTCTGCTGTCTCTGTTGGTTCATAGCATCTCTTGATTCACCTACAATAAAACACAGTTTGAAAGAATATTGGAATAAAGTATAGCTCACAGTTCTTACTTGTTCTTAGCATCCATGCTTTCATGGCTGTTTCCAGGTTAATATTTTTACTTATGTTTCTCCATAGATTGCAAAATTGGGAAATCTTCTTGAGTCAAAAGAAGGCCACTGTACCAGACTCATTGAAGAAAATGACAAGTATCAAAGACATTTGGGCAATTTAATAAATAAGGTACAAATGTTCTTACAGAAATCTGTCTGTTAAAAACTATTCCAAATATTAAAATAATACAATTTTGTAGCTAAAAAGAATCTGAGGGATGATACAACACATTTATATTGATTTTTTTTTTACTTCATAATGACATTATAAACGTCCCCATTAGCCTTTTGGCTGAAAGTTAACAAAAGAACATTGTGTATATCTATCCTGCTGTCAGCAACTTCACTTCTTAATATTGCTACTTCATTGTGAGGGTAATTTTAAATTTTGCCAACTCAGTGTTCTAGTTTGCCTTTCAGAAACTGCATTAACATATGGAAGCAATCCAAGTAACCCATCAATAGATGGGTGGATAAAAAAGCTGTGGTACATATGTACAATGGGATATTACTTGGCAATAAAAAAGAATGAAATTTTACCTTATGTGACAATGTGGATGGACTAGAGGTTATTGCACTAAGTGAAGTAAGTCAGTCAGAGAGAGATAAACACCATATTATTTCACTTATATGTGGAATCTAAAGAATAATATAAATTAACAAACAAAAAGGAAGCAGACTCATAGATACAAAGGACAGACTGATGGTTGCCAGAGGAAAGGAGGTTGGGGAGCTAGGTGAAAAAGGTGAAAGGATTGAGAACTATAGATTGGTAGTTACAAAATAGTCATGGGGATGTAAACATAGCATATAAAATATAGTCAATAGTACTGTAATAACTATGTATGGTGCTAGGTGAGTACTGGAAATATCAGGGGAACACTTTGTAAAGTATATAATTATCTAATCACTATGCTTTACAACTGAAACTAATACAAAACAATAGTAAATGTAAAAAAATGTGAGTTTTTCTTTACATGATTCTATATTTTAAAAACTTTACAGTATGACCCAGCAACTCTATTCTTAGGTATATATCCAAGATAAATGAAAACATATGTCCACACAAAAACTGTACACAAATGTTTAAAGCAGCATTATTCATAGTAGTCAAAAAGTGGAAATAATTCAAATACTGTTAAGTGCTTCTACAACATAAATGATGTTTGAAAAGATCATACTATGTGAAAGAAGCCAGTAACATATTATATGATTCCATTTATCTGAACAATCCAGAATGGGCATATCTGTGACAGGAAGCAGATTACTGGCTGACCAGGATGTGGAGTATGGAGGGAGTGGGAGTGACAACTAAGAGATATGAGGTTTCTTTTGGGGGTAAGGAGAATGTCTTAGTCTTGACTGTGATGATGAATGCACATATCTGTGAATACATGAAAAGCCATTGAACTATATTTTAAATGGGTCAACTGTATGCTATGTGAATTATATCTTAATAAATTGTTAATAAAGTTTTTTTAAACTGCATAAACTTTGACCAAATGGACTATATCTCTTAGCTGAGATATGTACCGCTTGTCTAAGAGATGACTGGATCATAGTTGATCCACTACAGTTATCCATTTTTTTTATACTTCACTTTCTGTATGTTGAATAGATATATTATAGTTCCATTTCTATTTCTTTTTTTAATATATTTTATTGATTATGCTATTACAGTTGTCCCATTACCCCCCTTTATTCCCCTCCACCTTGCACACTCTCTCCCACCCACATTCCCCCCTTTAGTTCATGTCCATGTGTCATGAGTTCTTTAGTTTCTACATTTCCCATACTATTCTTGCCCTCCCCCTGTCTATTTTCTACCTACCATCTATGCTACTTATTCTCTGTACCTTTTCCCCCCCTCCTCCTCCCACTCCCCTCTTGCTAACCCTCCATGTGATCTCCATTTCTGTGGTTCTGTTCCTGTTCTAGTTGTTTGCTTAGTTAGTTTTTGTTTTTGTTTTAGGTGTGGTTGTTAGTAATTGTGAGTTTGCTGTCATTTTACTATACATGTTTTTTATCTTCTTTTTCCTAGATAAGTCCCTTTAACATTTCATAAAATAAGGGCCTGGTGATGATGAACTCCTTTAACTTGACCTTATCTGCGAAGCACTTTCTCTGCCCTTACATTCTAAATGATAGCTTTGCTGGATAGAGCAATCTTGGATATAGGTCCTTGCCTTTCAAGACTTGGAATACTTCTTTCCAGCCCCTTCTTGCCTGCAAGGTCTCTTTTGAGAAATCAGCTGACAGTCTGCTGGGAACTCCTTTGTAGGTTACTGTCCCCTTATCTCTTGCTGCTTCTAGGATTCTCTCCTTCATTTTTACCTTGGCTAATGTAATTATGATGTGCCTTGGTGTGTTTCTCCTTGGGTCCAACGTCTTTGGAACTCTCTGAGCTTCCTGGACTTCCTGAAAGTCTATTTCCTTTGCCAGATTGGGGAAGTTCTCCTTTATTATTTTTTCAGATAAGTTTTCCATTTGTTGCTCTTCCTCTTCTCCTTCTGGTACCCCTATAATTCAGATGTTGAAACATTCAAAGATGTCCTGGAGGTTCCTAAGCCTCTCCTCATTTTTTTGAATTCTTGTTTCTTTATTCTTTTCTGATTGTACGTTTCTTTCTTCCTTCTGGTCCACTCCACTGATGTGAGACCCAGCTTTCATTCCATCACTATTGGTTCCCTGTGCATTTTTCTTCATTTCACTTAGCGTAGCCTTCATTTTTTCATCTAATTTGTGACCAAAATCAACCAATTCTGTGAGCATCCTGATCACCAGTGTTTTGAACCGTCCATCTAATAGGTTGGGCATCTCTCGGTCACTTAAAAGGATCGGTTCTGGTGCTTTCATTTCTTCTTCTGTTTGAGCATCTTTTTTTTTTCCTTTGGTCTGGTCGTACCTGTTACATATGAGGGGCGGAGCTTTAGGTGTTCACCAGGGTGGGGCAACCCAGTCACTGGGTTGTGACGCCGTATGTGGGGGCAGGGTCCAAGAGGAAACAATGGCTCCTGCTTCTCTCTCTGTCGGACCTCAGTCCCTTCCGCCACTTCCCCCAAGCAAACTGGGCCTTTCTGGTACTGATTCCTATGTGGGTGGGCTTGTGCACCCTGTGGGACTTTCCAACGACCTCTCCTGTGAGGCTGGGAGTCTCTCCTTGTGCCTCAACTCCCACAAGTGTTTTCAATCAGTGCCCCAAGGCTCTATTTCCCAGCATTGGGATCCTGGGTTTCACGTAGTGCCTTGCTTCACAATCACCGCCTTGCTGGGTCTGCTGGCTGCTACTCCTCGGCTGGGGTCTGCCAGCTGCTGCTTGCACCCCCAGGGTCCACCCTCTGCAGTCCTGCATGCTCTAGATGCCTTACACACCCGGTCCCAATGTTCTCTGCTCACCGCAACCCTCACCCTGCTGCCTGACTCCGCCCCCCCACCGGTCGGGATGAATAGGTCTATTTTAACTTCTTGGTTGTCCGATTTCCATACAGTTCAATTTTCTGTCAGTTCTAGTTGTTATTCTATTTCTAAATTGTTGTTGTCCCTATCTTGGTTGTGCGAGGAGGCTCAGTGTGTCTACCGATGCCTCTGTGTTGGCCAGAAGTCTCCATTTCTATTTGTTTTCAAAATAGAAGGAAGATGTTTTGCCTATTGTAAAACTTTCATTGATGAGAGTCATTTAATTGAACTTTAGCTGGTGGAGATTTTAAAGCAAAAAAATAAATAAAATTAAATAAAAATTCTAGAATTAATCCAAGAATAATTTGTTTAGCTTATTTATTCAAGGTTACATCATATGAAGAAATTATCGAATGTGCGGATCAGCGGCTCAAGAGATCTCACTCCCAGATTGCACAGTAAGTTGAGAAATCTTAGTTTTTAATTTTGTCAACATTTACTGATATTTTATTTTACTCTTTGGCTTGCTGAATTCATTTCTTTCTTAGACTACTAGAAAGAAGAAAAATGTGAAGTTTTATAAATTAAGACCATTCTTCAATCATACAGTTAGTCTGCTGAATATCTGGACTATCTGAATCACCAGATTTTCATCTTCCTTTCTCAGAGATCTCTTTGATTTAGGGAAAGAGGAGCAGGGGATAAAGGAATTAGTGAGAAATATCCAAAAAGTTTGGAGGATATTGCTATAGTATTCAAGTAAAATAACCTTGAAATGCTTAGGATTTATTCACAAAAAATTTTTGAATGTACACCAAATGAACTATACATACATATATCAAGTACCAAATTAAACTTTCTCATTAAAATGAGATTTAGCTTGAAACACTCCCAAATTGGTGTTTTTAAATTCTGCAGTTTTCCCACTCATTTATTATCCTCATTTCTCATTCTCATTTCTCATATGCTTCTTCCTTCATCCTTCCTCCAATTTTATTTACACTGTGCTGGCTATCTCTAGAGCTTAAGCACTTCCAACCCTGCTGTAATGAGTTAGCCCTATAGAAATATGAACTTTCTATAGGGTTCATTCATTACCACATAATTGAAAGACAGCATAGGTATTTGTACTTTGAAAAGTTTGCTTTTGTTTTTCACTAGTGTTTGTAAGCAGAATGAATAATAAAAAAATTTTCTCACTTTTCAGAGTGATGCAGTCAAGTTTTAAATTTGGTCAGGGAGGAGGATGTTGTCATACACTCAAGAGAAGTAAAGTTAGACTCTCCCCTAATTTGGAACCAAGAAAACAGCCCACTCACCATGGTGTAGTGAAAATATAAAAGTAAAGAATGACCTAATATTTTAAAAACAATATCAAAGCATTACTTTGGCCATAATGCTTTGTCCCAGTTATTTTTAAAATTCAAAAAAGTTTAAAATTATATTTCAGTTGAGTAGTTGATCTGATTTGTGTTCAAGAAAAAATCTGGCATCTGAATTCCATAAACATTATTTAAAAGGTTGTCACCTGTGGTTGCTTTATTAGAATTGCCTTGAATGCTTCTTTAAAACTATCCAATGCTCAGGCTCTACTCCCAGATCAAATAAGCTAAAACACCTGGTGGGAACTGGGCATAGGTATATTCCAAATGATTTTAATGCCTGGACAGATGAATCACTGCCAGATATCACCTGGGTTGATTTGCTTTAAGTGATTAGGATTGTCATTTTTTTAAATCAAATATAGTCTGTTATATCCACAAACATCAGCATTATAATTTAATTATAGTGAATTAGTCCTGATCTCCTTAAAAGGAATATGCTGCTTCAAAAATTAGCAAATAGCCCTAGCTGCTGTGGCTGAGTGGATTGAGCACTGACCTACGAACTAAAGAACCAAAAATTAACAAATATATTCATCATCAGAGCAGCATTTCTTTAAATTGGTGGTAGTCTGTTAAAATCTAGCAGTATTTGAAATATCTTCAAATACATTCAAAGGCTATACTATAAGTTTTCAATTCACATACCTTGGGTTTCTTTAATTTTTAATTTTTCAGTGACAGTTGATGTATAATACTATGTTAGTTTCAGGTATATAACCCAGTGATTAGACATTTATATAACTTATGAATTATCCCAATAAATCTAGTACCCCATCTGACACCATACGTAGTTATTATTATACAATTGACTATATTCCCTATCCCATGCTTTACACCCCCATGACTATTCTGTAACTACCAATTTGTAGTTCTCAATCCCTTCACCTTTTTCACCCAGTCCCCCAACACCCTTCCCCCCCAGCAACTGTCAAATCTGTTCCCTGTGTCTATGGATCTGTTTCTGTCCTGCTTGTTTGTTTATTTTGATTTTCAGATTCCACATATAAGTGAAATTATCTGGCATTTGTCTTTGTCTGATTTATTTCACTCAGGCAAAATACCACCTAGGCCCATCCATGTTGTTGCACACTGAAGATTTTGTGGCTGAGTATTATTTCATTGTATATATGCACCACTTCTTATTTGTCCATTTATCTATTACTGGTCACTTAGGCTGCTTCCATGTCATAGCTATTGTAAATAATGCTGCAATGAACATATGGAAGTATATGTCTTTTGAATTTAGTGTTTTGATTTTGTTGGATAGATACCCAGAAGTGGAATTGCTGGGTCCTTCTTTGTTTCTTGTTATAGCCTTTGTCTGGTATAAATATTGCTACCCCAACTTTTAAATTTTTTATTTTCATTTTCATGATATATCTTTTTCTATTCCTATACATTAAGTCTATGTGTGTCTTTGGATCTGAAGTGAATATCTTGTAGATAGAACATGTAAGAGTCTTGTTTTGTTGTCCATTTAGCCACTGATTGTTTTTTGATTAAAGCATTTAATCCATCAGCATTTAAAATAATTGTTGATATGTATTTGTTACCATTTTATTATTCATATTTTAAATCTTTTTGTTCTTCTTAAAGAAGATTCTTTAACATTGTTTATAAGACTGGTTTGGGTGATGAACTCCTTCAGATTTTTTCCTGTCTGGGAAGCTATTTATCTATCCTTTGATTCTAAATGATATCCTCGCTGGTAGAGTAACCTTTATTATAGGTCCTTGCTTTTCATCACTTTGACTATTTCTTGCCAGTCCCTTCTGGCCTGCAATTTTTCTTTTGAGAAATCAATTGGAAATCATATGGAGCCCCTTTGTAGGTAACTAACTGTTTTTCTCTTGCTGCTTTTAAGATTCTGTTTGTCTTTAACCTTTGGCATTTTTTTGGTAGATTTGTTTTTATAATTATTCTTTTTACTAGTATATATTTCTGTGATACATGATTTGTGTATTGCCTTATGTGCTCACCACTATAAAAGTCAAATCATCTTCGATCCCCATATATTTGGCCAACTTTACCCTTTATTCCACCCTCCAGCCTCTTCCCTATGGTAACCACGACACTTGTCTGTGTCTATGAGTTTCAGTGTTATATTCCACATATCAGTGAAATTATATGTTCTTAGCTTTTTCTGGCTTATTTTTCTTAACACAATACTCTCAAGGTCCATTCATGTTGTCACAAATGGCAGTATTTCATCTTTTCTTATGGCTGAGTAGTATTCCACAGTATATACATGTACCACATCTTTTATCCAATCCTCTGTTGAAAACACTCTGGTTGTCTCCATGTGTTGGCCACAGTGAATAATGCTACAGTGAAAATAGGGGTGCAGCTTTTTTTGTAAAGATTTTATTTACTTATTTTTAGAGAGGGAAGGGGGGGGAGAGAGAGAGAGAGAAACATCAATACATCAATGTGCAGTTGCTAGGGGGCCTTGGCCCACAACCCAGGCATGTGCCCTGACTGGGAATGAAACCTGCGATGTATGGTTCTCGGCCCACACTCAATCCACTGAGCTACACCAGCCAGGGCAGGGGTGCATCTTTACAGAAATGTAGATTTGAACTCAAACATCAGAAACTACTTTAGATTAATAGACTTCAACTAAATACTTTTACTTAAAAACTAAGCTTGTCAGATTGAATTCGGAAAAACTACCTACTACTTACAAGAGACACATCTTATTTTTTTTAATTTAATAATTTTTTTGTATTTTTTTCCGTTACCATTTAGTCCCCTTATACCTGCCTCATGCTTGCAATCACTACACTATTGCCCATGTCCATGAGTCCTTTTTCCTTTTTGCTCAACAGACAGAACTTATGGGGACTTCTCTTCCTGGACTGGAACCCTGGGCTGGGAATCTTGATGTGGGGTTGGGATCCCTGGCTTCTCATGAGGAACCTCTGCTACCATGATAGCCCTCTCAATTTTTATCAGCCACATGTGAGTGTGGGACCAAATCATTTCAAATCTCCACCCCTTCTACCAGTCTTGATGTGTCTTCTTCTTTATGTCTTTAGTTATAGGACTTACGTTCAGCTAGATTTCAGGAGGTTCTGAATGATGGCTGTTCTGTAGTTTAATCATAATTTTGATGTGGTTGTGGGAGGTTCTAAGTACCATGTTTGCGCTGCCATCTTGACCTGCATTCCACATGCCTTGAGATTTAAAATCCGCTGTTTACTTATAAAAGTCATTAATGATATTCAATTTTTCTAAAAGACTAAACAAAGGTACTTGTTGAAGCCCACTTTGTATATGCAGCTAAAATGATCTTTTTGAAATATAAATCTAATCATTCCCTTTAAAACACTTTAGTGATTTTCCATCACCTTTGGTTACAGCAAAAATCCTTAGCAAGGCCTACAAGTTTCTGGTATATCTCCCACCTGTCTTTCCAGTCTCACCTCATCAATCCCTGCCTTGCTTTCAGCTACACTGAAGATATTTATAAATCCTCAAATGTACATTTTCTTTTGCTTCAGGGCTTTAGCATATGTTGTTCCACCTGGAGTGCTCAAGCTACTCTCACCCCAGTTATGTCCTACTATTCTTCAAATCTCTGCCCTTTCCTTTGAGGGACATTCACTGTCTTCCCAGTCTGAGAAAGCTTTCCCACACTGCTACAGAGATTCATGTGATTAAATCTTTCTGTCTCTCAAACACCACTTTCTCTAGCACCTGTGGCCAGTTCAGTTTCAGGTGTGGGAGTACCTGCCCCATATATTCCTGATTCTGGAATACATCTCCCTCCAAAATTTCAGAGTTGTTTTTCTTACTCCACTTCCCAGCACAAGTATGACATCATCTTAGTGAGAGGTGTATCCTTTTCCAAAAATTTCCCAGTTGAAATCCTGTCCTGGCATCCCATCTTATCCAGCATGCTACCCTGTTAGTCTTCTCATTTTGTTGATGATTTCCTCTGCTGTGCAGGAGCTTTTTTGTTTGGTGTAGTCCCACTTGTTTATTTTTGCTTTTGTTGCTTTTACTTTTGGTGTCAGATTTTAAAAAATCACCATGAAGATCTATGTCCCGGGCTGGCGTAGCTCAGTGGATTGAGCACGGGCTGCGAACCAAAGTGTTGCAGGTTCGATTCCCAGTCAGGGTACATGCCTGGGTTGCAGGCCATGACCCCCAACAACCGCACATTGATGTTTCTCCATCTATCTATCTATCTCCCTCCCTCCCTCCCTTCCCTCTCTAAAAATAAATAAATAAATAATCTTAAAAAAAAATATCTATGTCAAAGAACTTACCACCTATGTTTTCTTCTAGGAGTTTTATGGTTTCAGGTATTATGTTTAAGACTTTAATCTATTTTGAGTTGACTTTTGTGATAGGTATAAATAAGAACGATAGTGGTCCAGTTTCACTTTTTACCTTGTGACTGTCTAGTTTTCCCAACACCATGTATTAAAGAGACCGTCCTTTCCCCTACCATATATTCTTGGCTCCTTTGTAGTAAATTTATTGACCAGTAAGTGTGGGTTTACTTCTGGGCTCTATGTTCTATTCCACTGATCTATGTGTATCTTTTTATGCCAATGCCATTGTTTGCCATTCTGTGATTCATTGTTATAGTCTACACATTTTGAGGGTACTCATCAAAGTTGTCAACAGCAATGTATTTCCTATTTATCACTTTCTAGGGCCCAGTATCAACTGAGTCCTAGAAAAGTACCTCCAATGCCATGTCTCCTACAGACAAAGCTGAATTCAGAGAAAACAACTCACTGCCCTTTTACAGCAACTGTGGTTTCTACCCACATGAAGTTCCTGTAAATATTTTTCCATGCAAAGCCAAATCAGAAATTACAGAAAATTTCAGAATACAAATTTACAACCTTTCTTCCTAAGTTCTGTTGTAGTCTGAGTACAGAGTGATCAGCAATATTTGCTTGGCTTAAACATCCTATTAAAAACCCATGTGTTTATATTCCTTGATCACAGAGAATAAGGTGAACTTGTGTTTACCTCTGAAACTTATATACCCAACAAATAACCACATTTAAATATACAGCAAATTAAAATAATATTAATACTTTCCTAATTTATAGTCACAATTCTATTGTTCTTTTTTTTTACTTTTTTCTTTTTTAATGAGAAAAGGAGAGGTAAAAGCAAAAAGTAAAAGTAATATAAAAACAAATGTAAAACAGTAATGTAAAATAAAAATCTAAAAGTAAATGGTATTTCTTTGACTTCTTTTTCTTTTGTTTTAATGAAAAAGGGTGGGCACAAGAAAAGGAGAGGCAAAAGTCAATGGCAGAACAATAATTCTGGCAGACTGAAAAATGGCCCCTTCTCACCCTTGAAACCTGTGAGTGCTACCTTACATGGCAAAAATGTATAAGTTTTATCTCAAAATAATAATTCTATTAATGTAACTCAACATATTTTTAAATATTAAAAAGTGAGAAGCATATAATTATTTTCAATAGTCACATAAAAATCCAACATCCATTCTTGATTTTAAAAAATTCTAAACAAACTAGGGAAGATGGGAACTTAATATGGTAAAGAGCATCTATAAAAAGTACTACTAAAATCATACTTAATGGTGAAAGACTGAATACTTTCTCAAGATCAGAAAGTATTCTTCTATTCACATTGTACTGAAGTCCTGACCAGTAAAATAAAAACGAAATAAAAGGCATCTAGGTCGGACATAAAGAAGCAAAAATAAATTTACTTTCTAGATGACATGATGATCTATATAGAAAAATCTGATGAAATCTACAAAAAAATACTAGGACTATTAAGTGAGATTAAGCAAAGTTTAGGATGCAAGATTAATGTGCAAAAATCTATTATATTTCTATATACTAATGATAGATAATGAGAAATTTAAACTTAAAAAATAAAAACATTTCCAATAGCACTAAAAATATGAACCACATAGGGAGAGATTTGACAAGAGATGTAAAAGACCTATACACTGGAAAGTATTAAACATCGCTGAGAGAGAAAAAGATGACTGAAATATACAGAGAAGTATACCTTTTTCATGGATCTTAAGACTTAGTGTTGTTCAGATTTCATTTCCCAAGCTGATTGATAAATTAAATGCAATCCCAATCAAAATCCCAGCAGGCTTTTTTTTTTTTAAGATTTTTATTTATTTATTTTTAGAGAGGGAAGGGAGTGGGAGAGAGAGAGAGAGAGAGAGAGAGACATCAATGTGCGGTTGCTGGGGGTTATGGCCTGCAACCCAGGAATGTACCTTGGCTGGGAATCGAACCCGGGACACTTTGGTTCCCAGCCCGCGCTCAATCCACTGAGCTACGCCAGCCAGGGCTAAAATCCCAGCAGGCTTTTAAAACAAAAATTGACAAGCTGATTCCAAAATTCACATGGAAAATCAAAGGACATAGAATAGCCAAAACTATTCTGATAAAGAAGGACAAAATTGGAGGTCAAACATGATTTTAAGACTTTTCATAAAGCTATAATAATCAAAACATTGTGGCATTGGTATAAAAACAGAAGATCAAAGAAACAGAATAGAGAGTTCAGATATAAATTCACACTTATCAGGTGACTGATTTTTGACAAGTGTGCAAAGGCAGTAAAGTGGAGAGAGGATAGTTTTTTCAATAAGCAGTGCTGAAATAATTGGATATCCATTTGAAAAACAAAAATCAAATACCCTTTGATTTATACCTTCTATCACATACAAATATAACTCAAAACGGATACTATACCTAAACATAAGAGCTGAAGTATAAAACTTCTAAAAGAAAATAGGAAAAATTTGGGTTAGGCACTAATTTAGATAAGACACTAAAAGTATGATCCATAAAATAAAATTTTGATAATTGGCCTTCATCAAAATTAAAAACTTCTTTTAAAGACTACTCTTAAGAAAACGAAAAGATTAGCCTCCATCTGAAAGAACATATATCCAGAATATATAACAAATTCTCAAAACTCAATAATAAGAAAACAACCAATAAAAATGGGCAAAGATTTGAACAGACACTTCACCAGGAAGACATATGGATGACAAGTCAGCATGTGAAATGATATTCAATTCAACATGATTAAGAGGCAAATTAAAATTGTAATGAATACAACTGCACACCTATTAGAATGTCTAAAAGACTGACCATACCAAGTTGGCGAGGATGTCGAGACTGAAGCACTCATAGCCTCCTGGTGGGAATGCAGTATGGCACAATCACTTTGAAAAACAGTTTGGCAGCTACTTAAAAGATTTAATATACACCACCCTATGAGTCAGCCACCCACTCCAGTGTGTTGATTCAAAAATATAAAAACATGTATTTACACAAAGATGAACTTTCGTAACAGCTTTATTTGTGATATCTCTAGACTGTAAACAACCCAAATATTCGTCAAATGGTGAGACAATGAACAAATTATGATATAGCTACACAGTGGAATACTACTCAGCAATAAAACAATAAGTGAAATTGCATGCAACAACATGGATGAATCTCAAAATAATTAGGTTGAGTGTAAGATTCTATTATATAAAATTCTAGGTAATGCAAACTAGTCTATAGTGAAAACTGATCGGTAGTTTTCTGGTGATGTGGGGGCAAAAGGGATGGGAGGGAGGAGAAACAAAGGTATATAAGAAAAATTTCAATGGCAATGTATATGTTGATTGTGACAATTGTTTCCCAGTTGTATCTATGATGACTTCTGTCCCAGAAAAAGTCCAGCCATTGTTAATACAATGAGAATGGTTTGTGTGACATTGATGTAACCTGGCAGCCATGGAGAGTGGACTGGAATGCATGTATGAATAATGACTTCAGTGTACTAGTCAGTAGGGGGGCAGTAGATGCATTGAGCGAGCATGTGTACTGTGTGGCCATAGCATTCAAAATGACTGAACACGTAGAGCAATGAATTTGCGACAAATTTTGCATTAAGTTTGAGCATTCTTCCATGGAAACCATTCGGATAAGTCAGAAGTCCACAGCTATAGGCAACTGGTGATTGGCAGCTTCATCACACAACATTCCTGCTCATGCATTACACACATCTTGTAGTTTTCTGGTGAAACATTCTGGGCCCCCCTAGGGCCCAGATTTGGTGTCCTGCGACTTCTGCCTTTTCCCAAAACTAAAATCCCCTTTGAAATGGAAGAGACTTCAGACCATCAGTGAGATTCAGGAAAATATGGTGGGCAGCTGATAGCAATTGGGAGAACTGTGTGAGGTTCCAAGGTACCTACTCTGAAAGGGACTGAGGTGTCATTGTCCTATGTACAATGTTTCTTATATCTTGTATCTTGTATCATCTTCAGTAAGTGTATCTATTTTTCATATTACCTTCTGGACAGAACTCATATATGTTAAAATATCAAATAGTACATTTTAAATATGTGCAAACTCTATGGAGGGTAAGTCTGATTTCTACTGCCAAGTGAGGAGATGTCTCCACTTCCAAGTGGGAGATCATGCCACCTGATTGCATGGTATAGTCAGCACCATCATTCCACTGTATGCTGTTGCTTTGTTTGCCTGGCTCTCTGCATGGGCTGTTGGTGCCCTTCAAGATAAGACATCGGTTCCTACACAGTAAACCAAGGATCTCCATATACTTAGGCTCAGGTTGGAGCTTTTTGCCCTCAGCTCTGTAGACAGAAACACTGTGTATGAATATATTTCACTGGTGCTTTGTTCATACCTGGAAAAACTCTTTCTGTCTTTGGGTATCCTTTTCCCCCACGAGTTGGGTCTTTTTTTTTTCCAATCCTAGAAATACAAAAGATTTAGTCCGTGCCATTTCTCTGATAATAAAATATGATAGACTAAGGCTTGGTATACAGAGGGCCGACCTATTTAATAAATATTGTCATGATTTCTTGGGTTGGACAACTTCTCATTTTTAACCCTTTGAAAACAAAAGCATGATAGCTCTGGACAATAAGGCAGAGGTTTCAAAATGACACCCTACAAATTATAGCCTGAGGCAGATAGATGTGTTTTGTTTGGTCCATACAACATTTAAAATATTTTTGAATTATTGCCAAAATTTTAAGAGGACAATTCCCTATAAAAAGTTAGATTTCCCTCTCTTTAAAAACAGACCTGACATCATTGCTGCAACATTCTCACATGGCGACATTTGGCAAGATCTGAACAGCAACTTCTTCCTTTGGGCAGGGAATGGGGTATGTGATCTCTGGTTTGTCCAAATGCACATTTACTGGGCTTCTATCATGTCACATTCTTGCCTGACACTCTCATTGAATTTGAGGTTATAACCCCTACAACAGAATTGCCTTTGCCTTAAGGATCTGTTTACCCTCTATAGCAGGCTGAGTAATGGCCCCTGAAAATATCCAAATCCTGATATCTGGACTCTGTAAATATTTCTTTACATGATAAAAGAGATTTTTCAAATGTGATTAAATTGAGGATCTTGATCTGGAGAGATTATCCTGGATTTTGCAACCAGGCCCTAAATGCAATTACAATTGTTCTTACAAGAGGGAAGAAGAAGGAAATTTGATGACATGAAAAGGCAATGTGGCCATAGAAACAGGTGGAGAAAAGCCAGTGTGATGAGAAGGGCCATGAGCCAGGGAAGGAGGACAGCTTCCAGAAGATGGTAAAAACAAGGCAAGGGACTCACCTCTAGAGCCTCTGGAGAGAGCATTTCCTTGCAATTCACCTTCATATCAGCCCAGCAGAACTGATTTCAGATTTCTGACTTCCAGAACAATGGGAGAATAAATTTGTGTTGTTTGAAGCCACCAAATTTGTGGTAATTTGTTACAGCAGTCACAGAGAATTAATGCACCCTCCATGGATGGGAATGTGAGTTTGGGAGGAGACTATCTTCATTGAATTTACCCTCCTACAGTAGGCAAGGAAACCCACTAGTATTTCTTTTGCTAAAAGCCATATAAACAAAACACAGTAAATTTCTAGCAGGCCACTTGAATGCTATGATCCTTCCTGTAATACTGTTGCACATTTTCCTATGTTAAAGCAGTTCATAGCTCAGGGGTATTATTTTTAACAGGTTACCCCCAGGATCATGTTGGGTTTACTCATAAAGAGTGATCAATTCTCTACCCATCATGTAAATGAATAAAACACCTAAATATCACTTTATAGGTTTATTACTATCTACTTTGCTTCATCACCACTGGAACTTACAATGGGAAAAGCTGATTAAATAATCTGAGTTGCTAGGAAAGAATCCCAAATACTTACAGTGAGATGGATGTGTAACAGTGAGAATTTGTAACCCATTCCATCATTCTTTTGCCATCATTTCTGTAAGTGCTGACTCTGACTAATATGTAGCTTGAGGATAGACAGCATGTTTGTATAAGAATACTAGGAACTAATTTCAAAAGATACAGACTTGGACCCTCAGGCATCCCAGTTCCAGGAGATTTACTGACCTTCATCTGTGGAGCCAGGATGACATGAAGCCAGGATGATGTGAATCCAGAAGGACTAAACCTGGATGATGCATACTGGACTGTCTCTTGTCTTAAAAGAATGGACTGTGCTTGTCAGCACATAGATAACTTTTCAAACCCCTCCCTTGATCTCTTTGTTCTGTTCCCCTTTCCCTCCTAATAAAAACCTCTGCCTCCACTGAGATGTGGAGATGTTTTGAGACATGAGTCCCCCATCTTCTAGATGGCCAGCGTCTGAATTAACCACTTTCCTTTATACCAGCACCTGCCTCTCAAATATTGGCTTTTGTAGCAGCAGAAGCTGGACCTGTGCTCAATTACAGATGTATGATGTGGAGAAAGCTAGATCACATTTGAATTTATCTATTCAAATCCTCCAATGAATCTATAAAATACTGGTTTACGGAAGTCACTTTTAGTCATAAATTTGAATTGTTTCTTCTCTCAGTTTAGAAGAGAGAAATAAACATTTGGAAGATTTAATTAAGAGGCCCAGAGATAGAGTCAGAAAAGCAAGGTAAGTTTTTTTGTTCTTTTTATAAATAATGTCTTTAACTTTAGAATATATGTATAATAATTAGTAATACATTAAACTTTTAAAAATTTTTATTTATTGATTTTAGAGAGAGTATGGGAGAGGGGCAGAAAGAGAGAGGGAGGGAGGAACATGGACTTGTTGTTACACTTATCTGTGCATTCACTGGTTGACTCTGGTCTGTGCCCTGACCTGGGAATTGAACCTACAACCTTGGTGTATAGAGACAATACTCTAACCAACTGAGCTACTGAGCTGGGGCCTAAGTCATACATTTTTAAAGGCTTTTCTTCTTACCTCAATTTAAGGTAAATAAGCTATTATATGAATGTGCTTGTTTTTTATTTGTTTGTTTGCCTAGCACAAAATAGTTTCTTGATAAATTTTTTTTGTATGATCTGAATTGGAAAGCCAGATTCCCTGCCTTTCATGGAACTTCTGATCACTTCTAAGGAAGACACTATAAAAATTATGAATTAAGATTTTGTCTGCAATAAAACAGCTTACTGTGTTATAAATATATAGCAGACAATATTTTCTTACACTAATGTTAACTCTTGTCAGTATTTGATGCTACAAGATATATTTGCCAAGCTAATGGGGTTAAGACTATTGTAGGATTTTAAAATCAGACTGTTCCTGGCCTAATTCCTGAGGTGCTAACATTTACTAATTCCCATAATGAGAGTGAGTTTTTCCCCTGTGCAGAGGTTTGAAGGACTTGTTTCATGATTCATATCCCTTGGCCAGATCCAATATATATATAAAACATAGTTGCATTTGCAAATGGTATGCTAAACCAACATGACCCATGATATAATCAAAATGCAAATTTAATGTCCACTAGCTTTAGTTGGTGGACACCACCTGCCCTTGGAAGTCAGTTTTTGCTCTCTTTGCTCACAACCTCCTCCATTTACAGCAAGAGAGAGGTAAAGTAAGGCTGTAGACATCCTTATGTGGCTGGGTGGCTGCAGAATCTCTGGGCTTGGCAAATGGCTAAAGCTGATTCTCTGTGTTTGGAGCTTGCCTTTTCTAAGGACCTCTGTCCTACAATTCCCTTGACTCAGGGTGATGCATCTGTCCTCCAGTGGTTACTTGATATTTCTTCATCAGCCCTAAAGAATTAGGTGTTCCCTTTCAGCTAGCTTCTTGCTTCTGGTCCCTTCCAGGCAGCCTTGGGCAGAGCCCAGATAACTCAGCTCTCACCTGCATGGTTCTTAAGAAACTATGACATACACCTTTTGTGTTGATTGCAACCTCAAAGAGACTAGGCCGCCCCAACGCAGCCCCTCTATCCTTGTGCTGCCACATCTTGCTTTATTTCACTGTCTCAGGCATGAGTGCATCACATCCTGTTTCACAACTTTTAGGAAAAGAATTTCAAAGCTCTTTAGGTGATCTCCTGGAAACCCCTCACAAGCAGTTAGGTAAAAGAGGTAGAATTACTTAGGGGTAATGGGAGCTCACAACCTGACAGAGTCAAAGAACTCTCTTCTCTCCTCTTCCCCACTCTCTGCCAAGATTTTTCTTATACTAATGTTAGCTGTAATGTTACACTAATATAAACGCTTGGCTGAGAAAGGAGGAGGAGAAGTTCTACTTTTGAATGAAGATTAAAGGGTTAATATTTAAGACTGAACATTCTGCTTACTGAATTGAGATTGTGTTTATGCCTCATGGTGAGGACTAACTGTTACCTTAGAGTGAGTAAAAAAAAAAAAAATCATTGTGCAGTCAGCCAATGGCAAAGGAAAAGCTTCCCCACCCGAGAGACAAAAGTCTGAAGTAGAAGGAGGAGGCAGACACTAAATTTGCATTTTTATTATATCATGGGTCATGTTTATTTAGCATACCACTTGCAAATACACCTATGTTTTAAAAATCAAACCCTTTAGCAGATTTATACTAGTATTTGCAAAGTGATAGATTAACTATAATTTTTTTCTTAATATGAAAGAGTATGAGCTGATGCTTGGTATATCACAGATGCTCAGTAATTGCTAATTTAAACTGAATGTGAATATTCTGACTTGCTGAGAGAATCTGTGAAATACTTTTTTCTAGAATTATCTTAAAATATGAAAATTTACATATAAATGTACACATTTTTCCCTGGTTCAGATATTTGTTTACTGTATAAATAACACACCTATTTTCACAACAAATTTGAGGCCCATTTGTATAGATTAAGCTTGGCTTTGAAGCAAGGGGGTGAGGTAGAGCACAAGAGTAATTAAGACTCTTAGAAAACTTAAGACTTACATCAGCCTTCAGCCACCACTGTTTACGAAGCCTTTCATTGGCTGACTGACCACACTGAATTCAGCATGGGAACATTACCTCTGCATCATCTCAAAATTATGATACTGCTTTTGCCAATAATCTTCAGTAGAGGAAAAAGTGGGATATAGGGAGAGAAAAGTGGGCACTTTAATAGCCTTAGATGTCTTATTTTTGCTTCTAGTTCTTATAATCACTTTCAAGGAAATGTGTTAGGTCCTCAAGTCATAGCCATAATTTTATCCTAAGTAAATCTATAAGAATGTTAAAACATAATGAGATTGTGACTCAGTATATTTACTTAATTACAGTGAAAATGATTCATACATACTGAAAAGCTTTATCTTAATCTTTTAGGGTCTTATAGTTCTACACCAAATGTCAATTCCTCCTTGAGTGAGGGAAAGAATATATTAAATAACAGCATACTTGGTTCACTATATATTTTAGCTGTCCACACCATCACCACCTCTTTTATATATATTTTCCTCTTCTATTTCCTACAGACCAAGAAGATTAGAAAATCATCCAAAATTCATGACCATGGTAGGTCATAATGATGACCATTATAATGATGATCATTATATCATATTATATAATGATTATATCATCACATTATATAATAACATGGAATGTTATATTGCCATGTATTTTGACAATAACACAAGAGTAGATATTAGTTCCTGAAGTTACATTTCAGTAGTGTTCAGCTTAGCTTTTCCCCTCTATCCTCAAATGAGGGCCCCTTTGACCTCTGATCATAGTTCATCCTGTGATTGGAAGCCCCTCCCTCTCGACCTTTCCTTAACTCCATTCCCCACAGCTACTGCTTCACATGAAGCCCTCATCATTTTTCTTTTGGCCCACCACAGTCATCTTTTAACTGGAGTTTCTGCCTCCAGTTTTGCTCCCTGCCTTCTGTCTTCCACAGAGTAGAGAAAGTGCTATTTCAGAGGCAAAATATGATTATACCCTTCCTCTACATAAACCCTTCAGTGATTCTCAGTTGCATTCAGGATCAAATCCAGTCTTCTTAACCTAGCACATAAGGTCCTCTATGGTCTAGCTTTTTTCTTCCTATCCAGTCTTCTCATTCACTGCTTCCTCCTTGTCATTCACTATACACACCAACCATGTCTAACCACTTGAAACTTTCTAAACATACCATTATTTTTATGCCTTCTGGTTATTGCCCGTTCAGCTTCCCCTACCTAGAATGCTCTTCCTCCTGCTTCAGTTCCCACCTCACAATTACTTGCTGCTTAAGCTCCATCTCCCCTATGAAGCCTTTCCTGTCCCGTCTACCAGATGGAACTGACTTGCTTCCTCCCATGTTTCTACACTGTAACCTCTGATGCAAAAACACCCCTAATATTTCATTACAATTCTCTGCTTACCTGTCTCTTGACTAGTACTCTTTTAGTGCAGGAATTGTCTCACATTTATCTTGGTATCCCCAAACACCTATTCCATAATAAGTGCTAAACAGGAGTGAATGTCAGACTGACTTGGGACCCAGGACCAAAGTTATACTTGCTAGTGTAATTTCTAATAGAAGATACAGCTGCTGCTGCCGCTGCCTCTGTCTGGCCCCAGGCCATGGATATGTATTCATAAATATCATGGCCTACTTGTGAAACAGCTCTGTGGAGGAGTACAATCAAAGGTCTTTACTCTGTATGCCCCATTGAGACCCAGCTGTTGGAATAGTTGAGTTATGAGGACATCTTAATACTACCAATTCTTAGTTATACTAAGAACAGTATATAACTGTGCTGGTGAGTCACTTTGTGGACTGTAAGATGCTTGCTTCTATTCCTTTTTCATCATTCTGCCAGCTGGCAGCCAAGCCAAGTAAAATGAAACACAACCAGCCTTGTTCCTTATTATGTTCTTTAATGGGAAAAAGCTGAAACAAACAAAAATAATGATTAAAATCTAGTATTGGTATTATTTATTACCTTCATTTATCTATAGGTTTTCTTTGTATCACTTTTCCCTGTGTAATCAACAATCAGCTATTCTGTCACTGAATGCCTGTCTTTCCTTAAAACTTAACTTTTTTCCTTTTATTTATAGATGCCAGATATTTTGGAAGGAAGTAAAATGATTTAGATTAAACAGGACTGAAGATTAAACATTAATCATTTTTGTCAACCACTCCAGGAGCAGAGTCACTTAGTACCCAGATCAACTTGTACAAATGATACATTAAAATTGCATAAATGGTGAAATTCTACATTCCAAAAAATGTGATTACTTTCTAAATTCGTCCTGTAGACAAACATATTCTACTTTAATAAAACTAGATGAATACAATAGCTTATTTTGGACATTTTCCCAATGTCCATTTTCATTTTCACAGAATATCATTCTCATATTATCAGGTCTTTAACGACACATAAAAATAGTCATGTATCTCATTTCAACCATCTTTTCCCCACTGCAGGACATCCTTTTTCTTTCTAGGCAGGTAGGCTCTGCCTACTGGTAACCAGATTTAAAGGGACACTAATTTGAAATCCTTTGGAATTAAACCCCATATGAAAGGAGAGGACTGGTCTTTTGAGACCTAACCTTTCTAATTTCCACCTTAACATAGTTTTGGGGAATTAGTTCTAAATTTAAACAAAGGAAGCAGAAATATCTGATTTTGTAAGATGTATCGAAAAGATATCTGAACATAACATACTTATTTTCCTTTTTGATAAATCTCAGAGCCAGGACAGAGATATAAGTGTTGAATCAAAAATATACCTTGAAGAACTTCTGGCCAAGATGGAGGCATAGGTAGACACACTGTGCCTCCTTATACAACCAAGATAGGGACAACGACAATTTAGAAACAGAATAACAACCAAAACCGACAGAAAATTGAATTGTATGGAAGTCGAACAACCAAGGAGTTAAAATAGACATGTTCATCCAGACTGGTAGGAGCGGAGTCAGGCAGCCGGGTGGAGAGGGGTTGCGTGCCACAAAGAGCATTGGGACCAGGCTTGTAAGACTGCAACAGGTGGACCCTGGGTGTGCAAGTGGCGGCTGGCAAACCCCAGCTGAGGGGTGGCAACTGGCAGACCCAGCAAGTTGGTGATTGTGAAACAAGGCACTGCGCCCAACCCAGGATCACAGCGCTGAGAAACAGAGCCTTGGGGCACTGATTGAAAACACCTGTGGGGATTGAGGTGCAGGGAGAGACTCCCAGCTTCACAGGAGAGGCCGTTGGAAAGACCCATAGGGTGCACAAGCCCACCCACATGGGAATTGGCACCACAGGGCCCCAGTTTGCTTGGGGGAATCGGCGGAAGGAACTGAAGCCCCACGGAGAGCGGAGCAAGTGCCATTGTTCCGTCTTGGACCCCGCCCCACATACAGCATCACAACCCAGTGACTGGGTTGCCCCACCCTGGTGAACACCTAAAGCTCCACCCCTCATATGTAACAGGCACGACCAGACCAAAGGAAAAAAAAAGATGCTCAGACAGAAAAAAGCCCCAGAACCGATCCTTTTAAGTGACCAAGAGATAGCCAACCTATTAGATGGACGGTTCAAAACACTGGTGATCAGGATGCTCACAGAATTGGTTGATTTTGGTCACAAATTAGATGAAAAAATGAAGGCTACGCTAAGTGAAATGAAGAAAAATGCACAGGGAACCAACAGTGATCGAATGAAAGCTGGGTCTCACATCAGTGGAGTGGACCAGAAGGAAGAAAGAAACGTACAATCAGAAAAGAATGAAGAAACAAGAATTCAAAAAAATGAGGAGAGGCTTAGGAACCTCCAGGACATCTTTGAATGTTTCAACATCTGAATTATAGGGGTACCAGAAGGAGAAGAGGAAGAGCAACAAATGGAAAACTTATCTGAAAAAATAATAAAGGAGAACTTCCCCAATCTGGCAAAGGAAATAGACTTTCAGGAAGTCCAGGAAGCTCAGAGAGTTCCAAAGACGTTGGACCCAAGGAGAAACACACCAAGGCACATCATAATTATATTAGCCAAGGTAAAAATGAAGGAGAGAATCCTAGAAGCAGCAAGAGATAAGGGGACAGTAACCTACAAAGGAGTTCCCAGCAGACTGTCAGCTGATTTCTCAAAAGAGACCTTGCAGGCAAGAAGGGGCTGGAAAGAAGTATTCCAAGTCTTGAAAGGCAAGGACCTATATCCAAGATTGCTCTATCCAGCAAAGTTATCATTTAGAATGTAAGGGCAGAGAAAGTGCTTCGCAGATAAGGTCAAGTTAAAGGAGTTCATCATCACCAAGCCCTTACTTTATGAAATGTTAAAGGGACTTATCTAGGAAAAAGAAGATAAAAAACATGTATAGTAAAATGACAGCAAACTCACAATTATTAACAACCACTCCTAATACAAAAACAAACTAAGCAAACAACTAGAACAGGAACAGAACCATAGAAATGGAGATCATGTGGAGGGTAAGCAACAAGAGAGTGGGCGGAGGAGAGGGAGGTAAAACGTACAGAGAATAAGTAACGTAGATAGTAGGTAGGAAATAGGGGGAGGGCAAGAATAGTATGGGAAATGTAGAAGCTAAAGAACTTACAACACACGAACATGAACTAAAGGTGGGGAATGTGGGTGGGAGAGGGTGTGCAGGGTGAAGGGGAATGAGGGGGTTAATGGAACAACTGTAATAACATAATCAATGAAATATATTTTAAAATATATATATGTCTTGAGTAAAAATGGAAGAAATTATTTTATCTCACTGAAATTTGTTTTGCACTTAAAGTAGGTAAGTACAAGAGGAAAAAATATATATGTGGTCCTGCAGAAAGTGATGAATTAATAAAGCTTTTATTGTTATTTTTGTTGGAGAATTCTTTAAGACAGGTCTTATATAAATTTTGAAACATAAAATCTGTTTAATTTCTCAAACTCAAAAAGTTGCAATAAAATATAAGACAAACCATCAGAAATGCACAGAGAGTTTACAGGTATAACAGTGTTTCAGAAAATTAAGTATTGAAAGTTTTGGGAGTGATTCAGGTTTTAAAAAGAGATATCATCATCATCATCATTACCATCAGTTTCATGGTATCCTCTAGGGAAAATTAAAATATTATAAGAGAAAAACAAATATTAAGATAAAGATGGCTCCTGGCTGGTGTAGC
Source organism: Phyllostomus discolor (assembly GCF_004126475.2). NCBI lineage: Eukaryota > Metazoa > Chordata > Mammalia > Chiroptera > Phyllostomidae > Phyllostomus > Phyllostomus discolor. Next base: position 88,964,088 of record NC_040907.2, on the reverse strand, counting down.
TCAGTGGATTGAGCCCGGGCTGCGAACCAAAGTATCGGAGGTTCGATTCCCAGCCAGGGCACATGCCAGGGTTGTAGGCCACAGCCCCCAGCAACCACACATTGATGTTTCTTTCTCTCTTTCTCCCTCCCTTCCCTCTCTAAAACTAAATAAATAAATCTTTAAAATTTTTTTAAAGAAAGTGCATTTCTTTAAAAAAAAAAGATAAAGATGGCTAATGCAGCACCCAGAATCTGCACACAAATGCAACAAAACAGTTGGAATGCAAGGATTAACACAGGTTGTTAATACAGGACTGTATACATAAGTGCTACATTTGCCATGTGTATTATTAGATGTTTATGACCTTTTACCTTCAGTTTGTCTCAGAATGAATGCACCTCCTTTGGTGCATGGCTCAAGTATGCAGAGTCTAAGGCTATCCTTTCAATGAACATTTAGTGACTGTCAATAAACGATGTGACAGCCTCTGTGTTTGATGCCAAAGTTATGAAGAAAAATCAAGCAAACATCATCACCAAGGACAACATAATCTATTGGGGGAAACAGATTAATAAACTCTGTTCCACAATGTTGTAGGTGTGATCGCCCAGGGTGCTTTAGAAGCATAGATGAAATGACCCTGGACTGTGTGAGAAAATCTCAGGGAAGATTTTACAGAAATAGTGACATCTGAGCCAGATCATTGTAGCTGACTGGGCGTCCCATAGATGGAAGAGGCAAGCAACAGCACACTCAGGGCACAGAGGCCTGAGACACCCTGTTGTGTTCTGTGAACCACAAGTACTATCTAAAACACATGCTCTTCCTATGACAAGAGGTGAAGATAATTGTGTTAAATGCCATGCTAAGAAGTTTAGTCTTCATCACATAAGAAGCTCTGAAGGATAAAGACAGGAGTGATGGGATCAGACATGCATTTTTGAAAGATTACCCTAATAATAATAATATAAAGAGTAGGTTGATGGTGGGTAATGCTAGAAATAGAAATACCAGTTAGGATACTGCTACAGTGTTCCAGGCAAGAAAAACTGAGTTCAGGAACTAAAATAGTGGCAGTGGAAATAGGGAGATATGAGTGCAAAGTGATTTCAAACGCAAAATGAAAATGATTCAGGAATTGGTTAGCTATGGGAGTAAAGAGAGTCTAGGAAGCATAGCAGGATTCTGACTGGGTGGTGGTCATTTTAACTGAAGGAGAGAATCCAAGAGTAACAGCTGGCTTTGGAGAAAGATATGCCAAGTGTGAGCCTGCTGTGAAACATAGGGAAGATTTTTAGTAAGTAGTTAAATATATATTGAGAAAGATCCAATGGTCCAGGAAGGGACTAAAGATAAAGGACAAACTAGGTGTAACTGAACAGTCAAGGTCTCAGAGGAGAAAAGAGGAACTAGGTTCCACAGTACAGCATAGGAACAGGGACATCTCTTCTTTTGAGACTGAAGAAAGGAAATCAGGACAGGCATGTTCCACAACTATGAGCTGTGATGTAATAAGTTGAGGGAGCTCATATGAGGCTGAAAGCTTCACTCTCTTCTGGCAGTATGAAGCTAGAGGGGAGAGGCAAAGGTTTGAAATAGCCACAGCTTCTGCCTCCACAGAGCGAAGTTTTGGTTCTCACCACAGAACATTACAAGGAGTTACAATTTCTCTCTGCCTCAATTTCTGTATTTTTGTTCACTTTTTTTCTCCTTCCCTCGCCCCTTGTTCCCTTGATTCTGACCCATTGCATCTTCTGGAGGACTTGTTCCCCTTGAAGGATTTTTACTTTCTTCCACCTTTAGTTTATAACTCTTTATTGAATTCTTAACCTAGCCTAAAAAATAAATATATCCTGAACCCTCTTCCCCCCTTAAACTGTCATGGTCCCTCTCTTTTTACTACCCACCATACCTTCTGAAAGACTATTATTTATAGTTTACAAAGCACATATTATCTTAAGTGGCTATCTCAACTGACAGTGTTTCTATTAAACATTTTTTCACAGTGGTAGTCTTAATAGGCCACTCATGTTTAAAGGCTATATAATATTCCACAGAATATATATAATTATATAATAATTCTATAAAAATTGTATATATAAATGTATAAATATATATTTAACATAAATATATGTAATTATGTATAGTTATTTATATATAAATAATTTATGTAATTATGTTTTATGGACAGGGTTTCCAGTTCTTCCTTCATAGTCCTGCCTTACATGCTCTGCACCAAACTACTTGTGTGACTTGGCCCACACTGTGTCCTTTTCTGAGAATGCCATCCCTGTCCTAACTAAACTAAACTTCCTCCTTTTTCCAGCTCCACTATGCAGTTCCTCATATTTAAAATATTTGTATCCTTCAAGGCCTAATGTAAATGTCACCTTCATCCTTATGGGAAAGTGATACCTATCTCCTCCATTTTATCTACATTCTAAATTGTAGCATTTGGGAGATAGTATAGACAGCAAATAGCACTCAAAATAGCATCAGGAGATTTAAGTTCAGACCCCACTCCTTCCTACTAGTTGTTATAAGAAACTGAGTTCATAGTCACACTATTTTAAGAGCAATTATAGGACTGTGTTACTATTAATGTAAAAATGTAAATACTTTGTATATTATGTCTCTCTCTAATAGATTATACCATTTGCCTATAAAAATATAACTCAATATGAATTAGTGACATATATATTTCAAATCTAGTAGATCCAGTCTGAAAAATACAAGGACTGTGGGAATTAGTATGGATTTGTGATTGTACCTCATTCAGGGGTAAGTTGTGAAACTGGATGATCTTCCTGTATTTAGCAAGGCCATGTTTGCCTGAAGAACAGAATTTTCAAAAAAAAAATTTCTTAGTATGACATGCTGAAAATGCAGGTGGGGATACTTATAGGAAATGAGGCCAAGGTCAAAGATGTTACAGAAACAGAATTTTCAAGATTTCATGGCACAACTACTCCACTGATGCATTCCTGCACTTCCATTTGGATGAGAGAATATGAACAGCCCTGACCAAAGGTTTTGGTACTGGAAGAATGGTGTTTAGGAAAAACTCAGTTCTTTCCCTTCTGTGTTTCTCCTTCACTCTCCCTCTACTACCACTTTCACAACACTTCTGACACCACATTTGTGGTGGGCTCTCCCCCACCAAGCAATCCTCTGCAACATCAGCTGACTGTCCTACAATTGAACTGAATTCTAACAGTATGTACCTGGAGGCAGAATCAGATCCCACAGATCAAGGGCTCCGTCCCACAAGACTGCCCTCACCCCACTTCAAATGCCAATCCCAAGTCTAGGTTGTCAGCTGTGCTTCTGACCAGCTATAAATCAGAGGTTCCTAATGACCCCTTCCTTGGGTTTGATTAATTTACTAGAGTGGCCCACAGTACTCAGGAAAACACTTATGTTTACCAGTTGAATAAAGAAAACAGAGGAGCAAACAAATCAAGAGGCACACGTTAGGTCTGGGAGCTCCTGTGGGGTTGGGGTACGTCACCCTCCCAGTGTTCACAGTTGAATGTGTTCACCAACCTGGAAGCTCCCTGAATCCCATACTCTTGAGATTTTATGGAGGCTTTGTCATGGAGGCATGATTGATTATTAACTCCATTTCCAGTTCCTCTTCCCTTTCTGGAGAATGGAGTGTGGGACTGAAAATTTCAAGGTTCTAATCATGGTTTTGAATTTTTTTTTAAAGATTTTATTCATTTTAGAGAGGGAAGGGAGGGAGACAGAGAGAGAGAGAGAGAGAGAGAGAGAGAGAGACATCAATGTGCGGTTGCTGGGAGTTATGGCCTGCAACCCAGGAATGTACCCTGGCTGGGAAGCGAACCTGGGACACTTTGGTTCCCAGCCCACGCTCAATCCACTGAGCTACACCAGCCAGGGCATGGTTTTGAATTTCTGATGAGCAGCCCCATTCAAAAGTCCACCCTGGGTCACCTTATTAAAACAAAACATGCTCCTGGTGCTCTTATGACATAGGAATTTACAAGGTTTCAGGAGCTCTGTGCCAGGAACTGGGGCACAGACCAATATATATATTTTCTATTATCTTACAAATAGGTATAAAAACTACAGTACATAAACACATGAGGAATTACTATGATTAAGATCTTTTTATATACTTGTCCCTTTATTGAGGGATGATTTACATACCACAAAATTTGACTATTGTAAGTGTATAAGGTAATGATTTGTAGTAAAATTTTAGTCATACAATAATCACCACATCTAGTTCTAGACTATTTCCATCACTTCCACCCCCCAAATTTCCTCTGACCTGTTTGCAGCCCATCATTGCTTCCACCCCCAATTTCTCTAGGATTCTGGTCAGTCTTGTTCCAGGGAACATTCAGGAGAAGGGTTACTAGGACAAACTGATCAGCTGCTGTGTTTGAACATGAGATATTGAGGCGACCACTTGGTTAAGCTTTAGTATTTTCCTGCCCTCTGCCATGATCTGTCTCGTTTTTTGTAGAGGCCAGCTGGCAAGTTAAATTGGAGTTTAATAGAGACCAACACCCCTTTGAGAATGGCATACATCCTACCATTGCCCTGGGGGGTGGTTGTGTTTTTAATTTTACTATTCTGTCTGTGGAGGGGAGTGGTAGTGGCAGTTTCAGAAACTTCCACTAGGCCTTTCATACTCTTAATATTCTTAATAGTTCTTACTAGGAAACAGTGTGAGGGTTCTTTCAAACATCATTCCATCTGTACTTTCAGGAACCAGAGATGGATAGGTCTGATAACCTCAGGGACACACTGTTAGCTTGACCTGGCTCCCACATGGTCCTACTCTAAAAAAGGGTTAGTTGGTATTTTTGGGTCCTGGATATAATGTCAGTTCAGACCTTGTACTCAACAAGCCTATAAAAGTGTGGGTGTTCCCCTTCCTCAATGCATAATTACTGTGAGTAAATGTCCATCGGTTCCTTTGAGAAAGGATGGGATATTCACTATTCGATGGCAATTGTGATGCTGTTTCAGGGCTCCTCATCATAGGAAATTGGCTTCTCTTCAGTTACTGGGTTCTGGGACTGGGAACTGGCTCAGGCCATGCTGAGAAAAAGAGCATGATTTTTTATTGGGGTGACTGTCCTCAGCCTACTGATCTTTCTTGATTTATTTAATTATATAAATTAAGCAATATATTAACCAGTGCCATGGCTCTCTACAGGTTACTCCTCCTGTTCATCCCTATTACCTCTCCTCCAGTCTGACTTTGTAGCTCATGGTGATAATTGTGCCCACCTTGTTTCTGTTGGTTGGCCATCTGCCATCACCAATGCTATCAACCCCATTCCGTACACAGTATCTCTTATCCTCAGCTCTGGTCAATGGAGGACAGCTGACCACTGGTCTTAGAGAGCCTGGATTCCCCCTCACCTGTGTATTCCTTATTGCTTGGGTAATAGAGTGACCTCCACGGCTTCTCACAGAACATGCACTGGTGAATTTCCAGCCTTAGTATTATATCCATTCCAACAGGTCCACATTGAGGGGCCAGGCAGAGACAAGGAGGGCGTGAGAGAGGTGGAAGGAAACTAGGAAGGCATAGTTGTTATCAAGCCTAGATTAGTGTTAAAATAGGGGCTGGCAGGGCTTAGATGATGACTTTTGGATTTAGCAAAATGGAGATGTTTTAGATGTTTAGGGGTACAAATAAAAGCCCAGTTGGAATAGTCAGAGAAGAAAATTAAAAGGTGAGTTAGTGAAGATTTACTGTGTCAGAGAGCCAAGAAATGAGGCTGTTGCTGCAAGGGAACACAGGCCACAGGAGAGTTTTGCTTTTTAAGATACACGATATTATAGTTTATTCGTATAGTGATAGACACAATGAATTGGAGAAAGAAATTTATTAGGAGGTAGAGAAAAGAGGACTACTTTCAGAATCACATGTCTTGGGCAGGAAATGGGATCTCAACCACAAATGACAGATGGTTTTTGATAGGTCTATAAATATTTTTTATTGTAACAGCAAGGAGGGCAGACCATGAGTGCACAGGTGGCGGTAAGTGGTGGAGTTTGTGGTAAGTAATTATGTGCTTATGATTTTTTCTATTCTTTTCCATGAAAAATGAGTTGGGAGAGCTGGTGGGGAGGTCTGTGAATTATGAAGAAATAGGGCCAGATGGGAATAGTGCTTTATGAGGGTGGGAAAGAAGGCAGGCCCTCCTTCTTGAAGAAAAGTTGGGTTGGAGAGCCAGGACTCCTTTGAAAGCCTTCCTTATTTTTTGTTCATTTTCCCATCATACCCCCTTTTCATAAGGATCACAAAATTTTTTTTTCTGTCACATGTATGGTATGCAAAACCTAATGGGTTTTTTTTAGCCTTTACTAGGTGAAAGAACACTTAAGTCTTTGCTTGCATGTAATAAACATAACTCTTTTTTTACTTGATACTTTTTCATTTCTTATCAGGTCTACAACTGAAATTAGGTTGCAAATATGAGGAGGAAAAATGTCATGTTGCAACAAATTCAATAAATATTTTCTGAGTTACCACTGGGTGTCAGGCACTATTCTATAACATCGATTCAAAGGCCCAAAGATTTCTGGCCTTGCCCTGGCCAGGTGGCCTAGTTGGTTGGAGTATCATCCCGTACACCAAAAGGTTGTGGATTTGATCTCTGGTCAGGGCACATACCTAGGTTGCAGGTTCAATCCCAGTTGGGGTGTGTCCAGGAGGCAACCAATGAATATCTCTCACATCGATGTTTTGCTCTCTCCTTTCCTCTCTCTAAAAATCAGGGTCATCTTATCTCTAAAATCAATAAACATATCCTTTGGGGGAGATTTTTTTTAAAGGTGTATAAAACAAAAACAGATTCCTGGCCTCACAACATTGACAAGAGACAGGCAGGACACATAGTAAAATATATGTTGTTAGAGGGTAACAAGTGCTAGGAAAAACAGGAGACTAGAGAGAAGGGAATGGAGAGAGAGCACATGCACATGAGCACAAGCGAGCACAGGGGAAGGTGGGACGAGGGCTGTAGTTTCACATTGGTATGTGAAGCTAAGCCTCACTGACAAGTGGCAGCTGAGCAAAGGCTTAAAGGACATGAGGAAGTTCCTTAGCTACACAGTTACCTGCAGAATAAAACAAGAAAAACCAGTGCTATTAAGCACATTTGCTAATGCTGATGAGAAAAATCTTAAGTAATCAAAGGGAAAGAAGACTCTGCTTTTATAAATTCTAAGTGAATAAAATAACAAAAGTGGAAAATCCACTTCGGACTAGTCTAAGCTGTGTTCTTTTCCTGGAAAATAGTTATCTTCAAGGTGATAGGTGTAGAGGTGACAGTGAGACAACATGAGGGAATATTTGGACGGACCTAAGTAAACTAGTAGATGGCATTCTCAATTCCGTAAATTAAAGATTAGAACCAACCAAGGGGAGAGCTCTTGCGTGGGCACCCAGGGAAAGCTGCTTACCACAGGGAGAATGTAGATCACAAAAATGCAGAATTTGTGGGTACTAAGATTAGGGTGAGGATTTTATTTCTCTGATCCATAGCCTACTGCTTTCTATGACAATTGGACATAGGTCTCAGTTTTCTGTTTGTATGCTTTTTTTGTTTCCCTAGGTTCATCACATCAGTCACATCCAGAGTAGGTATACTTGTATTTGTCCTTCCTGTGTCTTTAGTAGCTAGTTGTCTAAAATTCAAATCGCCATTAAAATCCATTAGTGATCATTTAATAACATAACTGGAGTGAAAGTCCCAGTTTAAGCCTAAACTGGATTATCCTCACAGGTTTAGGCTATGTCTAAGCATGTCATAAGAACTGGAGAGACAGAACTACTAGGACTCACTTTAACATAAAGAATGAGAATCTTCTCCACCGGAAATCAGTCCTCTGAAGAAAAAGTCTGTGAGAGACCGTTGGTGCAGTGACAGAGAGAGTGATTTTAAGTTTAGCAGAATGTCTGTGACTTTTTTTTACAGTCCATACCATTTTCTTTCTGGTGCTAGGGGAGAACAGCAAATTAAGCAGAAGGATGTGTTTGCCAAAACACCTGTCAGACTCAGGAACTCAGAGCAAGTCTGAAGCAGAAAGTGCCTCAGAGTTGGGAAGTTAAATTCCCAGCCACGTGAAAGTGAGGTCACCAGTCCTGGTGGCTTTGGCACAGAGAGGCAGCTTTGGTAGCCATGTATAGGAGTGCAATCAGCGGCAAAGTGGGAGGATGCCTTTCTAGGGAGTCTCTCTACTTCTGCCGGGTGCCTCAGTGGCAGCAGCCACAGCAGCATTGGTGGCCTGGCAGAGAAGAGTGGAGCAGAGTTGGTTTCGCCCACTGGTGTCAGGTGGTGACTTTGGCAGACAAAAATAGTGGCTGCAGCAGCCACAAGCTGCCATTACAGGGTCCCCAGGGCAATGGGGCCTTGATCTGGGCCAACAAAGGAGTAGAACAGAAGATATTCTAAGACGATGGAGGCTGGAATGAGACTGTTGTTAGGTTCAAATCTTACCATCAGCCATGGACTAACCTTACCATTGACTAACTTTTAAGTCTTGGGTAAATTACTAACCTTTCTGTGTCTCAGTTTTTTTCTCAGTAAATAATATCCAGCTGATAGGGATTTTTAGAGATTAAGGGGCAGTGATGGCAATAGAAAGCACACATAAGCATTAGTTTGTTTCATCATCCATATGACGTCACATTGGTCTAGTCCAACAAGACCTGATATTCAGATTGTTTAAATACATCAAATACCAGATTGTTGGAAGCAACCCAAAGTCCAAACTAGATGAGGAAACTGAAGGATATTGTAGCCTTTGCTGCCCCCATCGTATATCTGTCAAATACTTTTTATATGCCAGGCACTGCTCTAGATGATTTATAACACTGGAATGTCGTCTAAGAATTTAAGAACTGTTACTATGGGTGAAGATAAGGGCAGATAGAGAAAAAGATTTACCACTGTATATTTTTTATGCTTTTGGGGTTATTTTAAAAAAGTATTCCAAAACATATTTTTGCTTTTCAACACTACATACAGACAGCTCATGCTCCTACCCCTACCATTCAAAATCATATAAAGACTTTATCGAGCCAGAAAGAATGTCACTCAAGTGAGGTAACCACTAACGAACCATACTGATTAAATGGAGTGAGCCAGGCAGAGCACTGTATGTTACCAACCCCAGGTCGCCAGGCCGCACTAAGGCGAAAGGCTGATTCTCGCGGTAATCTCAGAGGCCCCGGCAGCCAGCCACGTGACTCCGTGGGCCTCCCAAGCACCACCAGCGGGAACCGAATCTCAGCCACGTTAGCGGCGCTTCTCCACCACACAGAAGGGCGTGGCGAACGGCCGTACGTGGTACGTGCCTCGCCCCTCCCCGCCCGGAGCCCGGATGAAGAGTAACGCCATTATCGCTGGAGCCGCCGAGAGCTCTCGCGGACGGCGAGTGGACACTGGACCGGCCGCGCCATGAGACTCCTCCCACGGCTGCTTCTGCTTCTCTTGCTGGTGTTCCCTGTCACTGTCTTGCTGCGAGGCGGCCCTAGAGGTGAGGCGAGGGGAGTGGGTGGCGGGACTTGGCGGGGAAGGAGCTGTGAGTGACCGCAAGCTTAAAGCTAGAGGCGGCGGCAGCAGCTTCTGGGTCCAGCGTGCACCTCGCCAATATCCCTTCACCTTCTCCTCGACCCCCGGCTCGTAGTAGGGTCCCGCGTGGCATGAGGTCCTGTTTGAGGCCTCTGCCGCTTCCACGCGGAGCGCGAGGCTGTGCCGGTGACCTTCTGGGTGGCCGTCCGAGGGCTTGACTCCCGGACCCTTGTCGGCAACTGTAGTCTGAGCTGGCGGGTCCATTTAGATGAGAAAGAGACGGGGCGAGGGGCACGGCTGAGCCAAGAGCGCGCTACGAGCCAGTTTTATTTCCTCTGGCCGCCACCAGCGCCGCTCCACCCCATCCCCTCGGCTCTGGGCTGACGTGTCTTTCGTTTCCACGCTAGGAGTTCGTCTTCATTCATTTGCTGAAACCTTTGTTTTCTAGGCACCTAAACTCTTAGAGCACTTTTTATTTTTCTAGTGATCTTCCCTTTTATCAGCCCTTGGTCCCTGTGTGTTGCTAGGAGTCGTGTATTTCAGAAAAGCTCCCCATTCTCACCCCGCATTGTCCTTCCTATAGTCCCAGGCTGACTGAAGACTCTCTGTGGGATGTCTATTACTTATGCACCTTTTTCTCCTCCCCCCTTTTTTTTTTTGGTCGCTGTTTTTGTTTCTTGGAATTACCATGTCCTGAAAAAGTACTGTCTAATTCTAGTTTTATGCTTAGTATTTAGGTTTATTCCTTACAACAGTTAACCTGGTTTGAAAATAATTTAGATAGCAGAACACTAAAAATGTGGACACTTGGCTTTTTGCCCTGGTTATATCGTGAACTTCGATCTTTCTCATCTGTAAATTGTAGTCTGACTAAATGATCACTAGAATTCCTAGTTGAAGCAAGCTCTGTGGCATAATGATAGTGACAAGTATCCAGAAGTTTTGCAAAGAAAAGTGAAGTGACTCGCTTCTGTTTAGTGAGTACAAAACCAAGTGTGAAAATTAATCAGAACTTTTCATTCATTTGCAGATTGAGGGGTTCTTTTCCTTCATTAATTGCTTGCTGGTTGGTTTTCAGTTCGTTTTGTTTTTGTTTTTTAAAGATAAATTGCCAGTTTTACTGTATAGAATCCAGACTGTGCTTTTTTTCAGGCTTTAAATTTTTTCTTAAAAAGAAACACCAGTTTCTATAATGAACTGGGTATGTTTAAACTTTTTTCTGTGAGAATTAGTTTTTCTTTCAAAAGATGTTTCCTCTTAAATTTTTCCAGTTGAAAATTATTAGATTTCATAGGCACAAAATTGTTACTGGTTAACATTGAAATAGTTTAATATCCACTGAAAGGTAGGATGAAAAGCCATTAAGTCTCAGTCCTGAAATTTAAATACAGCTTTATTATGTCATACCTAGATGTTTTTCTTATTGGCTTTTTATTTCTTTGTGTTTTCCTTTTTTTTTTCTTGGTCTTTTTCTTACCAGTTTTTAAAAATGTTTTGTTCAGGAAGAGGTAGGACTGAAAAGACTTAACATGCCTGGTCCTTACTATATAGTTTCTCTTGAGTATTGCAGCATATGCACATGCTTCCTTTCCCACATTTTTTCCTCTTTGCTGAATTGCCACATCATCATTCTTCCTGAGACATGTTGGAGGAGTTGCTAGATCTTTGAAATTTCTTTTGAAGGTCTTGTCTGAAATAGATTTAGTAAGATTCTAAATAAGACTTATTTAGAATACTTTTGTATATAAAATTAGAATTTATAATTTCATGGCACTATAGTTCTGTTTAACTTTTATTTTCATATTAAGTGTAGAGGATTTAAAGAGTATCATATTTGAAGCCATATGCAAAAATAAATGCATGCTTTCTTGGCTACCAACCCTGAAGTTGACAGTATAGGTTTTTTACTAAATGGTATGTTTCATGTAAGCTAGTTTTTACATGGATGCCACACAGATGTTTGTTCCTTGGAATTACATGCAGTAAAGTTCTAAGAGTTTGAGTTGTAATCAACTCTAATGACAGTGTTTCTTGCCTAGATATTAAGATCGCTTATTTCCTTCAGACATGAGTATTTTTTTGTTTCATTTTTGTATTGTTAATGACATTAGATTTTGGGATTTCTTTTAAAACTTATTTTTATTCACTTAACAAAATTGCTTAAAGTTCTTTATTTGAAATTTAAGGCATCTTTAGTTTCAGGAGTTCATTTTTTCAACTTTTAGGTGCTTTTTAAAAATTAAACAGCATTTCCCATTAAAATTAACATGCAGTTAAGACTACTAAGATAACATCATATGAATAATCTTACATGCATTATAATATGATATCATGCAAGTAAACTTTGTGCTTGAATTGCTCCAAGAGGAAATTTTTGTTGAATATTGTTGAAGTGAAAAACATTAATTAACTTCAGGGTAGTTAACTGCTTGTTTTATATTTTGTTAGGCTTAGTAGCAGCAGCTCAAGATCTTACAGAAGATGAAGAAACAGTGGAAGATTCAATAATTGAAGATGAAGATGATGAAGCAGAAGTGGAAGAAGATGAACCCACAGATTTGGTTAGTGTGATGTATGATTTAATGCATATATATATCTAAAATGTATCCTTTTTATAGATAAATTTGTGTTTTAAAATTCTTGATTTTAGCAGCTTCCATGTTATTGTTGTTACTCTGATTGGGGTATGGATTGAAATTGGGAGAATAGAGGTCAGTCATTGGGATGGATCTTTAGAATTTTCTGGAACAGGCAGAGAGATCATCTCTATGAGGGTAATAGCATAGTGGTAATAGATCTGGACCATTTGTTGATAGATTTGGGATACATACTGCTTAGCTTTCTGACCTTGGGTAGCTTGTCTCTCTAAATCTGAGTTTCTTTTTTTAATTTCTCTCCGTAAGTAAATACTTATATGCCCAGCTATGTGCCAGGCACTATTCTGGATGCTAGGGGTGAACAAACCAGGTATTTTCTTTGCTGTCATGAAGTTCATATTCTTGAAGCAGTGTCTATGTGTTTTGGTGGCAGGGCATGAGGAGCAGACAATAAAAAATATATGCAATGTGTTCTGTGAATAGTAAAGGGCCTAGAGAAGATCTGCCCTGGCTGGTGTGGCTCAGTGGACTAAGCGCTAGCCTGCAAACCCAAAGGTCACTGGTTGGATTCCCTGTCAGGGTACATGGTCCTGTATTGGGGGCGTGTCAGAAACACCGATTGATGTTTCTTGAACACATTGATGTTTCTCTCCCTTTCTCTCTCCCTCCCTTCCCCTCTAAAAATAAATAAATAAAGAAGCTGATAGGGATAAAGCATGAATTACAAGCAAACTGCTAAGAGGAGGTCAAGGACTGCTGCATTCTGGCAGAGAAGCTGAGGGGCAGTGCTCTCATGTCCCTGGAGGGCAAGCCTTTGTGAGCCCCCTCCAGCCCTATGCCTGGAGCATCTGGCCGCAGGAGACCTGCCTGTGAGGACTGTAGGCTGCCCCCTTCCTGCCAGACCAGAGGGGCTGGCGGGGATCCCAGCAGGGGAACAGCAGTCCCTTCACCCAGTTTCTAAACAGCCCACCACCCCCTGGACCTTCCTTTTTCCCTTCACCCCAGACAGTTTTGGCCTTTCCAACCCGTTTTAAAATTTTGTTTGTTTATTTTACAGAGGGGAAGGGAGGGAAAAAGAGAAACACCAATGTGAGGTTGCCTCTTATATGTCCCTTGTTGGGGGCCTGGCCTGCTACCCAGGCATGTGCCCTGACTGGGAAACAAACCAGTGACCCTTTGGCTCTCAGGCTGGCGCTCAATCCACTGAGCCACACCAGCCAGGGCAGGGGCCTGTATTTTAATAACACCCTAACTTCCCTGCCTGTTCCTACCCTGTCCCATACTGCCAACTTCTATCTGCAGAAGTGACTCTGTGCTTTTCTGTTTAGTTCTGTATATAAATGGAATGTTGTGGAGATGAACCCTCCGCATGCCACCTGGCTTATTTCCCCTTTTCTACCTGGTGGTGGCCACTCCTGGAAGCAGGACCAGTGAGGGACCTTCAATTAAAAAAAAAAAATACAGCTGACACTTTTATTATAAAATAGTATGACAGAGCATTGAGCTAGAATAAGGATTATGGCACCATGCTTCTAGCTAATTTCATTTCCTCTCTTGGATTGTTATACTCTGTGCTACACAGATATTTTTTTCTTTCTCTTTTCATTATGCCATACTTGAATCTAGAAATGTTTGTGATTCTAGATTTTACTTTTTTTTCTGGAGATTAAACCATGTCCTTATTTTTCTGTTATGTTGACATCAGAATAATTAGCCTTGTATATAGATACTGCTTCTCTTTTGACATAGCATTTTTTGGGAGTAAGCTAATCTGCTTGCTGTTTTGTTGATTTTTAAATTACTGTTTTTATACATCTACATATTGTTTTATTTGATTATAATATCCCTACTAATTTTTGTACTTTTCTAATTCCCCCTCTTTTAAGACACCTTTACTGATTACTACGTGTCAAGCTTTTCACATATATGCATACCCATACTTTTAGGGTTTATATTAGGCTCTGCATCTTTGACCCAGTTGTTTGATGTACTACTCTAACTAGGTCAGCACGTTCCTCCATCACTGTTGGTAACAAAAACTTGAGTGTTCTAAAAGTGCCACTTGTGGTAAGATAAATTGGAGTGAACATTGTGAGGGGAATCTATTCAGAAATTGAGTATTAGAGTTGACGTTTAGGGCTTTGAAATGTGGGCATGCTTAGAAATTTAGTAATAGATGATATTGTTATAACCACTTTTCTGAAATTCAGCTCTCTGGCTTTGAAATGTATGTATTGTGGAGGAAAAGAGTAAAGAAGGAAACTGTTAGATCTTTGCTATAGTTACAGTTTAGCCAGAACTTTTCTATGCCTTGATCATATCTCTTGTCTTGGGAACTGTTAGAGTTGAAAGAGTAGCTCAAATTGTCCACTCCATACCATGACTAATGAATTCAAAAGTGTTAGTATCCTTTGCTGTGTTGCTTTTCTCAAATCAGAAAATGGCTAGGGAAAATTGAAGCAGGAAGGCAGGGAAAGTGTTTCCTTCCTTTAGACTAAGTTGGTACCAGCAGTGGTAGGTTTGTGTGGAACCCTGTAGAGTAAAAAAGGTAGGCCCTTAGGGCAAGAGTGGCTAGAAAAGTTACCTCTAGAACTGAGGGCCCTAGAATTTATCCTGTTACTGTTGTTCCCCATGATTATCAACTTGTATACAGCTGCCTTAGGCATCAAGGAATGGGGGGTTATGGTAGGATCCTTTGCCACTGGGCCTATCTCTGGAGTCAAGGGACAGAAGGGAGATTTTCCTAAGATCTGAGATACCAACAGCTGGTTTAGATGCAAGTTATTGGTTTAAAAGTTTGCACTGAAAACTTTTTTAAGTCACCTTGGGCTCTTTTACCCTCTCGACTATCCTTTTTAGTCTCTAAAGCTGTAGGTTGCAATGTAGCCTGTCATCATTCTTTGAAAGTATTTTTCTTAACAGAAGTGATAGTAATTTTTGTTTTGATTGTTAAAACAAGCACTATAGTAGTGATACTAACATAAAAAATATTGGTATTATTTAAAATAGATAATACATTCAAGTGGATTAGAATTTAAAAAGTTAAAGGTATATAGTGAAAAGTTTCTCTTGCATGCCTGCACTCCAGGTGCTAAGGTCATCTCTGCAGTACTGCCAGTTTCTTTACTGTCCTGGGGATAACCTGTCATAGCCAAAATATTTTAGAGTACAACCAGGTAGCAGGTACTAAGCAATATACATCTTATCCTATGTTAATTAGCTATAAAATAAATGAGTTATTTACTTTTACTTCCATATACTTTCCAGTTCTTCACAACTATTATTCCAAACATTTAACACCTTCAATTTCTGATATCAGTCCTCTTCATTCTTAGCAACATTGACTTCAGTGTCAGAAAGTGAAGGCCATGAAGGATGAACTCCATCAAGTTTTTTAACTTTATACTTCACCTGTCCTTTCTACATTTTCTTTACCAGCATGCTTCTTGAAATCGCAAACTAGTTTTTCTCTTGTGCTCATTTCACATTTGTTCTCTAAGTTGATCAATTGCCTATATTTGGTAAAAATGTTCTCGCTAAGTCACCAGTGACCTAATTGCCAAATTCTGGGTGTGTTTGCCATTGTTACCTGTTTGAACCCTTTTCACAATTGCAGTCCACCCTTTTCTTGAGTCCCTTCATGTTAGCTTCTGCTGCAGCCCTCTTAGTTTCCCCTGCCCAGTTACTGCTGCTTCATCTCTACCTTCTCTCCTCTGCTCACCCCTTTAGGGTTGATGAGACCTGTGGTTTCAGCTACCACCACTTTATATTGATGACTTTCAGGTCTCATTTCTGGCCACCTACTTTACAGTTACTGAGCTTTATACCTGTATTTGCTTCATTGTTGCAGTATAGCACCATCTGGATGCTCAAATTTTGTATGTCCAAAATGGAATTCAGTATATACCATCCATCCCACCTGCATAAACTTCTTGTTTTGATATGGCTCTAGTGATTCAAACTTGTGCCTTGCTACTTTTCTTTTTGTTGCACAACCCATTAATCAAATCTTAGAGATGGTTTCTCTTAACTGTTTCTCAAGTATACCCTTCTTCTTCTTCATTACAGCTTATGGTTTCTGTGTTTGGTCTGTTTCCTACTTCTGGGTGTCTTTTCTGAAAAGCAGAAATTCACTAACTCTTGTTAAATGAATGCTGTCATTAAGGATACTTAAAACCCAGAATTGCACAGTCATGAAACTAATGTTTGAGTGTCTTCTCTCATAAGCATATGGACTGGGTGTGGAGAAGTTTTAAATTGTAAGATAGTCTTTGCCTTTGAGAATTCTGTCTATTGAGAAAATTATTACATAAATGAAAAAGTTAAATACTAATAAAAAGTGGTATCCTTAAGCATCCTGATTTATTAAGGGCATGGACACTTCAAATATGTGAATCTTTTTGTAATCCTTAGTGATGATGGGAGAAATGTCTGAGGTTTAAAGTATTAAACTAAAATTTGTTCACATTTTTTAACATTATTCTTGAGGTGTAATTTATGTCTTTGTAGGCTGATAAGGTGCTCTAGAACAGGGTCAGCAAAATGTGGCTGCACACCAAATCCAGTTTTGCCCGTCTTTTATGTAATGTGTATATCTGCTTTTACACTGTAGCCACATAGAAAGCAGCCACAGAGTCAAATAGTTGCAGCAGGGACCTTGTGGTTCTCAAAGCCAAAAATATTTGCTATCTGGCCCTTTACAGAAAAAGTTTACCAACCCACACTCCAGAACCTTGCAGTTCAACATGTGGTTTGAGTAACAGCAACATCAGCATTTCCTGGGTAATTGTTAGAAATAGAGAATTTCAGGCTTCACTGGAGACCTGAATCAGATCTGCAGAATCCTTGGGAATTGGGAATGCACATTACTGTTTGAGATGCATTGATCTAGAATTTTTATTTTAACCAGTGAACTACAGTGAAATCATATACCACTGCTAATCTCCACAAAGCCTGGGAGAGACACTATTTTGTCCCAAATCTTAGTGAACTTGTCATTTCTAAATGGTGGTATTCTCCCCACCCCACGCCCCCCCCCCCAACCCCCATAGTAATCCCTTTCTAATGTTTTTCTTAGGTAGAAGATAAAGAGGAAGAAGATGTATCTGGTGAACCTGAAGCTTCACCAAGCGCAGATACAACTATCCTATTTGTGAAAGGAGAAGGTAATAGATACTAGTTTTAACTCAGGTGTAGGAATTTTTAAAATGACAAGGTCACCTTTTTGGGAGGTGGTAGTAATGCTTAAGATTCATCTTCCTTTCTTACAAGGTAGTGTAAATATGCATTATGAGAAAACCCTCTTATATAGGTATGAATACCCATGTCTGTAGAGTATTTTAATGTTGTTGCAGTATAATTTTCTATCTTTTACTCCCATCCCACTCCACCCACCCAGCCCTCTCCTCCTCCCTCCTATTTCCACCTGCCCCTAGTTTTTATCCATGTGTCCTTTATACTTGTTCCTGTAAACCCTTCCCCTTTTCCCCTGAAATACCCTCTCTTCTCCCCTCCCCTCTGAACACTGTCAGTCTGTTCTCTATTTCAGTGTCTTTGGGTATATTTTGCTTGTTTCTTTGTTTTGTTGTTTTAGGTTCCTGTTAAAGGTGAGGTCATATGGTATTTGTCTTTCACCGCCTGGCTTATTTCACTTAGCATAATGCTTTCCAGTTGCATCCATGCTGTTGCAAAGGAAAATACCACCCATTTTAACTAGAAAGTTAAATATTCTTTTGAAAGAAACTGTTTTTAAAAATTGCCACAATAAAGTAACTCATATTTTGAGTGGAACATTAAAACTTATCATTTGGACTTGGGCGGAACCTAGATTTTATTAAAAGAAAATAAATAATGGCCTATATGTCAGTATTCTCAGTTCTTTGCATGTATTATTTAACCCTAACAGAAATCCTGTGAGGTTGGTTACTATTGCTAAACTGAGATTTAGAGATGTTAACAGCTTGTTCAGGGTTACCCAGTGGTAAATAGAATGTGGAGACAGGTTTCAGACACAGACCCATCTGACCCCAAAGCCTGTGCTGTGCTCTAACTGGGTGAAACTCGGCTCTGTAGGCTACAGTGTAATTGAAGACTTATTATTTGAAGTTATTAATTTTCCTCTGCCTTCTTAAGTTTTGTGTTTTATTCCCATGTACATTCCAACTTTATGCCTAGAAAAAGTATAATTTTATTAAGAGAGTCCTCTCCCCTCCCCCATTTATTTTTGTAGCTCCCTCTTTGGGTCTTACCTTCAAATTTGCATTTTGACTAATTGCTCAAAGTGGATAGGGATTGCTTGATTTTATTTTAATGTTCTTACATAATATAATTTCGTCGAGCCTCTTAGACATGTCAACTGTTTATTTTATACCCTTTGAACATTTTATAATCTGTCTCTTTGTTTTGTTTTTTTTCTTTTTTCTTAGATTTTCCAGCAAATAACATTGTGAAATTCCTGGTAGGCTTTACAAACAAGGGTACAGAAGATTTTATTGTTGAATCCCTAGATGCCTCATTCCGTTATCCTCAGGACTACCAGTTTTATATCCAGAATTTCACAGCTCTCCCTCTGAACACTGTAGTGCCACCCCAGAGACAGGCAACTTTTGAGTACTCCTTCATTCCTGCAGAGCCCATGGGCGGACGACCCTTTGGTTTAGTCATCAATCTGAACTACAAAGATTTGAATGTAAGACCCTCTAAACTTTCTCTCTTTTTTTTTATTAGAGATGGATGAGGACAATTGACATTTGAATATTTTTGTATTTACTCATTCAAGTGCCTGTTTTGTGGTTTAAACTGTCAGGTACCAGGGAGGCAAAGAAAAATTGTCTCTGTCTTAAAGCCTACAATCTGCTGGAGGAGATGGGTGTAAACAGGCAATATCACAGTATGATAAGTGACACATTCTAGAGATAAGTGTAAGATGCTAAAGTATAAAAGTAGAAGTGACTTGAGCTGGATCTTAAAAGAAAGTAAAGCACACAATAGAGTCTACTATTTTTAATATAGTTTTAGAAGTCAAGTTTATGGTTTATGTCAATGAAATAGCCTAATATAAGCTCTGTTGTCTTTCTTACAATTTTTAATGTTATGGTATATATTTAGTGAACAAATGAGAGAAGCCACCACAATTGTACTGCTGGGAGTTGACCTCTAGATGCTAGCTATTATGTCCACCTACAGATAAGAGCATATCTAAAGCATTCCCTTTTCAGGAAGCTTTCAGAGAAGAAAATTTTATCCCATTTGGGAGCTTATTCAAACTTTTATCATCATGTAGTGTCAAGTGTTTACCTTATGTCTTAGTTAAATTTCTTGTGCTGCAATTAAGCTTTCCCTTTTTTAAAAAAATTACTTAGTAGAGATTAGAATGGGTTTTATCCTTTCTTCAAAATAGCATATTAAGCTTTTTTTTAACATTACAGTTTAAGTGACTTGAAGAATTATATATTATATTTCATCTTGTTTTCAAACAGAAAACTTAATCCAACAGGCATGTTTGTAGTTTCAGTTCCATTTTAAATATTAGTTTCATGAGTGTATTCTGATTCTTGGAATTACGAACACAAAAGTGCAAACTGCAAGATCTTGAAGTAAAACTTACATAAATAGAGTTTAGCAATAAGTAACACTTTTTAAAAACTACCTTTGCACCAAGCATCAAACACTGAAAATGGCTATCTATGTATTGTTCCAGTGTTTGAAAACTGAAATTGTGTTGAACTAACAAAATTGTTTTAATATCACAGCAGAAAAATATTTTGATATTGAAAATTACTAACCCATTTATTACAAAGAAATTGATTTCCAACCCATTGTTAATTTAAAACATGAATTTGACTTGTTCAGATCTAGTTCTTAAAATGATCTGCTTCTACTGTACATGTTTGTGCTCTTTCTGTCTTGTTTTGAAGGGTTACATGCAACAGAAACACGATTTGTAAGAGTGTTCTGTGGGCTTCGTTTCATTCTACACATTTTAACTTTCCCCCTGCCCCCAAAAGAAAATGGGGACAACCTTGGCCAAGTTGTAGCCATTTTTATTTTGTAGGAGAAAGTAATAAGCTTCATAATGTTCAATCCCTGACACTGAATTAGTGCCATTACAGATGACTTTGTCAAGTCTTATGTTCTAAGTGATAAAAAAAGCTATCATTATATATATCTTACAGTGATGGTTTTAAGAACTCTTGTAGGCTTTCATTGTTGCAATGCATTTCAGATTTGGGTTTTTTGTTTTTTTTTTCCCTGACAGGGCAATGTATTTCAAGATGCTGTCTTCAATCAAACAGTTACAATTATTGAAAGAGAGGATGGGTTAGATGGAGAAACGTAAGTGAAAGTTGAAATACATAGATCTTGATCTCCTTAAGTAGGACTGGAAGGCTTGCTCCTGTCAGCTTACCTTTATTAAATGATGAAAATGGAATGGACTAGAGATTTTGTGAAATCCTAATTAGGTAAATTCATACTTTAGATGATGCTTATAATTATTTATACCAAGTCAGGAAAGAAAGTTGAAACTGACAATAATTTGTTGAAAAAAGAAAGCTTTGGCTTTCCATTCTTCCCCTCTTCTAAAATCTTTTTCACCCCATTCTCTTAAGCTGATCGCTAGCCCAATTTAAGTTGCATGCCTCAAAAATTGCCATTGGAAATGTAAATTGTAAGATTTTATCTTGAAAATTCTGTTCTTTGTAAGTGATGAATTAAAGTAAAGAAATTTATAAAATTTATTACCTGATTCTAAATTGAATTTAAAATATTGTATCCCTTTTACCAACAAGTTATTTGGAAAACTTATATAGTGTTAGCATTATAGATGTAATTATGGTGTTTTTTATAAGTTACATAGTGTTAGCATTATAGATGTAATTAGCTATGGTGTTTTTTATAAGTTAAAACAATTATAGTTTTAATTATCTGTGATAATTCCTATGAATTAAGGAATTTTTATTTTCTCCTTTTGTATTAGTATCTTTATGTATATGTTCCTTGCGGGTCTTGGGCTCTTGGTTGTTGTTGGCCTTCATCAACTCCTGGAATCTAGAAAGGTAATTATGGGTGAATGACTCTTATAGCCAAAAGTTGTTAACAGTACTAAATTAAATTCAGTTCAGTTATTTGTGGCTTCTTGCTTTCACTGTAAGTTTATATATTTACAGGTTTGTTGTACCTTTTAAAATGAAACCTCGGATATGTGACCTGGATTCATTCAGGCTTTTGTTCACATGTGCAATGTGTCCTTAGTCTGTACCCTCCAGAGTGAGCTTTACTTTCTTATGTTGAAACTCTAAATTATGCTAGAATTCTTTCTTCTTATACTCTGACATCAGATTTTATTTTTCTGTTCACTATACTTCATGGATATGCTATTTTATCTGTTAGCACTGAAGCTTTTATATTTGCTTCAGTACTCTTTAACTATAGAAGTAATTCCTAATTAGCAATTAAATGAGCCTTTTCATTTGAGAAAGAATGAATTTGACTGTATTTGTCCTATCAGTCTGACTTCTGTTTTCTTGTGAGTATAATAAAGAGGTAACACTGAGGCCCCTGCTACAGTATAATCATGGTTTCTCTCGCTGGACATGGTAGCTAATTTCACCACAGTCCTCATCTCACTCCCTGGCCCTACAAAACAAAATAAATCCACTCATACTATTTCTTCCGTGGGAGAGTATGACATGATTTGTGTCAAATATTAATGCTCACTGGACCCTTACATTAAAATTAACAATAAGTGTTACTACTAAGCACTAGCTCTTTAAAAGAGAAATAATACTTAGTGTTTAAATGTTAGTTTCTGTAACTTTCTTCGCCTTATTTTCATAATAGTTGGTGCTTTTGCTATAAATTTATATATTAGGTATAATGGCATCTTTAGTTTCTTCCCATTTGAATGAAGCCATTTTTAAAAAGTAGCTGTGGTTACCTTTCTGTATATTCAGAATCTAGTTTTTGGACCGTATATTTAATACTCTCTTAGGTAAATAATTAGGGGTTTTGCTGTTTTTTAAGAGCAGGGCTAAATAATATAATTGAATTATTTTTAAACTTTCTAGCAGTTTTGATACAAAAAGTCTAGGGACAAAGTTTTAGGTTGTTAGCTTAAGTGAGATTTTATGTTTTTATTTTATTTTATCTATGCCACCTGTTTAAGTGTATTTAATTAACAATGCAGGAATCTGCCTACGAGCAACCTTTCAGGAATTTATCCTGAATTTTGTGGAATGTAAAAATAAATGTATTCTTTAACATTTATTTTTATTTTTAAAAAATATTTTGTGTATTCTTTAACATTTAAAAGGGAAAAATAGTCGTTGTACGTAGAAAGTCTTAATAACATGTGAAGCTTTATAGCAGAGGAAAATGTCTTTAAAGCCTGAAAATAAATCATTGTTTGAAGATCTCTTCCTTATTCTTTATAGTTGGTGTAAGATGTGATTGCCCCTCATTGATTAATAAAAACTTGGATAGGTGTATGCTTTAAAACAAAGAAAAAACATATTTGTCTATAAAGATATTTAAGTAGCTTGATAGGTAGCTAAAGATACTTAAGTAGTCTGTTTTTAAAATTACAGTGAACAATACAATGAAACTCCTTTAAAATACTGTTTTGATGTTCTCTTAGCGCAAGAGACCCATACAGAAAGTAGAGATGGGTACATCAAGTCAGAATGATGTTGATATGAGTTGGATTCCTCAGGAAACTTTGAATCAGATCAGTAAGTACTCTAACTAACTTGGCTGGGAACTTTTTCTCTGAAACGGAGATTAAATATTTAAGATTTAGCAAAAGTGCTTGGTCAGTGCTATTTGACACTTAATCTTTTCCATTTCTTGTATAGAATCTAGTATAATACGGCTAATGAGTACTTTAAAATTTTGTTCTGTATAGTATTTTTACATTGTAATTTAGAAATGCTTCCATATCTGCAGTTTACATACAAATGTGTGAATTCTCTTTCTAACCTTTTCCTGTCTCTCTTCTTTCCTGTTGCTTCAGTGCAAAGTAGAAGAGGTGAGGCGATTAATTTTTTAATGGGGTTTGCTATGTATTGGGGGCTCTACTTTACAGTAAGTTTAATAAGTAATAAAACAGTTTTTTATCACTGTATTTGTTAGAAAAACTGCTAACTACCCAAAATAGTTTGAAAAATAAACCTAAAGTATTGCATTGATAGTTTCCTTAACAGATTTATTTCAATTTTATTACATATGCAATTAGTTAGAATATTAATCTTTATAAAAGAGAAGTTTTTCTCCAATTGTAAGTGAACTTTTTAAAAATATTTATTGTAAAGGTAATAAGGCCTCATTGTAAAAATGAAAGAGTACAGAAGCGAAAAGCTAATACCACCTTCTGGATCCACTGATTCAATTTCCATAAGTAATTGCCATTTGCTTGTTATTCTAAGTATTTTCTATACATATGTCAACTTATGTGTCTATTGTTTTTATTTTACACAGCTGGCATTGTATCTCACAAGTATAATAAGTTTTCATGCTTTGGATATGTTTGTGATAGTTACTTATTTGATGCTTTTGTTCTTTTTAATAACTAGATAGTATTTTATATAAATGTGTCATGATAGATTAAATCCATTCTGTATTGAAGTATGTTTGTTATTTTGAGCTTTTCAATCTTAAAATTAAACCTGTAATGAAGAAGCTTGTCATACAGCTATTAAGAGGTGGAGCCAGGTTAATTACTGCTTTTTGAATTTGATAGTATACTGGAACAGAAAGTTAATGATGCTCATGGTATTTAGCATAGTGCATAACCTATATTTTAATGGGAATATACTGTAAAAGAAAAAAAGGAGGTAGAGCCAATACTCAGATGAGTTTGTGCAACTAAATGCTGTGCTTTGCTACCTAAAGTGGTAGTATAATAAAAGTGAGTGAAGCAGAATGATCAAATAGTACTCAGTGTTCATATGTAAGCGTTTATTTAAAAAACACTAATGAAGATTCTTATTTTTAAATGTATGGGGTTTAAAAAATTATTCATGTGTATTGCAAAATGATTACCACACTAAGTCTAGTTAACATCCATCAGTGCACATACTAGTAAATTTTTTTCTTATGATGAAAACTTAAGATCTACTCTCTTAGCAAGTTCCAAATATACACTATAGTATTGTTAACTATAGTCACCATAATAAGCATAACACTCCATGACTTATTTTATAACTGGAAGGTTGTACCTTTTGACCCCCTTCGCCCATTTTTCCCTTCCCCACACAGGATAATTTCTAAAAAGTAGAACAGTTAGATCTAAAATGCATTTTTAAGGAAAGTATCTCATTTACTTCCCAAAATACAGTGCCAATCTATATTCTCACCAGTGTACATACAATATTGCCTGTTTCTCCTCTACTCTCACTTATCATTCTCAGGTATTATCAAATGTTTTAATCTGTCAATGATTATGTCTTTTTTTATTACAATTTTAATATTTCTTTTCCTGTGAATTCAAGGCTTTTCTTGGTTTACAGATTGTTTTGCTTACAAATTTGTTTGCAAATTGAATTGTTTTCTTTATTTCCATATTATTCAGTGAACTCTAGTGAAACATAATTACTGCATAGTAGGTGCTTTATTAAAAGTGGGTACAAAGTCCCTGGCTGAATGGCTCAGTTGGTTAGAGCATCGTCTAGTACACCAGGGCACATACAAGAATCAACCACTGGGAATCATCTTAAAAGATGCAGAATGGCTGAGCCCAGAAAAAAAAAAATGGGCCTCCTAAATGGTCTCCTGGACCTCTCAACAACCATTCCTGTCGCCTGCAATCCCCCAACAGGTCCATCATATTGTGCGTGTTCTAAATTGATTATGGAGGAAGAATCTGAGTCTGATAATGAGACTCCTTCCTCAGATGTTTCAGAACTGATAGCTGCAGAAGTTACCACAGAAAAAGTAACTGCTGCAAGAACAAGTAGGAAGACAAGCAATAAGCCATTTGACGGTGAGTCAAGCGATGAAAATGTCATCCATGACAAATCTGCCTCAATATTAGAGCAGTTGGAGAAGAAAATTGACAATCTGCATGCAGACATGGCTAAACATTGCAAACAATTGAAGTTTCTCAATAGTAAGATGACATTACTGGAAACTAGGGTTGACAAAGTCCGAAGAGATGTTTCTTTCATGCACTCACAGTCAATGCAAGGAGCCGCATGAAAGGATGCCTTCTACCCAAGTGTGGTAACGTGAAACTAGGCCTTCTCCTGCTAAAGCTGCCTCTGCCATACTACCTCAGAGTACAGAGGAAGATTTCTTCAAGATGTGAAAGAATGGTTCACATATACATGCACTGAGCCAGCAGTTAGGTTCTGCTACTAAATACAACTAAACCCTTAATGCCTTGAAGACACACCCCTATCACAGCCATTGTGCATCACAATCATCAAAAATAAAAATAACAATCAATGAATACATAAAGAAGTAGAATAACACACTGATATTTCTCCCTTTCTCTCTTTAAAAATCAATAATTAAAATTTTAAAAAATAGAAGTGGGTACAAAGTAATGAGAACACAGGAGGGCCTTCCCCCTGTAGGACAGTAGGGAAGTCATTCACAGGAATTGACATTTGACGAGAGCTTTGAAAAGTTAGGTGAGGAGTCTTCAAAGTTTTATGTGCTATATGCTAAGGACTTCTAACTTTTCCTTCTAGGTTTTTTACAACATCAGATAACTTTAAAGCAGAGAAATAACAAATTTATGTTTTAAAAGAAATTGGCAGTTTTGTGGAGGATGAATAATAAGCAGGAGCTTCTGGAAGATGATTCTTCAAAAAAATATAAGATATTATTAGGGCCTCAGTAAGCTAAGACAGCAGTGATGGGAGTGAAAGTGAGAAGAAAGATGTTGCAGCAGTTGAGCAGATCAGGTTTTTGGTGACTGTTTGGATATCTTAGGGAGGAGTGAGAGTACTCTGAGTTTTGGCAGCCTTGTGGGAAATGATCCTATTGATGTCAGGGAATGTAGGAAGAGGAACAAGTATGCATGAGGAGAGATGAATTTGGATTAGATCTGTTGAATGTGAGGAGCCCATGGAACTCCCAGATAAGGAAGTCGAGTAAGCATTTGAAAGTTGTGTTCAGAGCACAAGATATGAAGATGATGGGACATAACAGCATAGGTGGTAGGTGAGGGGGTAAATCATTCTAAGGACAGATTTCTCATATCATCCTGACATTTACCATAGCAGAAAATGTCAGGTTGAAATGTACTGTATTTTTAGGACTATATGATGTACCGGACCATAAGATGCACCTAGGTTTTAGAGGAGGAAAATAGGGGGGAAATTTTTGAAGCAAAAAATGTGGTAAAATATTTAATAACCTGTGACCCTGCTCCACTGCCCCACCCACAGCAAGCCAGGTAAGCTACATTCGGATTATAAGATGCACCCCCCTTTCCTCCCAAATTTGGGGGCAGTGCATCTTACAGTCCGAAAATACAGTATTACCGTAGTGTCTTTACAATGCATCAGAAGTTTGAAGTCTGTGGTATGTTTAAATATGATTTCTTCAAATATAATTGTATTTTAAATTGAAGTTTCATAGAATTAGGTAAAACTGCATTTGAAAAGCATTAAAAACTGTAAAAACTAAAGTCACTGTAACTGCTATGGAATCTACCTCTTCAAAAGAATTTTTAAATGACAGATTGGGAGGGTTTGTTTTATAGTATCTTCCTCCCTGACATAACCTCCCTGACATAATTACACTCACAGAGCAAAATTTGAACCATATATAATTGTGTCTTTAGTTAGCAAGTATTAAGTATATACTATGTCATAATACTCTACTAGGTTCTGAATGGTATGTTAAAAAGAACTTAAAGTTACTGTTTCTTCCAGAATTTACATTTCTTTTTTTTTTTTTTTTTTTTTTTTAGATTTTATTTATTTATTTTTAGGGAGGGAAGGAAAGGGGGAGAGAGAGAGAGACAGACAGACATCAATGTGCAGTTGCTGGGGGTTATGGCCTGCAACCCAGGAATGTACCCTGGCTGGGAATCGAACCTGGGACACTTTGGTTCCCAGCCCGCGCTCAATCCACTGAGCTACGCCAGCCAGGGCTTACATTTCTTCTTGAGGAAAATAAAGCCACATACATGAAATATTTGAGTAATCAGAGGTAGTAGGTGATTATGTGCTAGAATAAATAATATGCACAACTTATGGAGGCCTTGTTGAAGGAAGAATTGAACTTACACTAGTACCTTGTGTAGACTGGGCATTCATTCTGCAAGGTAAACTGCTGCCTCTGTATTTACTAATGAGAAATTGCTCCTAAGAAAAAGCAACTTAACCAAGCTTCACAGCTACATTTGTCTCATTCAAAAGCTGGTATATTTTCCCAGTGAGACCCAATACTCAAAGATAGGTAGAATTAAAGTCGACGAATACTATATTTTTTTTAACAACACTTGCTTATTTTGCTCAAAATCTGATAGTCCAGCCTGAGTTTGTTTTAGGATCACGTTTCACCACCAAAGACACTTTCATTATTCCTTCTCTTTCCCTGTTTAAGTGAAATTCCGTTTTGAGAGGCTTCATAAACAATAAGGCGGCTTCTAAACAGCTTTAAGCTGATCCAGTTATCCAGTTGAGGTGAAAAAATTTATCATATTCAAGCTTACCATTGAGAGGCATGTTATTGATTAATTTTTGGAATTTGAAAATGGTTGGAAGGTGCATAACACATAAAACCACAATCCTTTATTGCTATTATAGCAAACCCTGGGAGCCTGGAGGCCCCAGATGAAGCCTCATGTCCAGGGAAATCAAATAGGGTCCTGAGAGCATTTCAGAAATCAGAGATCTAGAGGTTAAGGAGAAGGGTGTGAAAAAATACTTGTAGTTGGCAAAAACGTGATTATTTTCTATTTTAGAGTGTAGATTTTTATACCAAAGTCACTTTTTAAAACTTCTGTAATATGAGATACTTTAAATTACAGATATGACATGTTGATGTAAGAAACATATAAACCTGTAGAAAAAAAAATTAGAGGGTTTATTTGAGGCAAACTAATAATATGCCAGTAAGGAAGATCTCAAATGCTCTCCAGAATATACAGTTTGCAGTTTCTTTTCTACATTTGGAGTTAAGGAGGGAGCTTAAGGAAGGTCACATGCAGCGGAAGAAAGCAAAGCAAGGAAATCTTTTTACAGGATAGTTAACAAGATTATGTGCCCTTTTGAGGGTGGTTATACTTCTGAGGGGTCTGAAAAGGAAACAAGAACAGTGGGCAGGGCATTGGTATTTCTAGTACGTTTTCAGGTGACCTCCTGATCACATTGAGTAATAAGGCTCTAAAAAGTCCAACCTGCCAGATTTGTCTTTTTTCCTGGTTGTCTTCAGCTAAAAGTTATTTAACCTGGAAGATAAATCTATAGGCTCGATTAGACTTAAATTGATCTTTTTAGCTAATAGAATACCTTAGCTATTTTCAACCTTTTTCATCTCATAGCACAGATAAACTAATCACAAAAATTCTGTGGCACACTATATTTTGCCGATCTGACAAGAAAAAATGGGTAAAATTTTGATTCATTCACACCAGATGACAATTGCGTTGGCTGTTGACTTTTTTTATTTGATAATGTGAGGGAAAAGGGGTCAGTGTCCTGGACTAAATAGTTAGGTATTACATGTTTTAAAAATTCTTGAGGCCCACAGGTTGAAAATCTCTGGCATACATCATAGCGCATGAGTATTTCTTCCTGTATCACATCAAGTATCATGTCCCATCATTAGGGGTGCTAAATCGAGCACTAGATTAGGGTGGTAGCCACATATTTCCATGTGACAAGGAAAGATGAGTTCTTTCTGCTTTCAGCTAAAAGTTATTGTGGGGTGTTAGTTTAGCATCACACAGATGTCCAGTTCTCTAAACCATTCACTAGTCGGTAGTGCTCACATGAATCAGTGTTCCAGAGATTGTGATGATTTTCAGTTGAAATTTCTTTGATTTTTACTAACTGCCATTCTTTTGTTTTAAAGATTTTTTTTTAATCCTCACTGAAGAACATGCTTATTGATTTTTTAGAAAGAGGGGAAGGGAGAGAAACAGATGCGGGAAGAGAAAAAAACATAGGTTGCCTCTCAGACCTGCTTTGTTGGGGACTGAACCCACAACCCAGGCATGTGGCCTGACTGGGAATCCAACCCACCTTTAGGTATATGGAATGACACTCCAACCAACTGAGCCACATGCTCCAGAGCCATGTCATTCTCTTTTTTTCTCACCTGAGGACATTTTTTCATTATTTTTTAGAGCAAGAGGAAGGAAGAAACATTGGTAGACCTTTCCTCATCACCTGAAACTTTGGTTACCCTAAAACAGTTTGAACTTAAAAAGGATGAATGCTAAATTCTTCCATTTATTTTGAATTGTCAAAGTAAGGAGGCACCTAAATGTTGACAAATGAGGTTTTTAAAAAAATTTTCTCCTTTTTTAAAATTATCACCTCTAAATTTAGGTTTTCATAGAATTGGTGTGTTTAACTATATTTTTCTTTTTTAAAGATTTTATTTATTTTTAGAGAGATGTCATTGATACTGGGTGACATTGTTTCTAGGCCCATTCTGTGAACTGAGATAGAACATACATATTTTTCAAATCATAAAAATCATTGATATTTTCAGTTCAACTTTAACAATATTTTTACTTAATTTTGTGTGCTGCTTTTTTTCTCCTATACTTGATTGCTTAGAGCAGCAGGTCTTAAACTCTATCATTCACCAGAATCACCTGGACTTCCAGGGTTTCCAACCAAGTTGTTCTGAGGTAGGAGCTAAAAATTTGCATATCAAAGGGATTTTGAGACTGCTGGTTCAGACCACACTTTGAGAACCACTGTTTTAGAACATTGTTTTCCTAGCATGAAGGGGTTAAGCCAAATGGCAGGTAATTTAGGAAAACTAGCTATTTCTTTTGGATAAGACATGTACTTTGCATATTTGAGGACAGAGAAACTTTGAAGGTCTTGTAGGAGGAGGAGGAAGTATGTCTGGAAGGTGCCTCAAGCTTTGAGGAATTAATTACTTTGGGAGAGGGGTGGTGTGAAGAGAAGGATATATAAGAGGCCAATATTAAATTTGTCAAGAGCTTTTACTCAAGATGACTTAAGAAACTTAAGATGACTTCTCTTACTGAATGGAAATAGAAGAAACTCGCCAGTTTATTTTTTGTAAACAAAGAAAGGGTGGTTTGAAACTATTTGAATATGTTACTAAGTTTTTTCTTCTCAGTTGCGCTAAGATTTTGCCTTTGTTGTCTACAAATGAAGACAGTTGTAGCGAGTTGTGATTTTACTACAGTTAATTCATTTCTAAGGTTTTTTAGGCTTTGTGGTGGTTGCGGTAAGTGGGGAATTGGGCTGAAAAGCACCATTATACACCTTGTTCTTTGCTGAAATAAATGCTGTTTTGGGGGCTATTGAGATATTTGGAGCCATTTTCCCAAAAGCTCAGTGACTCCAGAATGTTCTGTTTCTCATTTGTCTACCTCCTAACTTTGATATGCTAGACACCTGGGTGATGAAGGTTTTTTCCCTATGTATGCCCATCTTTTAAAACCAGCTGTAGGTGGTTGAAATTGCTGGAAGTAATCACCACTTCAGCTGTATTCATACAGATGGCTACTAGATTCTAAAATACTTTATGAATCCTCAAAAATTAGATTTAGCATATTATTTTTTTAATAATTTTTTAAAATATTTATTTATTTTTAGAGAGGGAAGGGAGGCAGATAGAGAGAGAGAGAAACATCAATGTGCAGTTGTTGGGGGTTATGGCCTGCAACCCAGGAATGTACCCTGGCTGGGAATCGAACCTGGGACACTTTGGTTCCCAGCCCGCGCTCAATCCACTGAGCTACGCCAGCCAGAGCTTATTTAGCATATTATTTAAGAATTATATGGAAATTGGTCAACTGTGTGAAGGTAGTAGTTGTAAATCAGATGAGAGCTCTAGGTTATCTTCATCAGAAAAATGATCCTATGATCAGTTTTGAGTGAGATGAACTTCCTAAACACAACATTACTGATCTATATAATAAAGGTCAGTTTTATCTGATTTTTAGACTTAGGCTTAATATTTCTGAGTCATTAACTCTTAAGCAGATTTTTAAAATAATTTTTATTTTCTAAATATGCTTGATAAAAATCTATTACATTTTTTAAATATAGGCATGGTCTAGTAATTTTGGAAAAATAAAACTTAAAATTTTTTAGGCACACGATACTTTTCATTACCAGTGTTCATGAAATGTTTGCAAATGAACCCCCTACTTTGATGAAAACATTTTTCTAGTCCTTCACTTTATTAAAAAACTGGAAAAATAATTACTTAGTCCACAAGGAGAACTTATCTTCCTAATCTGAAAAGTGATCGTACAAAATAAGAAGATACCATGGTCAGAGAGAAGACAGCTCTTCCTGTTTTAAAAGAAACTTAAGATGACTTCTCTTACTGAATGGAAATAGAAGAAACTCGCCAATTTATTTTTTGTTTGATAGACGCCCCCACTTAGACTCTTAACGTAAACTATAAAGAGAAAAAGTTAAAAGAAAATAATAATATTTATGTGCGTGGGATGGTTTTAGTATTAATAATCAACTGCCTCATTTCCTTTATCCTGCTTTCTGCAGGTAATTTATGAAATTGCCAATATTATGCAAACTGCCTGGCTGCATTTGAAATTCTGTCTTAATTTTGTAACCAATATAAGTTTTTGAGCTGTAAGTTTCATACCTTTTACTCTGTTTCTAAAGTGTTTACTTATGCATACATAAATAATCATGTTCAGTTGTAGAGTTCAAGAAGATTTCGCATGGTAGCTTCAACATTACAATAACCAAGAGTAGCTCTTTTCCCAGCCTAATTGCAAAAGGTTTCGTTTTAGTTGTTAACTCTTGAAGGATTATTTTAAAGGGCTGTTAAGCCCTGGCTGGCGTAGCTCAGTGGATTGAGCACGGGCTGTGAACCAAAGCATCGAAGGTTTGATACCCAGTCAGGGCACATGCCTGGGTTGCAGGCCATGGCCCCCAGCAACCACACATTGATATTTTTCTCTCTCTCTCTCTCTCTCCCCCCTCCCTTCCCTCTCTAAAAATAAATAAATAAAATCTTAAAAAAAAAGACTTGTTAAAAAAAGGAGGGTCTGTTAAAATGCCTAAACTAGATAAGAAGCATTTATTATTAGATGGTATGTATATTGTTTTTTGAACTTAATTATAAAGTTGAAGGGAAATGCTTTTTAAAATGTCTTTAGAATCTAACATACCTATAATAGTCACTCTTTTCTTCCAGATAAAGCTTCACCAAGAAGGTTGCCCAGGAAACGGGCACAGAAGAGATCAGTGGGATCTGATGAGTAAATGTTCCTTTGTGCAACAATTCAGTCTTTACTTAACCTGCCCTAATGTTTTTCGGCCTGATGGAAATTAGTGCAGAGAAGCCATATCACCATAGAAGGCAACTACTACTTATGTGTGGACTGAGCAATCAGAGTCTGTGGCGATAATATTGTTGAAAGTGCACTGCATTCATTTTTCTAAAGTAACAAATTTTTTTAAACCATTAAAATCTATGTGTGTGCATGTGTATGTATGTGAGCAGTTGGTGTTACCAGAATCATTGTTGAACTACCTGAAGCATGCCTTTAGAATACTGAATATAATGCTCTTGTGTCTCTTGTTAATATTTTCTGGTATTTTCTCCCAAAAGTCAGTATTTGTCCAGTATGATTGTATATGTCCCACTTTGGACTGTCTAAAGAAAACAATTTGTTTCTTCCTTAGAATCCCAGTTGATGGCACAAATTAGCATTGGTTGTTATTGTTGCTGTCTTACAACTAGTAGTATTCTAAAGGCATAAGCAGGAGCAGCTGCTTTTTAGCAATAGAGTTGTTTTGGTATTTTGCTGCTGTTTACTATAATATGCACCTTCAAAACACTTCCCAAATGAGTTCAAGAGATTTGAGGATCTCTAGAAACAAAATTGTGAAACATGAAAATTCTGCCGATTTTGATATGTATCAAATCAACCACATTTTTTTTAACAAAAAGAAAATGGTATGTTTGTAGAAACTGAGTTGTTTTGTCCATTGTTGTTTTATTTCTTGCCCAAGGGATAGCCTTGGAATGATTTTAGACCTACTGAGGGTTTTTTGTTTATTTTTTTAATTTGTTTTTTAGAGATCTTTTGTCTCCTTAATAGAAGCATTTTGCCTAAGAAATGTTGCCTTGGCTATAGATTAAGCAAAAGGTCAATATAGGGGCAGAGATATATTTCAACTAATTCTAATCTGTTAAAAAATTAGTTGGGTATTTTTTAAATGGTTAACCAGTTGTTTTTTATCTAATCCTTTGGGGATTTTGGTTGTTGATAACAACCTTTTTTTAGTTAATCTGAAGAATTCAAAAATTTTAAGTATTCAGTATCTAAAAACCAAAATAAATTGGATTTCATAAAATCCTCTTAGAGAGTTAGTCTTGTCCTAGGTAATAAATTAAGTTTGGCATTATTGTCAGACTGAATAAAGGGTAAAGTACAATAGTATGTGCAAATAAGAGGCTTTTCCCTCTGTCTTTAAGCCATATTCTTCCACATATATTTTGTAAGAAAATGGTAAGTGAAATCTTAGTGGCTGTTAAATTCTTGGTTGTCTCTGTTATAGTGAACCGACTACTCTCATTATAATCCCCACCTGCACCCATCCCCACACAAAAACAGCAAAATACACACAAAAAAAACTTTCCAAATTGTTTAAGCATTTAAAACATCTGAGCCAAAGTCGGTGACAATAAAATAGAAGTCATTGTATAGTTAGTTACTAATCGCATTGCAAGTAGGGGTGAAGGTGTCAAATTATGTATGTTGGCATTGCTGAATTATAAACTTTCTATACCTGTAATATAAAGTGTTGGAGTTTTTAATTGGGCTGTATGATCAGTAGTTTATTTTGAAAAAGCTCTATGAGCTCTAAGAAACTGCATGGTTTTTTGTTTAATGTAATAAGGAGACCCCTCTACCTTTCCAAGGAATATATTCCCAGATATTTTTGTGAAATTCCAAGATTGTGAAACTATTAGAACATAATGCAGTAAGATGTAATTGAAAAATCTCAGTGACCTCTAGAGAATTTTATTGAATACCTGGTGATACTGAGGCAATGGCAAAGCCACATTGAGTTACAGGTGCCAACCCTCTGACTCCCAAGTAATTTGCCCTACATACTAGCCCTTCCACTTCTGAGGTTCAAGTTAGTGCCTCAGAAATTATTTGTCATTTTTATTTTTTATTTTTATTTTTTTTTAAGCATAGATTGGGAACACTTGAAAACTCAGATGCCAGGGGTCTTCTCTAATGTCAGTAAGTGTTTAGCAGAAACTAACTCCATAGTAAATGGAATTCAATTCCACACATGGTTTGTTCAAGCACACTTAATAAGTAGCCTAATTTTTAAATGTAAATATTTGAATGAAGTTTTTGTTTGTTTTGATATATTCATTTGTTACATGGACCATGGTTTCAGAATTAACCTTTTGAACAACTTGGTTTCAGAATCTGTAAAATGAACTAAGAATCTTGTGTATCAATTCAGACTTGAGAGTATGTGTTTATAAAGCGTGGATCTTGCTTTGGTTGTATAGCTTCATCATTCATTTCATGGATTTCAATAGCAAGTGACTTTAAACTTGTCTCTGCCATCTAAGGTGCCCCTAGCAGGTGAGGAGGGAAGTGGGGCCTACAAGGTAAGAAGCCTGTGGACAGCGGATCAGAAGGAGCCTTGACTTGATGGTGTTAGTAATGTTTTTAATTCTAAATAAGCTTCATAAAATAGTGACATTGACAGAAAAAGGCAAATTGAGCTCTTAAATATATATTTAAAAGTCACTGCCTTAAAGGTGTATTTGCAATGCATCAACCTGCAATTGTATTTTGGCTCTGTTTGGGAGAAGTACTGTATTTTTCAGACTATAAGATATACCTTTTTTACCACATTTTTTGCTTCAAAATTTTTTTCTCTATTTTCCTCCTCTAAACCCTAGGTGCGTCTTATGGTGCAGACCCCAGATACACCTAGATTTTAGAAGGGGAAAATTTTTGAAGCAAAAAAATGTGGTTAAAAAAAGTGGTCTTATAGTCTGAAAAATATGGTAAATGGTAGTGTGATGTCAAAACTTTCCTTTAATGACTTGAGTTATTTTAGAACTACAGTAGTAGATAAATGTAATATCATAGACAAGGCTCTTCTTATGTAGCACTTATATTTGGTTGTACTTGGAATGAAGAAAAATTTAATTGTTTAGTGCATTTAAATAATGATTTTTTTTAACCATGAACTTGGCAGTTGTCTCTCATCAAGATTTTTATAGGGTACACCCTTGATTTTTCAGTCTTTATTTTAGTTCTAGAATTAGATGTTAGCTTAAATTTTAAAACACCTTGATAACCTGAAGTAATTTACCAGTTTGGGACAGCACCATTTATAGCTGTAAAATTAATA
Source organism: Phyllostomus discolor (assembly GCF_004126475.2). Lineage (NCBI taxonomy): Eukaryota > Metazoa > Chordata > Mammalia > Chiroptera > Phyllostomidae > Phyllostomus > Phyllostomus discolor. Next base: position 88,928,394 of record NC_040907.2, on the reverse strand, counting down.
AATTTCTTCTGATTTTATTAAATAATATCCTACCCTTTTTTTGAACTATTATCTCCAGCTTAGTGAAGAGCAAGCTGACACCAGTATAAGTGGAATGTTAGGACATCATGAGAGGATGTTAGGAGGGATGAACAAAACTGAAGAACCAACTTGCAAAGCTAAATAATGGTTTTTGTAGGACTCTTATGTACTTTTCAAATTAGTATTTACATGATTTTATCCTTTTTTTATATAAAAACCTAGACTTCTATAGTAACTAATTATGTAACCTAAAGGTCTGGAGCTTTTCTTTTTTTTGGATTTAAGGATTATTTAAGAAAAAGGTTTAGCTACCCTTTTTTAAGGCAATAGGAAAGGAACTCATTTCTTAACACTGCATCATCAGCCATGCAGTGTCACAACAGTTCACTGAAGGAAGGTGGTATTGTTCTTATTTTGTAGATGGAAAAAAAACCTTTTGAGTTTAAGTAGGTTGCTCAAGGTTATACATTGAATGTGGATTCAGAGCTGTCTTATTCTAAAATTCACATGTTCTTTCTCCTATACAATGCTTAAGATGGAAATTTTTTTAAATGAAAATTTTATAAAGCCAAGCATTTGGGCAGCTTCCAAATACTTGGTTTTCCAGAATCCAGCAACCAGAAAGTTCATATAATGCCAGTACGGAATATACTGTATGTTCATGCTGGCTGTGCTCTACAATAGTGTATAAATGCCACTCAATTCCAGAGCACAGTTAAACTCCAAAGAGTCTTCTTTGTTGCAAATTTATTTGTATGTTAGTGTTTATGGTACGTATATATAATTTTGGGGAATTTGATACTGCGTTTTTATATGATAATTGTCCACAATACCCTAGATAATCTCTAACAATGACACATCTCTTTAAATGTCCCCTTGATTAATAAAATCATAGTTTTTAAAAACATTTTCTTCAAAATAGATTTCCTAGTTTGATTGTATTTGCAAGTTCAAAGATTCATCCTCACGTTAGAGATGGGAGTGAAGTACCTGTTCTTCAGGTTATATGACCAGGCAATGATAGAACTGGGATTATAGGTTAAATTGATAAATCATAGCCAAAGATGATTTGACTAGGCCTTTTTTTATTCCCTTGCTGTTCCTTACATAGATTTTGGTTGGGGCACCTGTGACTGTCATCTTGTTGACATATGTATCCCCCTCTGCTGGACCGTGAGCTTTTGTCTTGTTTGCTTTTTATTCCCAGCTTCTAGTTGACAATGTTCAGGTGGAAACCTATTAGAGGTTTCAGAGAAAGAACAAGAAGATGTGGGCCAGTTTTCATAGGCCATTCATCCACACATTATGTTCAGAAGTATTTCTGGTGCTAACCTGAGCCCATTACTAGTTCTGTGAGGTTGCACGAAGAGAGATGATAAGAGTGTGCTTAGCTTGGTGGTTAGGATGTGGTCAGCCCTGGCCTCTAATGCATGGTGACCTTCGGAAGGCAGCTTATCTTTGGAGTCTTGGTGTGTGCTTTTTAAATTTCAATGAAGAGATGCTTGAAGTGTGGATTCCAAATTGTCTGAATCTGTTACCTATATACTCTTAATAAAATGCTAGGTGATTCTTAAATCTAGTTTACTCAGCAACAGAATAAAGAACTAAGATATAGAATGGACTCGTGTCAGGCTACCTGGGTTCAAAGTCCCCGCTCCCTTTTCTTAGTTGGAGGTGAGTAACCTCACTGGGCTTTAGTTTGGGCTGCTTAGAACGTTGTCCAGGACATAGGAAACCATGTGAGTGATTGCTGCTGCTCTTGTAAAGCATCATATTGTCGTAACATTCCGTGAAGCATGTGGGGGACAAGTGCATGTGGTATTTTTTTGACTTTGATGTGGAGTGATAGTTGAATTCTATTGAATAGAAAAGTTAAACAGTATTCTAGTTTAACAAAAGTGTAAGTTTTAAGATGGATATGTAATGTGGCTAGTTCTGTGGGTTTAATAATGAACCAGAGTGTCGCAGGTTCGATTTCCAGCCAGGGTACATTCCTGGGTTGCAGGCCAAAACCCCCAGCAACGGCACATTGATGTTTCTCTCTCTCTCTCTCTCTCTCTCTCTCTCTCTCTCTCTCTCTCTCTCTCTCTCTCTCTCTCTCTCTCTCTCTCTCTCTCTCCTTCCCTTCCCTCTCTAAAAATAAATAAATAAAATCTAAAAAAAAGTTAAAGAAGTAACATTAATTTAAAAAAAATGAACCAGAACCAGAGCAATAGGGCTAACATGGGGAGTTTTTGTTGTAATAAATCTGTTAGAACCTATACACCCCATTGAGAGTTATCCTTTTCAGAACACTTAGAGAGGCTGCATGTGTTCCAATGTTTCCATTTTTGGAACTTAGAATTTCTTTCAACTTCAGACTGTAAGCCACCCAAGAGACTCAGTCTTACTGTTTTTCAGAAATCCGTTTGGTCACCCATCCTGTTCGCCTTGTGGCATTTTAGAAAGCAGTGAGAAATACCTCAGTCAAGAATAGTATTTAGATTGAGCAGCTGTATATCAGGCCTCTGCTCTCCCACATGTGTTTTCATTGAATTCTCACAACTACCCTAGATAACCCCTTACCCGGGTTGAAACAGCCTCAAGGAGACTAACCCCAAACCAACAAGTCACAGATGTTTATTCCCTCCATAGGCCTCCCCAGTCTAACTTTCATTCTTCACTAACAGGATTATCCCATTTATCCAGTATTGAATCTTAAGAGTCCCAAGTACGGTGACTTACATGTAAGAATTTAAAATTTTTAGCTTTGCTATGAATTAGATTTCAGTTATGCCATTTCAAAATCGAACAATTTAAGAGCTTAAAAAAAAAAACCTGAAATGAGCCCTGGCTGGTGTGGGTCAGTGGATTTAGTGGTGGCCTATGAACTGAAAGGTCGCTGGTTTGATTCCCATTCAGGGCACACGCCTGGGTTGTAGGCCAGGTCCCCAACTGGGGGCATGTGAGAGGCATGTGATGTATCTCTCACACTTCGATTTTGATGTTTCTCTCCCTCTTCCTCCTTTCTTCCCCCTCTCTCTAAAAATAAATAAAATCTTTTTTAAAAAACTGAAATAACTTAGGCAATATACCTCTGGTTCAAAATGTGTCTTTTTATATATTTTCCTAAAATCTTTAGGTCTTGAAGGGTTTGCTATTTTAATTCTAATGTTTATGTACTTAAACTATGGTTTCTAGCAGTGTGTTTTCATCAGGCTGCTTATGACAAAACTTGTGCAATGTGAGCTTTTATCTGTTGACTGAGAATGTTACCTGGCTAGTACAAGTGAGGGTTGTGAATCCATAAAACTCTTGTGCAGCTTTGAGAAATGTCCCTACTGAAGAAGTATGTGGAAATCACAGTTTGGTAAACCCAAGAGAAGCTTTTTTTTTTGGTTACTTGCCTCAGTCTGACCTAACACTTAAACTAGTCTACCATCCTGGCAAATGCATCTTTTTTATTTAAACAGCCCTTAATTAAAGGTGATCTTCAAATTATTTGTGTGCAATACAAACTGTTTCCTGAAGTGCCAACGCATATTACAGTTGGGTCTTTTTCCCCCTACATCTTAAAGATGAGAAGCACAAAGGAAATCTAAAACACTAAGCAAAAAAGAAGAGCTAAAATAGTTTAAATTATCCCCTGGAATTTGTAAAAAGCTTCACACGTTTTCTGCTTATAAGATTTTAAGTATTTTAAGTTCAAGTCTTATTATTTAACAAAGATGATTAAGGTGATTTTAAATGTGCTCTTTGGCTGTCAGCTAGTTAACTTTTCAGGTGACAATCATGAAACATGTAGCGAGAGTTTCCGTTCTCAGTAGTCGTGGAGACTGAGTGCTTGGACCATTTCCATATTTTTAAGTGAGCAGAGGTAGGCCTTTGATTTAACTTCCTTGTCTGTGTGTCAGTGAGTTCAGTAGTACCTAGACACTTCTTTACAAGATTTTAGAACTGAGTTAGAAAAAATAACTTCTGGTTAAGGTTTGTGAAAACTGGAGAGTTAGTCTTTTTAACTATGTGATGTTCTCAGTTTTCTTCTGAAAGGGAATAGGAAGAATCAAAAATATTTAATGAGGATGGCAAGAACCAGCATTTAAATATCTTCTCTACAATGCTTAAAGTGCTCAGGATTAAGTAAATTTTAGATTTGTCCAAAATCTGAAAAGAAATACACAAAATGCTAAAGCAGTTTTTGTGGTGAGGTGGTGGATTTTTTTTTTCTGTTTTAAAGTGTAATGTACATATATTTTATAATGGAAGAAGTAAGTGTAAATGTTAAATTTATCTGAGCCTTTTACAATGAGTGTGATCGTCACGGTGCTTGTGGGCAGCTTTTCTGTAATGCAAAAAGAAAATGAGCCCATTTTTAAAACTTGAGTGTCTTGTCACTACATATTCAAAGAAAATCAAGGTAGATTATTGCTGGAAAATACTTGAAATTGTTTTTTCTTTAAAGGAACCCAAGCTTCTTATCTGTTGTTATTGTTATCATTATTTCTGGAAGTACTGCATTACCAGGTTGATGTGTGGAGTGGATGGAGCAATGTCCTTATTCCATCTCCTAGTTCCAAAAATCCATTTAATATATTGTCCTCAGATAAAGGACATATCAGATATTAAATTAATAAGAACAGGTACTATGTTTGATGTTAATCCAAGGCTGAGAAGCAAGCCACCTTATTTTTTTAAATTAACATGCCACCCCTAACTACAGCTGGTTTTGTGCCAGGCAGTGCGCTAAGTGCTGCTACTCCTGTCCCACCCTTTGCCTCCTGGTCCCTCTGCCTGTCTGGCTAGAAACCCTCATCTGGCCCCCTCTTGCACTTGTGTGAACTTGGAGTCTCCACCCACTATCATCCATCGGCTCTCTGGGATCTTGGTCCTTACCTGCCTCTAGCCTCTCCTCTGCTTTCTTCCTGCCCTGGCCTTGGCAGTGAATCCTCTGCCCCCGTCTCAGCCCCTACATCATCCCTTGCTTGTTCACTAGCCTTCTCTGACATGCTTACCTCATTGAAGGTGAGCACCTGCCTCACACCACTCTGCCTGTTGTCCTTATCCCCTCACCACTGTCTGAAATGACTGTCCTTCCATTACCTGTCACACTCTTGAAATATAAGCTTCATGACAGCAATAATTTTAAGTCACCAGGTCACCAACTCTAAAAACAGTACATGGCACATGGTAGATGTTTAATTAGTATGAATTATCACAACCATACAGTGAAGTGGGCATACATCCTTATTTTGTAGATGAGGAAATTGAATGCCCAAGTTAAATAACAAGTCACTCTGACAAGTGGCAAATCTGAGACTGGAATACAGGCCCATCTGTCCAGAGCCTTCACATGATACTGCTGCCTCATAATATGGAAGTTCTGGAATTGAATTGTCATGCTCTGGGTTCACATATTCCGAGTCTCCTCTGCACATAATGCACAAACCTTGCAGGCTCATGCAGACGGGGGCACCTTGGTTTTACACTGCAGCTCCACTAGGAAGTGCTTACCAAAATGAAACCAAGGAAACTGGCCAGCAAGCACCCAGGAGCTGTTGTGTGGTTCGCATGCAGCCCCTTAGGTGAGTTCTAGAAAAGGAAGTTTGAAACAACCAGAGCTTCAAAACGAAAAGTTAGTTCTGGAATTGTGAGTTATTGTGTTTTGCGGCCTATAAGATGAACCCCCCCCACCCCACTTTGGGAGGAAAACGGGGTGCGTCTTATAGTCTGGATATAGCATACCTGGCTCACTGTGGGGGGAGGGGGCAGTGGTCTATGTTATTTATGTTATTAAATATTTTACCACATTTGTTTCTTCAAAAAATTATTTTCCTATTTTCCTCTAAAACAGGTGCATCTTATGGTCTGGTGTGTCTTAACAGTGCTAAAAATACAGTACAACCTTAAATATTTCTCCCTTAAATGCATAATGACAGGCTTAGCGAATTATATACCAAGTTGAAACAACTAAAGAAGCTCACTTTCATCATTCTAAACCCGTAGTACTACTATGCAAGAATTCTCCAAATGATTTGAAAGCATTTTAAAAGCAGTTATTCCTAGGCTCCCCTGATAATAATCAGCATGAGTGTGTTTTGCTGCCCTCTGCTGCTCATGAGTGGCATAGCAGTGAACTCATTCCCAGTGCTGCTGCTTGACATTGCCAGAAAGGTACAAAAGGATTGGAAAGAAGGTACTACTTACTCCAACCAGCTGATGCATGCCAGTGATCCACCTCCCACACCAAAAGTAGACATCAAAATGAAAGATACTGCTTTTGCTAAGACACCAATGAAATGGTTTGGGTTTTTAAGTTATTTGAATGATCATGTCAATAGAAAGATGAATGCTGTAAAAGGCCCCCTGTGGATCACCTGGGAGCTAGCCAGCCACACTCAAGATGTGTTCTCTAGATTTATCTTGTCTCCTGAGAGAAATACTGTCTCAGAGGATAGACAAAGCCAACGGCCCCCTCCATGTTTATTCTGGATGCATTAAATGTTTCACTCATTGGGCATCAGTTATAGTATGATGGTTAATTGCTGTTGGAATTAGCACTTGTTTGAATCAAGGCTCACCCACCTACTGGCAAGATAACCTTAGCAGGTCATCTAACTGGTCTTAGCCTGTTTCTTCATCTGTAAAATGTGGATAATAGTGATTGGAGTTATTATTAATATTCAATGAATATAAAGCCCTCACTATATGTCAAGTGTGTTATGTTGAATTTTTAAAGCTATTGTCCCTAAAAAAAAAAAAAAAAGAACAAACCCTTGATCTCAGTGCCTAGCCCAGAAAAACCTAATTTCACTTTGAGGAATATTTCTTTTCCTCATTGTGTAAGAAGTACTGGTTTTGCCGTGTAAAATGCACACCCGTGTTTCTGTGTGCATTATACATGGGTTTTTTATATCCATAGTATGTGTGCATTATATACAGCAAAATATGGTAGTTGTTTGACAGTCAACTAAAAATCAGTTTTTTTCTAGAACTGAAATCCTGTTAAAAGGTGTCCTCCTTTTTTTTTCTGTACTTAATGGAGGCTTATATAATATTAGAGTTGGAAAGAATCTTAAGAATGAGTCCAGAGTTTTGCCCCGTACAGGGCCCCTGTAGGGACACCTCCACCTGGCTGGGTGGCCTGTCCCATTACTGAACAGCTCAACTGTTCATTCTTGAACCCAAAGAAACTTCCTTGTGGTAATTGTCTAGCCACACAAAATCTTACATATTTCATTGAATTATATAAATTAAAGGGTCCAAAATGATTATTTGAAATACACAATTAAGATAATTGTCATTAGTTCTCCCTGCAGAATGTGTTACTTCAACAATGATTTCTGGGTGTGAGTCAGCATTCAGAAACTTAATCACCCATAAGATTAGAGAGAGTCGAGTGAGGGGAGAAGGGGCAGGAGGAATTGTGTTTGAAGTGCAGAGATCTGGGCACCACCCCCAGGTTTTCTGGCTCTAGCCCTGAGCTGTGACCAGGAATCTGCATTTTAATAAGCAGTAGTGGTTCTCACAAAGCCCCCCTATAAAACATTCCCGCAGAGCCTGAAGGTACTGCCTGGCTGTGACACAGGGAGCTCTTCTGCTGTGCCCACCCCAGGAAGCCCTGGCTGGGCGCACATGCACCATAGCCTGTGGTGGAGAGCCTGGGCTGGATTAGCCTTTTCCTTGTGCAGGTGGGGCTGCTCCACTTGCCCCTTTCGTTGGTTTTCTTTCCTCTGATCTGGGGGCTTTTCTAAACATTTTACTTACGCTCATTTCATTTTCTGAGCAACCAGCCGTGCCTGAATTAAGTTCTGGTACCACCATGTTACAGCCGAGGAACTGGAAGCACAAACGACAGCTTGCATGTGCTCTCCCATCTAGTAAAAGAGAGTAAGGCCCCCCAGAGTTTGGACACAGGCAGTCCAACTCCAAGGGTCTTGTCTACTGGCTCTGCCACAGCTCCTGGTCTCTCCTGGGAGCCTGAGATGCATGTGCGAAATGCCCAGTGTCACAAAGGCCCCTCCAACTTCACATGGGAACTGGACCTATTCCTCCCCTAACTTGTTTTCTCTCAGTAAGAGAGAAGGTCGCTTTCTCGGTTGATGCCATCACTTCCACAGGAAAATCCCTTTTTTACAGGTTCTCCTTCATCCTACCTGTTAAAAGTCTGTTAAGTCCAACTCCCCTGTCCTCCATGCACTGAGGCAGGCAGGGCCCTGCTGCCGGCCCTCATCCTGGATGCAGGGAAGCCCTTAGCTCAGCCCCTGCATGTTAAGGAAACACTTGGTGAATGTAGCTGGCTCTGTACACGATGGTGCTGGCGTGGCCTCAAGTGCTGTGAGAGCTTGGCCCCAGCCTTCTGTGCCGTCTTGTCCTTTCAAACCCACCCCCGACAAAGCCACTGTGATCTCCTTAAGATGGCCTTCTGATCCCATGCTGCTCCTCTGCTCAAACCTTTCAGCAGTCCCCACAGCCCGCAGGTCACACACCCCAGCCCACTCCTGTCTGCCTCTGCCAAACCTTCCAGCCTGACCTCTCCTAGCCCCTGCTTTGAACTGGTGTCCCAGTCGAACTGCTTGGTTCCTGCACACACCACACAGCTGCCACTTCCCATTCTTGCACAGCCCAACCTCATCCTAGAGGGGCCCTAATGATTCCCTACCCCCACCTGCTGCTTGGGGAATCACCTTTAATTTTTATACAATTTTAAACTTACTCAAAAGTTGCAAAATAGTGCAAAAAATTCCCTGTACCCCCTCACCTTCACCCAGATCAGTGTTAACATTTTGTCCCATATATACACACATGCACATTTTTTTCTGACCTATTTGCAAGTGAATTGCAGACATGCCCCTTTTCCCCTGAACACACCACAGTTGATCTAAGAACACAGTCTCTGACTAAACCAAGTTACAGTTATCAAAATCAAGTTACACACAAATGCAATGTTTTCTAATCCACAGGCTACAGCCAAATTTCACCAGCTGTCTCAGTAATGCCCCTCAGCTATTTTTTCCTGGTTCAGGAGCCAGTCGCAGACCACATGTTGCGTTTAGTTGCCATGTCTCCTTAGTCTTAATCTGAAACATTTCCTCAGTCTTCTGGGACATCGCATTTTTAAGGAGCACAGGCTCCTCGCTTTGCTGAGTGTCCTCAGCCAGAGCTTGTGTGCTGCTTCCTCATGATTAGTTAGATTCACATCATGCCTCCATGCCTAAAGGGCAGGAACAGCATGGAAGTGACAAACCCTTTTCAGTGCATTCAATTGAGAGGCACCTGATGGGCTGGCTTGTCCTTTCACTGTGAGGTTGATACCGGGGTCTTGGGAAAGGAGGGGTCTTTTTGAGTTTTTGAACCTCAGTTTTTTCCTGTCACCTCTTTGAAAGAAGCTTTGTAAAGATCTGCACCCCTACCCCAGTCAGTCACGCACACCTAGGTCAGGTGTCTGCTCCCATAGCGGGCCTGATACTGTTCACAATGACCAACTGGATCCTGGTGGTGGTGTGCCCACCCTCCCCACTCTGCGGCATGGGCCATGGGAGCGAGGACCACACCTTGCTCACCATGGCAGCTTAATAAACTTGTTGAGTAAATGAAAGAATGAGTGAGACTATTTGGGAGCCGATTCAGTTACAAAGCAAAACCCTCCAAATCTGTCCAGATGAGTCTTTGTGGTGTTTCCTGCTTTATTCATGGAAATGGCTAAATTCTTGGATTTCTTTTTATGCCAGATTGTCGATGAATGCATGAGAGTCTGACTAAATCCCAATAGAGAGGGATGCAGTATTTATCCTTCCTTTTGGGAATCACAGAATGGACTAATTGTCAAAACTTGGGACCCCAGTCCTAGAGTTTTCCATTTGTTTCTTCACCGGAAGCTGGTAGAGTGAGAGATTCTCTGGTCGTTGTTAACCGTTAATCGTGTGAAATACTTGGACTTGTAAGCACAGCATGAAGTGTCTTTCATAGTGCCACCCGGGAGGGAAGTGATCAAGGGCAGTCCCAGAGCCTCTCAGGAGATCACTGTCTCCCTTTGTTGTTTCAGACGCAGGAGGAGGGAGACGCACTGATGTCATCAGGCCTCTCTGCAGCTCTGCCCTCTCATGGTCTCCAGGTGCCCGGGCAGCGTGCTCCGCCAGGGCTGTCACAGGAAACCTCCTGGACGTGTGGTTCCTGGAGCCTGGCCATCCTTTCTGCACCGTTTTGCTATTTGTGAAACTTAGGACAGCAGCAATCCAACTTTGCTAGATTCTCTCCTGGCTCCTGCTGAGACGTCATCACCGGGAATGGCTGTGTGATCAGGGCTTTGTGGCTTATGAACAACAGCTGTTGTGCATTATTTGTGGGTAGAGATAAGCTGTGGGGGCATTCAGTTTGGCTCGCTCTTACGCCATCATGTTGATGGTGACTGAGGTCAGGAGACAGACAGCTGTGGGTGAGGTGAGCTCGTGAACCCTTGTGATGTGATGGTTGCAACGGGTACCTTAGCAGTTTCCAGTTTCATCTGAAGGAAATGTTGCTGGTGAGCTGGGTGGGGAGGGGCCTCAAAGAGCCCTGGGCAACTGTAGCAATCACTGGGTCTCCCGTGGAGGAGGAGCTCCATGCCCTGAGGAATAATGTTTCATGTGAATATAAGTCACCATGCCTTATCAGTGAGTGGGGTCCTTCCTCCCTCCACTCTCTGAGGCCTGGTTTCCGCAAGTGGGTGCTCATAAAGGGCTGGCCAGGGCTCCTTTATTCTGACATGAATTGAGTTGCATTGCATTGTGTTGAATTGGACTGAAATAAATTGAATTGAAAGGCCTCCAAACAAGTATGAATCTCTTGCTGAGAGCCTGGCCCCCGGGAATCACAGACAATCCCTGTCTTCACTCTAGCTGGGCCTGTAACTATAATACTGTGGAGAGAAGGAGGTAAAGGCAAGAAGGACTCTGTGGACCCAGAAAGTAGCAGGAGCAAAGGCACACTGTGTTTGAGGACTAGAAGAGGAGTGGCATGAAGCAGCCAGTAACTGCCCAGCCAGTAGATGATATAGACAGACACATGCACAGTGTGTTCCCATGGCGAACACACATCTCAAATGCAGCCTGTGTACTACATGCATCAGAACATTGAAATCAGAATCTCGGGGAGCTGACCCGGGAATCTGCACTTTAGAACAGAGTCTGCAAATGAATTTAAAGTTGGACACTCACTGTGGGGGACGGCGGGGTCAGGGGTGAGCCTCTGCTGGGTGGTAGGGAGCCACTAAATGATCAGAAGGTGGGAGGGAGTGTCAGGGTGAGTTCCTGTGTCCAGGGACTGACTGACTGTCCCACTGAGCACACATCAGGATCCCCTGGAGAGCTAGTGGGCACGCAGACTGCTGGGCCCACCTCTGAGATTCTGAGTCAGCTGGTCTGGGGAGGGGCCTGGGTACTTGCTTTGCTGGTAAGTTCCCAGGGGGTGATACTGATTCAAAGGAAACTCATCTGAGAGAAACTTCTAGGCATCTAGCCAGACTGAAGGGGTCTTCTGAGGCTCTCAGGAGTCAAGACACAGTATACGAACATTTAAATTTGACCAGATGTGTCTTTCTTATCTTTACACGGATTCTAGGTTTCAAAGCCTCTGACGGAAGTGTGGCACTAGAGCATGTGACAGACGCCAGTGTTAGCTGATCACTGTGGCATGCCTGGACCAGGCTGTCAGTGGTGCCTTCTGGGGCACTTGGCATCCTGGGCTCAGGCTGTGCTGTCTCCCAAGCAGGCCCTGCAGAGGCCTGTTGCTTCAAGGCCACCCAGATCTTCTAGGGATCCATGCAATGCCCGGGTTCCTGCAACCTGAAATGGTTTTGGTTTTCCTGAAGTAACAGGTGAAATTCCCAGATGCTCCTTGGAAGGGCATCACCCCTGGGGCCTGGTCACTGCCTAGATCCAGAGGCATTTATTTATGAGTAGCCCACACAACTGAAATCGGGCTCCACTTGAAATGACAAGTCTGTTCTTGCCACCATACCATTTCCCACTGACGTGGAGCTCAGCGCTGCACTCAAGCCCAAAGGCACAATCAAACCAATTCCCAAGTCCCAGGTTTGCAGGTCCGTCTCCCGGGACTGCTCATGGTATCAGTTCTGTACCAGTCAAGGATCAATTAAGAGGGAGAAGACCACTAATTAATTTGAATAGGGAGCCCTGGCTGGTGTAGCTCAGTTGGTTGGTGCACTGTCCCATAGACCAAAAGCTTGTGGGCTCAATTCCTGGTCAGGGCACAGACCTAGGTTGCAGGTTCAGGCCAGTTCTGGCATGTACAGGAGGCAGCCAGTCTATGTTTCTCTCTCTCCTCTCCTCCCCCTGCCTCCTCCCTCCCTCCATCTGACAAGTTGCTGGTGGTGCCACATGTGTGGGTGGGGTTTACTGGAAATCCAGCTTCTAGGCTCCTGGGGCAAACTGTTCATGGAAGTATGTTTGTGGAGGGAGGACTGTGAGCTGTGACCATTGTGCCCTGCAGGAGCCTGGTGCAGAACCTGCTGAATGAGTCCAGGAGCCCTCCCCTCTGTGTCTCTCCACTGTCCTCTGCTGACAGAATTTAGCATTGCCAGCAAAGGACAAAAATTTAAAGGGCCCAGATCCACTTTCTCAGAGCAGCCAACAAAGGGTAACCTTGGAACTGCACTAAATTGACAAATGGCACAATTCCCAAAGATTGTTTAGTTCTTGACAGGAGAGTCCAGGTTATAGGAGTTTGGCAAATGTATTCTTTGATCGAAGGAATCAAACTGGGGACTGGAAGGGGCCCTAGGAGCTTCTCTGTCAAATCCCTTCATATCATAGATGCCAAGTGACTTCACTCAGGCCACACAGCCTGTTCTCCCTGCCTCACTCTGTCTTCCATGGGGGTCTGCCATTTAAATAAGCAAGTAGACCATTAACACCCGTCTTAAGTGAGGCACCCTGAGTCAGAACACCTCACCCTGAAACAACCTGAATCACAGATTGTCTAGTTATAGGCCATGGGAATATCCTGACTTTCAAAACACAAAGACAAAACTCACTCGCTTGTTTTTCTGGTTCTATAAAGATATTTTAATGAAATGTGAGGGAAAGACAGTGTGACACATACTCTACCTACTGAGCTTGGCCCTGTTGGCCCAGGAGGTTTGTTGATTTGATTCACACTCACCTGGCACAGCCCTTGGAACGTGGGCCGTGTGTTCTCCTCTTATGAATATTATGACAACCATTAGTAGTAATGCTGTAATGACCCCCAGCATTTATCAGTGCTGAGTACCCAATCCTCTGCTATGTGCCTTACAAGCAGAAGCTCATGAGAGTCCATTTTCTTCTCTAACCCAAAAATAACCCAGAAAGTCAAACCAGGGAAGTGTCTCAGTCTGCTAGGCTGCCATAACCAATACCCTAGTCAGGGTCAGGGGTGTGGTTTAAACAACACTTATTTCTCACAGTCTAGAGGCTGGAAGTCCCAGGCCAAGGTGTTGGCAGGTGTGGCTTCTCCCAAGGCCCCTGTGCTCAGCTTGCTGGTGACCGACCACCTTCTCCCTGTGTCCTCACATGGTCTACCCTCTGTGCAAGTGCATCTCTGGTGTCTCTGTGTCCAAACTTCCTCTTCTTTAAGAATACCACTCAGACTGGATTAGGGCCCACCCCACTGGCCTCGTTTTAACCTAATCATGTCTTTAAAGTCCCTGTCTCCCAGTACGGTCACATTCTGACATACTAGGTATTGAGTTTTGGAGGCATATACTTCCTTAAAAGTTTAGAAACAACAGAAGTAAAAAATCACCGAAGTATTGTAGTAATTAATGAGAGTTTATTGTGCAGACACTAAAAAGAGTTTGCAAATGAGAGCACTTGAACCAAAACATGGAAGGAGGCTCAAGGACATAGTATTATAAAGCAGCTTATGTAGTGAGGAGCCAAGTCACTTTATTCTTCACAGCGATTGGTTATAATGTCAGAATTTTCAGTGCCCACCTCATATCAGCCTTGGGAAACAGTTCAAGTTTTTCCTATAATTTCCAGAGACATAATCAAGAAATGACCCAAGTTAAGTTGGCCTAGCAAAATAAGCTAAAGTAAGCTTTATTTGTGTGACTGAACTGGTTCTGTCTCTCAGGGAATATTCAAGGCTGGTCTCTGATTGTTCTTTATTTTGACAAACTGAACATATGAATTTGGGGGTGGCGGATACAATTTGGCCCATCAAAGGCAATATTTCCTTTATTATAAACTTGAGTGTATACGTGGTGAGGGACTTTAAATAATAATTTAAGAAGCAGACTTCCCGCCAAGCAAACCAAAAGAAGGACAATTACAAACTTAAAAACAAAAAATAACCAGAACTGCCAGTGAATCGAACTGTATGGAAGTCTGACAACCAAGGAGTTAAAAAAGAAACATTCATTCAGACTGGCGGAGATGAGCAATTGGGGTTGAGAGGACATGTAGCCAAGGTGGTGGCTGGAGGACTGGGTCAGGGGAGGTGGAAGCTGGTGGAGCAGGCAGTCCCACATTTGTATGCAGATAATCTGGGAGGAACAACTGGGGCGTGAGACAGACTGTGCAACCCAGGGTTCCAGTGCAGGGAAATAAAGCCTCAAAACCTTTGACTGAAAAAAAACCTGTGGGTGTTATGGCAGCAGGAGAAACTCCCAGACTCACAGGAGAGTTCATTGGAGAGACCCACAGGGTCCTAGAATGTACACAAATCCGCCCACCTGGGAATCAGTACCAGAAGGGCCCAATTTGCTTGTGGGTAATGGGGGAAGTGACTGCAAGCTGGCTGAGAGCCCAGCAAGTGACATTGTTCCCTCTTTGACCCCTCCCCTACACATAGTGCCACAACACAGCCATGTGGGTTGCCCTGCCCTAGCTAATGCCTAAGGCTCCACCCCTTACAATGTAACAGGCAGGCTGAGACAAAAAACAAAAACAAAAACAAAAAAAACACAAAAACCTGGCCCAAATGAAAGAACAGATCAAAGTTCCAGAAAAAATACCACTAAGCGATGAAGAGATAGCCAACCTGTCAGATGCAGAATTCAAAACACTGGTAGTCAGGATACTCACAGAAATGGTTAAGTATGGTTGCAAAATAGAGGACAAAGTGAAGGCTATGCAAAGTGAAATAAAGGAAAATGTACAGGGAACCAACAGAGACAGGCGGGAAACTGGGACTCAGATTAACAGTTTGAAGCAGAAGGAAGAAATCAACATTCAATCAGAACAGAATGAAGAAACAAGAATTTAAAAAAAAAATGAGACTGAGGAGCCTCTGGGACAACTTTAAACATTCCAACATCCAAATCATAGGGGTGCCAGAGGAGAAGAGGAAGAGCAAGACATTGAAAACTTACTTGAAAAAAAATAATGAAGGAAAACTTCCCCAACCTAGCCAAGGAAATAGACTTCCTAGCAAAGGAAGTCCAGGAAGCTCAGAGCGTCCCAAAGAAGTTGGACCCAAGGAAGCACACACCAAGGCACATCATAATTACATTACCCATGATTAAAGATAAGGCTAGAATCTTAAAAGCAGCAAGAGGAAAGGAGACAGTTACCTCCAAAGGAGTTCCCACAAGACTCTCAGCTGATTTCTCAAAAGAAACCTTGCAGGCAAGAAGAGGCTGGCAAGAAGTATTTGAAGTCATGAAAGGCAAGGACCTACATCCAAGATGGCTCTATCTAGCAAAGCTCTCATTTAGCATGGGAGGGCAGATAAAGTGCTTCCTGGATTAGGTAAAGTTCATCATCAACAAGCCCTTATTACATAAAATGGTAAAGGGACTTATGTAAGAAAAAGATGATCAAAACTATGAACAGTAAAGTGACAGTAAACTCACAACTATAAAAAACTGAACCTAAAAAAACAAAAACTAATCAAACAACCAGAACAGGAACAGAATCACAGAAATGGAGATCACATGAAGGGTTATTAGTGGGGAGGGGAAGAGGGAGAATGGGGGAAAAGGTACAGGGAATAAGAGGCATAACTGGTAGGTACAAAATACAAAGGGGGAGGTTAAGAATAGTGTAGGAAATGGAGAAGCCAAAGAAGAACTATATACGACCCATGGACTTGAACTAAGGGGTAGAGAATGCTGGTGGGGGGAGGGGTGCAGAACAAAGAGGAATAAAAGGGAGAAAAAAAATGGGACAACTGCAATAGCATAATCAATAAAATATGTTTTAAAAATAATTTTAAGTAGCATCTATCAAATTTAAGCTGCCCTTACTTATCTCATGATCCTGTGAAGTCTGTCTTTAGATAAACATGAAAAATTTTCTGCCTCCTAACTCTTAAAAATACGTGAAGTCCACCCTATTTTTAGAATTCTAAGCAACTTCTTGGTGAGCTTCTCTCTAGTATTAATAAAAATTGAACTCTGAGCCCAGAATTTCCCGGCCGCAATACTATGTACAAGATCTTGTCCAACAGTCCTGGGACACCAAGGAGACCCATGATTGCCACTGGCCAAGGCTCCTCCCACCCCCAGGGGGCATCAGGAATGTGTTGCCTCCCACAGACTATGCGGGTGCAGAGGATGGGCCCACACTCCCTCAGGGAGAGAGGGGAAGGCGGGGACATTCGTCCGAGTCCAGGACCCTGCTCAGGGCTGGGGCAGGGGCAGGGCCAGGACTCACCAGCAGAGGGACTCAGCACCTGACTTTGCAAGACGGCTCCACTCGGGGTCTCCCAGTGCCTATTAGAAAAAGAGAAATTCTAAAATGAATAGATAATAATTTTGTTAACATATAGAAGAATTTAATGTGTAAAGTTAGTTAGACTATGAATCCTTTTCTCTATAATCAGATGTGAAATTAAGGTGTGTCATTCCCCAGCTCTGTGAAATGACTTCAGCTGCCATCATCTGAGTCACAGCACTCATAAGGGTTTTGTCGTCTCCACATATCCCTAGATATGGAAGACTGTGGGTCTATCTCAGTGATGGACTCAAGGATTCAGGGAGGCTTGGGGACTGTCATTTTAAAGGGCTTCTACTTATTTGAAGCTCTGTATGCACCTTATGTTCTGAAAATGGACATTTTATACCCATTTTGGAGACAGATATCAAGGTCCAGAAGAGCAGAACTGCACACAGACAGTGGGGCCGGGATTTGAACTCCGGGCTCTTTGGTCCCAAGTCTGGGAAACTTTGTACTGTACGGTATCACCCTCCAGGATACTGGTCAATGGCAGGTTCCAGCCATCTGCACAACAGAAAGCTCTGGGGGTGGGGAGGAAGAGTGAAGTTGGATGGAGGTTAAACGCACTCTCAGTGTGCGCTGGAATCTCAGACACTGATGGAACTGGCCTGTGGTGGGGCCCCGTCACGTGGCATCTAAACAGCCCCCAGGTGAGTCCAATACACAAAGAACAACCACCTTTTGTGAACAGCAGGCAGGAAGTTCAAAGCAACAGTGTGCTCTCTGAGAGTGAGTGGGAGTCACTAATCGAAAACTGGTATATCATCCTGGCTTGGGCAAAAACACCAGTGCTGCTGCTGGCCTGCTTTGGGGACGAGCCAAAACCTGGTGTCCCATCCACTGCCCAAACCACACAGCCCCTCATGGATGCTACTCAGGCTTTGTTTCCATCTGTGAAAATAACTATTGAATAGTTAAATGTGCAGGGCACTGGGCTAAATTTTGGAGGGGGCACCAAAAAGTGTAACTGCACCTGCCCTGTCCTTCAGTCTAGTTGAGGAGACCCAGTTCAGCCAAAAAAAAAAGGGGGGGTGAGGAAAAGACAAATATAGTAAGAATGAAGTGAGGGATATTTCAAGGGCCAGAGTAGTCAGGGAAGGCCTCCAGGAGGAAGTGGGACTGAAGGCACAGAATTGGATTTGGGAAAGCCTGGGGGTGTGGTCATTTAAGAGAGCAGTCTATCAGGAGACAGGTTGTGCCAGATTTAGCGAATAGGGCTTGCAGGTCATTTTCCAAGTCCTGGGGCCATTGGAGGTGTGGGGCAGCAAAGACTCTTGAGGAAGATTTGGGTGTGTGCCAGCTTCCACATGTCAGTGTCCCCACCCATGGGGCCCCCCTACAGCCAAGCACTCACTCCTAGTGACAGTGGCTGCTGGGAAGGAAAAGAGAGGTATTTGCTGTCAGGAGTCAGGTGACTGTAAGCCGGGTCTGAATCCTGACCCCTCCCCCCAAAACACACATTGCCTTATCACAAACGCTCACCAAGGCTCCAGTGTGAGGGGTCAGCTTACATTTTTCCAGGGGCAGGAGAACGTGCTGCTACTTCTGGTGGCTCTGCAGACAGGAGAGGAACTGGAAGGGCTACTTCAGATACTCCCCTCGTCTCCCACGGTGTAGGGCAGGGCTGGGCTAGAGCACTCCCATCAGCTCTCTCTCCAGGCCCTACCGCTGCCCCTGGCCAGGATGTGGGGCGGCCTGGTTTCTGCCTTCAGCAAGGACTGCCTTTGGAGAAAACCTGGTCTGCCCTTGGGATCTTGTTCACTCTGGTTGCTCTGCCTAAAGGCTTCAACTAACTCCCCAGTCCTGCTCCCAACGAGGCAGCTGGCTTTCTCCCCCTGATCCTCTCTTTTCTGGAAACATCCCGATGCCAGGGGTAGACCCTGTCCCCGCCCCCAGCCATAGCTGATTGATTCAGGGTCCCCCCTGACTTCAGCCAGCTCAATCGGATGCCCTTGCCTGGGAATTCAAGAGGCAGCAGGGAGAGACCCAGACACCCTGAGGTGTCCTGCAGAGAGAAGAACCTGGACACCCACAAACTTGAGTCTATTTCTGCTATTTTGCATTCAAAAAAGCCCAAGCAACTGCACTAGTCCTTCCCTCCACCTCACTGTCCTGCCAGCCTTCTCTCCTCTCTTCCAGGCACCCCGCCCCCCCCAACCAACCCCTCCCTGCCCTCCCAACCCTGAGGCAGCTCAGTGCTACAGTGAATGAAGGCCCTCTTCCTGGACACACCGTGAGGCTTGTCTTGAACTGAGTTGCATCTTACGTTGCGAAGCCGAGCAGGGTCCTTGGTGCTCATCACCTGCACTGCTACTGACCCAGCCCTAACTGGCCCTTGTCACTTGGTCTTTGTGGGGGCTGCTCTGTACCTCCACCCCAGGTGCCATGCCCTCCTGCCTTCCACCTTGCTCTTTGCAGGTGACAGGGACTGCACCACAACAAGGGAGCCATCTCACCTGAATTGTTCACTTCCTACTCCTCAGCCCCAGGTGGGTCAGGGTCAGGGTTAGGGTACTGCATTTTCCACTCTTCCTGGGTTCCCATCTCAGAGGAATATGGTGCCCATTCTTTTTCTTTTCTTTTTTTTTTTTTTTTGTCTTCACTAAGGGCATTTTTTTTTTATTGCTGAGAGAGAGAGAGAGAGAAACATACCAGAGACCTCTGTGCCTATGGGTTGAGGCTCCAACCAACAGAGCCACACTGGCCAGGGCGGTGCTGCTCTTGAGAGCCAGGTATTCCTTTTCTTCCCTTCTGCCTCCTCCAGGACCTTGCTGAACTTTTGCTCTTGCCTTATCAATGATTCCCTCACCATCAGGAGACGGAGTTTTCTTCACTGCCTTTCAAAAACCCATGCTCTTTCTCTTGATCCTTAAAAGCCTCTCCAGGACCCTGCAATCCCCTCTGGTGACAGTCTTACCTGGATCCCTCCCATCTCTGCCGAACTCCACATTCATATCTTCACCTCCAGTCCCAGCTGCTCTCCTCAGGCTTCTGCCTCCATCCCTTCCGCACAGGTGGTGGCCCCAAGTCACCAAACCCAAGGCTGGTCTTCGTCCTCCCTGCTGATGGGAATGGTCACCCCACCTGCGCACCCCTTTAGGCAGTGCTGTTACTGTCCTCTAACTCTCTTGTCCTCTAACTCTCTCGTCCTCTAACTCTCTCTTTCCGGGGGTGTTGTGTCTCTTTCTGGCCCTCCTCCTCCCCACCCCCCACCCCCATTATGATCTTCATTCATTCCTAGAGCAGCAGCTCCTACAGGACTCCAGGTGGCCCTAGCTCTCCCTGCCCCCAGCTACAGATGCCTGGCCTGCCCTCTCCTTCCCCTCCTAGGGCCGCCCCATGTTTTCCTGCTGGGGAGTGTCCCATTCAGGCAATTTGGGGAACTTGACTCACCCACTGCTCCAAGGATGGCCTGTGAACCACAGATGGGCATGTGGCTTGTGCCAGCCAGACAAATACATCCCGTGTGGACGTAGACCTTGCAGCCGGGTTTGCCAGACAGACGAATGTGAGGCTCAGCTGCTGTGTCCCCTTGCTGCCATGTCGGAGACCCTCCCTGAGGATGAAAGCAGTGTCAAGACAGAAGAAGGGTGAGAAGGAAAAAGGCAATCCCAACACCGTTTATGTGGATGCTGTGAGCAGAGCCTCTGCTCTGGGACTTCCAGCAACGGGGGCTAACCCATTCCCACTTGTGCATAAGCTGGTCTGGTTGGACTCTGTCACTTACCATCAAAGGCCTCCTACAGGCACCTCAAACAAGACTGAAGCCCCAGTTGCCATGAGCCAGCAGCACCGCTTCTCCTCCGGGTGTCCTGGCTTCATTCAGGGCCCAGGCACGTGCCCCTCTGACCACGCCTCTCTCCCTCCAACCCTTGTTCTCCGCAGCCTAGACTATTCTAATATTTTCTTCAGTGGGCTCCCTGTTTCCGCTCTACCTTACACTCTGCTGCTGCTTGCATGCTTCTAGAATGCAGTTCGGACCTGCTAACTGATATGCTTAAGGTCTTTCAGTGGCCCCACTTGCCACCAGAATCTGGCTCCAGTATTCAAAGCTCTCCTAATTCCTTAACTCACTTGCTCAGCATTTTTCACTGTTCACGGTGTGGGTCAGGCAGTGTCCTCGCCTACCCTTCAGCCACTGGCCCACCCCACTGGCAGGCCGGGCACCCTGCACCTCAATGCCCCAGCACTCTCCCCCAGGTGGCCTGGCCCTGGTCCCAACCTCCCCTTTGCCCCGCCTGTGGAAACTCTCCCAGGTGCCTCTCTCCAGGGCTTTTGAGTCCCCAACCGGAAGTATCCTTCCGCCTCTGAGCGCCCAGTGCTCCTGTACCTTGAACAACGTTGTCCAACTACCAGGTCACTTACCCACGTCTTTCACTCCACACTCCTGCTGAGCAGAGTCGGTGTTGCTCTCATCTTTGGATTTCCAGTGAGGGCCTGCACCTCCTGGGCACACAAAGGCATTTGCTGAATGAGCAAAGGCGTGGGCACACCCTACCACGATGCCCCGTGAGCCCCAGCTCCCTCCTGTCCTCTGGCTCCGCCTCCTGCGCGGTGATGTGACTTCCCAGAGAGCCTGCGTCCTGCCTGGCTGGTCAGCATCCCAACCCTTGATCCTTTCTTTTCCGCAGTTAAACATAAAACTTGCTCTCTGCGTTCTCCTGGTACCCCCCACCCCGCCCTCACCTTGCACTGGTGTCCCAACACAGCCCAGTGCAAGGAGGGAGGGTGAATGCGACGAGCGCAGAGGATTTTTAGGGCAGTGAAACTACTCTGGATGATACTGTAATAATGGGTTCATTACACATTTGTCCAAACCCACGGAATACACAAGACCAAGGGTGTTCCCTGGTGTCAGCGAAGGACTCTGGTGACTATGATGTGTCGTGTAGCTTCATCATTGCAGCAAATGCCCCTCTCTGGTGTGGGGTGTTGATAATGGGGAGGCCGAATACATGGGAAGTCTCTGTATCTTCCTCTCAGTTATGCTGTGAACCTAAGAAGTTCTAAGACTGTTCTAAAAACAGTCTTATGAAGAAGAGACAATACATAACAGGAAAATTTGGCATGGTGAAATTGTTTCAATAAAAAAATTACTAAGTGTTTTCCTTTTTCTGCTTTTAGGACCCACATCCTCCCTTGTTTTTGCTTTCACTCTCTCCTTTTGCAGGGCAGGGCCCGGGCCCCTCTCTGACTCATGCCTCCCTTCACTCCAGTCACAGCACTTCCCCACCCCCACTGCAGCCCCACTTTCCCCCAGCAGGGTGCAGACTCCTGAGAATCCGGACATACTTGGGGTGGGCGAGGGAGCTGGGGCAGTTCCGCTGGCCCGTGTGGCCCCTTGCGGCCTGCAGGTCCCAGAGTGGGAGGACAGGCATCACTGGTGAGAGGGCACAGGCCACACGTGACAGAGTCCTGCACTGTCACCAAGAGCTCGGGATGGGGCTCAGCACAGGCCTTGTGTGGTGAAGACAGAAAGTAGGCAAATGCAGCGTGACTGCTGGTGCGGCTGAGCCTCAGTAGTGCTGATTGTGAAACTAGGTAGGTGGCATTTTCAGGAAAGCAGCAAACGCCACTGGGTACAGACCCAGGGACAGCAGGTGAGTTCTGGGCTCAAGGTCAGTGGGGAAACAGCAGTGTCCAGGCAACCCGCAGCCTGGCGGAGACACTGAAGGGGTGCTGGGCGCTGGGGAGGGCTGACGGAAACACGGCCCTGGGTTCTGGACCTGTGAGCAATGGGCTCCAGAGAGAGGAGGACAGAGAGGTGTCCCGGCACCAGTGCAGGGACACAGGCCGGGTACTTGGAGTTCAGTGCCCTGAGGCACCATCTCGAAACCCTTTATGATTTTGCCATTGAACTAGATGTTGTGGGTGAAGGGCGGTGACACAATGGAGTGTGCTTGGAGCCGTGGCTCATGTGTGGGCCTCCCGCCCTCCCAATGGGGTCCCGCCTGATGGGGTCCTGGCCGTTGGATGCCCACCCTTGCCTAGAGATGGCAGCTCCCTTGGGCCCTGGTGGAGGCCTGGGTGTGGACAGAGGAAGGGTGGGCGAGTGTGTCCCATGGGCCTGGGTTCCAATGAGGCCCCAGGTGCCTGTGGCCACAAGGATCTCCGTGTCCAAGAGGATATGATCTTAAATAGCTAATTAAAAAAAAAAAAAAACCATAGAGAGAGAGAGAGTGAGGTGGTGGAGGAGGGAGAGGTAGAGACAGGGAGAGAGAGAAAAGGAAAAGGTTTTTGCCTGCTATTTAAATCAGGGCTCCCCAGTTTCATTCTGCACTGGGCCCTAGGGGCTAACGGACAAGCAGGGGTCGGAAGCCAAGTTGGCCCAAAGTCCCAGGAAGGCAAGTCAGGTGGCGGCACTTGCTCACAGGCCATGTGCCAAGGCACAACTGAGGGCAGGAGCCTGGGACAGTCTTTAACTCCCCTGGGCTTCAGACTGTCCTAAAAATGCAAGTGGCTGTGTCCCACCCCAAGACCCTGAATCAGGAGGTGTGAAACTGAATTTTTAATAAGCAATTCAGGCAATTCCTGTTAGTGGAGGGGTTGCCTGCACTGCAGAAGGGAGAAGAAACTGTCCAGGAGGTTCTGGCTCAGCAGACGCTGGCGGGCAGAGGGGAGCTGTCCCTGCAGAGCCCTCCCCACTGCCCAATCCTGACTGGAAGTTTGGGTGTTGTTGGTTCTGCAGCAAAACTGAGCTGGAACAGTTGGGAAGTCACTGAGTGACCTTAGGAATATATGGATGCCACCCAAGTCACATCTGCGTTGCAGAAGCGTGTGTGGGGGGAGGTCCCTGAGAGGGCCTGGCCACTGGTTGACCCTTGGGCAATCTGAGGCTCTTCGCACCGCCCCTGTTTTTGAAATGCGTGTTCTGCCCACCGTTCCCACAGCGGGAGATGTTTTCAGGGTGCAGCCTGGACAGAGCGAGGTGTTGTCAGACCCTGGACAACGGTATATGTGACTGACCCAGTTCAGGCCTCTCTGTGAACTTGGCAGGTGGGGGCAGACAGCGTGTCCTGTGTCCGCCCAAGACAAGCCCCACACGTAAGCCTTCCACCTCCCAGTCTGGTGTGTCTGCCTCTGCCTTTGGTCCCTCCATGACCTTGGTGTACAGGGGTGATTTAAGCACATGCTCTCAGTTTTGTGACCTCCCTTTCAGTGGACAACACACACCGCGATACCCGCACCAGCCACGCTCAGATTTGGGGTTTTTCTGGTGGGCAACGTTGTCCTAACGAGGCCTCGTTAGCTGGCAGACAGGGGCAAAACATTTCAACTCACGGCTCTGCTCTGAGGCAATAAGGATTTTTTCCTCCCTGGCTTACTGGGCATGGGTGGCGACAAAACCCAAAAAGCACAGGAAAACATTCTGCAGTGTGCAAAGTGCTGTAAAAACACACCCAAGAGTGAGGAAGGAAAAAAAGCTGGGCTTAATTAAAACAGTAATTTTCAACGAATAAAAATAGTATCTGGGAAGCAGGACGATGGCTCTAATATTTTTCTTCCTATTTTCCTGCAGCTTCTAAATTTTCTAACCCGAGCAGGTATTCCTTCTATTTAAAAGCCCCATAAAAGAGCCGTCACAGGTCCGAGGACTAAGGAGTGCCCCGCACTGGCTTCTGCCAGCCTGCACTGACCCTGCCCGGCCAGCCAGTGAGGCTGAGGCAGCCACTGGCCCAGGCCACCAGGTGCACCAGTCCACATTTGGCTGTGGCTTCCTTCCCATAGCAGTCAATTGGGAAAGGAGTGCCCGCTGGTTTCTAATTTAGGACACCGACTTTGGCAGCCTAGAGTTGGCGGGGACCGTGTTGTTGCTGCTGTTAAAGAGCAACCCTCAATTTTAAGTTTAAAATAAACCCGGCTGTCCTCCCTAGTTCCTGGCCCCTAAGGGGGTTGGGGGTGGAAAAGGAGGGGCCTAGGCCACTTGGCACCGGATGTGGGGCAGCCAGCTGGGCTGTCCTTCTCGCTACTTGGCCCCTTCCAGGAACCTTTGGAGTCCATGCGTAGGGCAGAGGTGCAGAAGCTGTGAAGAAGATCCTGGGTGGCTCGTGTGTTTAGGCCGTGGCTGCAGCAGGGGCTGGGGGGGGGTGGCCACCAGAAGGGCTTGAACCCTCACACCCTCAAATCCTATCTGGCTTTGCAGTCCTCCCCCCGAGTAGCTTTCTCTCTTTGGAGTGAGACTTTATAGCTGTCTCTGCAGCAGCTGCCAGGGCCATCTTTCTCAGAACCCAGCTTTGGGCTCTGCACCAGCCTCTCACACATTCACTGTGTGGGGAATCCCCTGGGTTCCTGCTGCCAAGTGAGGACAGGTCTGGGCTGGGCCTCACCCAGTGCTGGGGCTGCGCCCATCCCACAGACCAGGTCTGCACTGAGTGGGGGCCGAGACAAGGGGCTTCCTAGGACGCTGCCTGGTGTGAGGAAGGAATGAGAACTCAGCGTGCCTCTCTCACACAGCCAGGGTGTGTGGGGGGGTGATAAACACCAGGCCAAAGTGGAGTCCTGGGCCCCCAGGAGGCTGGTGGCTGGGAGCGACCCCACACTCCCCCAGCCCTGGGTGGGCAGCCAAGCAGGTGGCTGGCTGGAGGTTCCTAGAACTCCCTCATGGGTCCATTCTTCTCCACCAGTCAGATTGGCAAAGGCCAGGTGGGCCAAGGGCTGGGATGAAACCTGTGCGTTCTGGGGACTTCTGGCTGACTGCAGGTCCCTGCTTGTCTGTCTCCCATGCCCTCACCTGGGGCATCATGCAAGCAGGGACTCAGCGTCAGCCAGGGTGGAGGAAGTGGTCCTGAGCGCAGTGCCTGAAGCTTGGTCATCTTGCACAACCACGCCCCAGGAGTCCCCCAACATCTGCGAAACGAATGTGTCCCGTGGAAGTTCTGCCCTCTTGCCTCCCCGGGGCAACCAATGCAGCATTCTTGTGGGGACAGGTGCACGGAACCCACGTTATGGGAGACCTTGACATGCCTGTCACGCCTACTTGGTAGGCACTGTCCAAGTCCCTTGTGTGCGTTAACCTGGTCAGCACCACAGCCCTGTGAAGCAGGTACTGCTATTACCTCCTTCTTAGAGATGGGGAAACCGAGGCCATTCATCTGACCTAAGAGGAAGAGCTGGGATTTGCTCGCTAGCCAGCTTGTCCTGAGAGCTGGCCCTTGGGCATTTCTCCATCCGACCTGACGCAGGGCCGAGGGCTGGCTGTGTCCTCAGGCAGGGTGACCCGATGCCTGAGACCCTTTGCGCAGGGCTGGCTCCCCTCCACCTGTGGCCTGGGTGCTTTCCCCCAGGCATGTCCCCGGTCTGAGCCCCCACATCTCTCAAACATGGGACAATGTTCTCTCCACTTCCCTGAGGTTCCCAGAGCAGTCAGACCACAGAGGCAGAAGCAGAATGGCGGGCACCAGGGGCGGAGTGGTGGGGGGAGGGAACAGGAGGCAGTGTTTAGAGGGAGCAGAGTTTCGGTTTTATACGATGAAAAGTTCTGTGGATATATAGATGCCACTCAACTGTACACCTGAAAAAGGTTAAGATGGTAAATTTTAGGTTATCTATTTTATCATGCACACAGATTCACATGTGCTGTTCTAACTTGGGACCAGAGGCAAGAGGTAAGTACTCACTCCTTGAGGTCATTTTTGGGGCAGGGGCAATGATAAAAGGATCTGCTTGGAACTCAGTCCTCAGGGCACGCAGGGACTGATGGTCGCCTTGGAGGTCAGGAGCACTGACCTTGGAGTCAAACAAGTCAAGGTCAAGCCCAGCCCCACATTTATTGGCCTTGGCTCCTCCAGCAAAGGCCAAGTCAGAAAAGGTGTGACAGTGCTCAGCACACCTGGCCAAGGACATGCTCCTGCGTCAGTTATCCTGACCCCTTCTCTGCCTGGGGGTGGCCCCAGAAATTGAGGGGAGGGCCATCGGGGGTAATGTCTACTCAGACCCTCGAAGTTCTTCTTGTTCAAGCACAGCCCCCAGGCTGCAGGGCCAGCCCTATCGGGGTCGAGGTGCCTGGTGCTCCAGCCTGTGGCGCTGCCCCTGGCCCCTCGGGCACATTCTCAGGGGCACATTCTCAGGGAGAGGCCCTGCAGCCTCCGGCTGCGTTCGTGACCTCCAGAGGACAGTGGGGATACGAGGGTGAGAAGCAGGTGTCAGGGCGGGGGTGCAGGCCTAGAAATCACACGGGGGGAGGAGTTGCTGCTTCTCTGGGATCCACCACAGAAAGACTCGTGTGTCCCTGGTCACAGGGGCGTCAGCAACTGCAGTGAGGTGCTTATGTGGGTGGACAGAAAGGACCAAGGAGTGCTGCCCTCCCCTCGCCCTTGGCAGCACATCCTCTACGGAGGCTATTTTTCACGAAGGGGCCCATTTCTTTTAGAATTCCAAACACCTAGAAGTCACAGCCCACCTCTGAGCCTGTGTTCTGGGGACTCTCAAAGCTTGACTTCTCTGCAGCTGTCTCTGGCTCTGGTCTGTCATAACACTCTTTCTGGTTCAGCTCACCTCTTCTCAACACCTTCACGTCCATCCCTCTGCTCCAAGCCACTGCCAGCTCTTGCCTGCCTCTCTCGCTTGTCTCCCTGCATCTGCCCTTGTCCCCGTTGACCCCACGGTCAACACGCAGCCGGCATGCTCCCTCCCCCTCCCCCATCAAGGTCCCTCCTCACCCTCGCTCTGACCCTCACCCCCCTCCAGTCCTGCTACTTCCCGCAGGGCCCACCGTGTTCACCCAGCCTTCTCTCTGTGCAGGTGACCTTCTTTTTCTTAAAGTTTGTTTTATTCTCATTCAAGAGAGAGGGGAAGAGGAAGAGGGAAATGGGGTGGAGAGAGAAACATCAGTGTGAGGAGAAACACCTGATCAGCTGCCTCCTGCATGCACCCCAGTGTGGGGATCAAGCTTGAAACCTGGGCATGTGCCCCGATTGGGGACAGGACCGGCCGTATCAGGGTTACAGGATGACCCTCCAACCTAGTGAGCCACACTGGCCAGGGCTGGGCAGGGACTTTCTTACTGCTTGTCTTTTGACCTCTCTGGTCCACCTGCCCATCTCCTCTGGGCCCTGCCCCTCACAGCCTACCCTTCCCCTTGGACTTTGCACTATCTCTGTGTATCCCTTGTCTGGTTTGCCTGCTGTCTCCCACTGTTAAAACCCAACTTTCACAGGAAAGAAATCTTTGCTCCTTGCTGTGTTCTCTGTGCCCGGGACAGTGCCTGGCTCAGTGACTGCCCAGCAAACGCTCTGTGGAAGAGGCATGATCAAGGTCGTCTGGATCCTGAACTGGAACAGGAGACCAGAACGACCTCAAGGCTCAGTTTAGGTCACAGGCCTTAGTAAGGATTGACGACTACAGAGGTAAAACTGATTTTTAAACATAAGCTCCTTTCATTTTCCTCTCTTAACCGGGAAAGTCACGTCTACGTGGAGAAGGGGGTTGAAGGGAGGAGGCAGAGCAGCACGGCCTCGGGCAGGGCCGCCCGTCTGTGAGGGCTCCCTGTGCTCGACTGGGCTCTGAAGGCAGAGCAGATGAGAACACCCAAACCCATTTTTTAAAACTCAATAAATGCATTGTTCTTAATGATGAGGCTCAATCATTATTGGAGTTAATAAATTCTGCAAAAAAATGCTTCTGCACATGCCTAACTCCCTTCTTTTTTCGGGACAACTGCCTGGGAACTGGATGTAACCCCATACCTGGGCTTCCTCCCTGTCTGTCAGGTGTCAGCCAGTGAGAGGCCTGAGTGAGGGGCCATGGAAGAGGGTGGGGCGGGGGCCGGGTGGCTGGAGGGAAGGGCAGCCCAGTCCTGGCTGCCCCAGCCAGCTCACACCCAGAAGTGGGGGAAGCACCAGCCCAGAGGGGCACATGTGCTCACATCAGATTGCTTCCTGACAGGCAGAACTCGATGAATTCCATCTTTTTGCCTCCCACATGCCTCCTCCCAACACGCGCTTCCTGACCAGGCGTCTCGCAAGCTGTGGCATTAGGTGGGTGAGGGCCTTCCCCACCTCCACACTTGGAGTCTTTCCTACCCCACTCCGCTGCCCGCTCGCCCTCACATTGACCAAGGCCAGTCCACGTTCCATCAGGAAAATGATTGCATCCACGTGGGGCCTGGAAATGGTGCTCACTGGTGGCCACCAGCACCACCCCCCAACGGGAGAGGTTGGGAGGCATGTGTCTTGTGAGCTGCTTGTTTCTGTCATAACCATTCCTGAGTTGCTTTGATTGTTTCACCGAGTACAAGTCGGCACCCCTCAATGGCATTCCAGCCTAGCCAGCCTCCTGGGGCCAATGTGCAGGGTGCGGGGTGCAGGCCAGCAGCAGAGCCCCCGCAGAGGAGGCCTTCAGGGCCAGAGTGCACTGCAAGTCTCATCTTGCTGAGGCCTGGCACTCGGGACCCAGCACGGCCAGCACTGTCCACGACTAGCTTCCTCCCAGTCCAGGTTCCTCCAGAGCTGCGCTTTGAGAGCTTGGCTTACAGCATTCAGGACTTTAATGCTCATTCGCTGCTTTGACAACAGACCTTCTGCAAACATGTGTCTGGGTCTCCTCTTTCCCCAGCCCTGGGATCACTGTCCCACCCAGGCCCCTCCCTTGAATTATGGGGGTTCTCCCCCCAACAGGGGCAACCCTATCCCTTGTAACTGGCAAGAGGGGGAAAGGGCAAAGCACACTTCTCAGCAGTTGCTGCCCAGAAGATAGAATCCCTGGCTTTAGCTGTTGCTAACCCACCTGGGCCCACCCACTGGCCCTGGGAGGGGCCACCCTGTGCAAGCGCTTCCTGACCAGGCGCTTGCCCCAGGCGGCCCCACAATTGTGGCTGAGTTTGAGGAGCCTCCAGGGGACGGAGTGTTTGCAGGGACCACGGGCGCCCAGCTGACGGGAAGCAGGACAAACTGATGGGACCCAGCAAATCACAGAACTGTGTGACAAGCAATCTGCCGTTTTAAAAATATAACATTTATTGCTTAGATGGTTTGATACAGAACAGCTTTTCTTTTCATTTTGAATTTGAAAGTACTATACAACTGAATACAAAGAGGAACAAGAGTACCAAAACTAAACTTGTGATTCTGTTCATGTGGCATAAACCAGTTTTGTACATAATATGTAGCAGCAGTTTTTAAGTTCCCTTTAGAAAAATATGAATTCTACATATTTATTATCGTTTCCTGTTTAATGCATGGGCTGAAATCACTAGGATCAACTTCCTTCTTGAAGAAAAGAGAGGGGAGAAAAGACGAACAGAGGGTGAGGGTACGACGAATCTTTCTGAAACCGGCATCCGACTGTCACAGAGCTCCCCCGGGCTGCGTGAAGAAACAGCCCTTTGGGGTTTTGTTTTGTTTTCACAGCCAGAAGTTTCATGTAGTGATTGAATCTCAGCATTGTGTCCACAAATCAAAGAGAAAAACGAGAGAGAAACTTGCACCTCAAAAAACTTTTCAGAAGATCCATATATATATATTTTTTGTAAAAGCCCTGAGAGGAGAAAGAGAATCAAACAAAATGTATAGAAACAAATTAGCTGGACATGCAACTAAGCTATGATTCACCCAGAGTTTAAACAAATCACAAATTTCACAGTTTAATACAGGGGAAGGGGCAGAACAACAAACAATACATTTCTCAACCTCACTAATAAAATGTGGCAAGACCTTATTGACTAAGAGGGCACAGAGGAAGGCTAAATAAAGCTTTAAATCAATAGTGATTATTGCGAGCGGCAGCCCCAGCAGCACTGCTGGGGCGGTTCCTGCTACATCTCACTGCAGCGTAGAGTTAAGTCACGGCCTCTCTCCACAATGTTGCGAGTTTTAGTGTGGAGAGTTGCAAAGAAAAAACAAAACTAGAAACCCCAAATAATAACAAAAATACCAACAATCATCATAAAAAAAATTAAGGGATGCATGGACTGGTTTTAACTAAGCAGACCACACTGGGTATGAAGTGATACAGGGATCCTTGGTTCTGATGTGCATTCATCTAGAGCAAGTAACAACCTCGTTCTGAGACTGGTTCATACATCCCTATTACAGTTAAAAGTTATACATATATACCTCAACGTCTTTCCCTTCACATGCAAAGATGTCACTTTTCATTAATTCAAGACTATGTATCTTCCTTTGAAGTCTGGGTGGTTGGATTTTGGCCACCAGCAACTGGTGAGGAAGTGGGAGAACAGGGTCCACGTGCCTCTGCTGCACACTTACACTGAGTGTGAAGGAGGTGCACTCGGGGGCCCCCCCAGGGCAAGGCAAGAGGGTCTGAGGGTGGAGCAGCACAGAAGGCCCGGCCACACTAAGCCTCGGGCGTCCTGGAGGTCCCAGCTGCAGGACAGGATGCTGAAGAAGCTCAGCTACAGTAGGATTATTTCTTTTCACTGCTGGCACCTGCAGCGAGGGAAGTCTATTGCCTGCATAGGATGCTTAAAAAAAAAAAAAATCCTATCATTTTGCACCCAGGGGTTCGTTATTTCAGACACTAGAAACATGTTTATCTTCAAGCACCAATCCCAAATCGCAGGAAGGTAAATATAAATCTGTCTCATCTTCAATCTTGCATGTGCAGTTTTATTACCAGTAGTAGTATTTTCTCGCTTTGCAAATGACAGTAGCACACGCGGGTAAGGCTGGGCTGGGTTTGGCAGAAGACCAGTGAGTGGCAGGTCTCCTCACTGCCTGGCTTCCTCAGAAGCCCCGGGTGCATGCACCCTCACTCTCCCCTCTGAGCTGCTCCTCAGCCACATGTGGAGAACCTGCTGGAGTCTGCAGTCACAGAAGAAAGGCTTGTGTAAGTACAGTAGAAGAGCTCCCACCCTAGGGTGGCAAGGAAAGCTACGGGCAGATGCTTATGAGTGACCCGGGCACCCAGGTCTCCAGGACAAATATTGCCCATTTGTTTCTGCTGACTACAGAGACCAGCAAACTGATGAACTAAAAATAATAATAATAATAATATTAATTATATATATATCAAAAGGGGGGAACCAGATACATGACATCTGTGTGTGTTCTCCATACATTAAGTTGCCGGGGTAACTCTTCTCTGTAAGTTAAGAATATCTTGAGTGTCTTGAACAGGAAATGGCTTGTCTAATGCTGAAAGAGTGGGAACAGGTATGAGGTGGAAGCTAGAATCTGTCCTGGTTTGGACCTGAACCAAACTGGAAACCTCCATCAACTACACCCTGCAATACCAAGGATGAAGTTACTGCTCCACCACCATATAGCAGACAAAAAAAAAAAAAAAAAGTCTACTTGAGAAATGAGCGTTTCATCCATATTACCCCTGGTAATTTATGTGAAATTCACATCATTTTCTTCCAGTTATTGGCTGTGGGTGTCCAAGGACATGTTTTTTTTTCTGTTTCCAGCTCACAGAACAAACATTACTATCACAGACTCGCTGAAACAAGCTCTCACACAGCAACACAGAAGGTCACGTTAATGCTTAAATGAAAGGTTCTCTCCAAATAATTCATTACAATATCTTCTTTGTGTTTTAAAGTCATTTGGAACAACACAACACCCAGGACGACAGTGAAGGGCCAGTAAGTAGTTAAGGCACTCGAATTGTCTGTGCTGGTCTCCCGAGCAGGCACACGGTGCAGCCACGCACCGAGGGGGCTGGCCCTCTCCGGCTCACCTCTCTCCAACAGCTGAAGGGCTCTGGGGACCTCATGAAACGTCCATTCAGGGCACTGTGCCCTGCTGCCTGTCTGTGTGCCGGGGGCAGCAGGAGCCGTCACTCCATTCCCAGCAGTGGCGAGGTGCCATCGGTGGCCAGGCCAGGGTGGGAAGGCCTCTTGCCGTTCAGCTCCAGCAGGTCTTGCACGAGGGCCACCGGGCTCTCTGGGTCAGGGTCACCCTGAGGCACCTGCTCCTTGGGGCTGCTTGGGGGAGAGGCCTTGGGCGCACCCCTGCCAGCTTCAGCCTGCAGGGTACCAGCCGTCCGACCCACAGCCCGGTCCTCCCTGCGGCTGGTGTCCTTGGCCAGGCTGTCCTTGCGGCTCCGGGTGACAGCCACGTGGTTGCTGGCCGGCAGAGCTGAGTCGGCCTCGTTCTCCGAGACGGGGTTGTTGCCGCTGTGGGTGGACTCGCTCTCACTGTCCTCCTCCCCCCGCTCGTCCTTGTCACTGTCCTTCCCGTGATGTTTGGCGTGCCTGGCTTTCTGGTGGACCCGCTGATGGCGAACCAGGCTGTGCTTCAAGGTGAAGGTTCGCTCGCATGTCTGACATTTGTATGGCCTTTCTCCTGAAGTAATGAGGGAAAGATGTTAGGTCTGTTAATGGTAAGGCCACCAGTAACACCTCTTGGCTTTGCCCAAGAGCAGCCATGTGAGAAAGGCAAGGGGCAGCAGGAGGCAGGGGCCAGGACTCTGTCCTATGCAGGGAAACCCTCTTATTTGTTGGAACTGGCAGCATAGGGAAGCAGACATGCCAGGCGCCAGGCATGACTTCCCTTTTCCTTCCATCTCTTCATCCAGGAGCCAGGTTCTCATGGAAGGACAGCAGCAGCTCCCTCCCACAGGGGCAGCTACCGCTCCTGAGGGCTCTACCAAAAGTGGTACCTCCTCCATCAGAGGCACGAGACAGTGTGTGTCCTGATACCAAGTAGCTGGGGCTTCCCTCTGGCTCGAAAACACCAGGCCGTGAGCAGCTAAGACCCCACCTGCCAGGAGCCCAAGAATACCTCTCTGGAGGAAGGCCAGCCCCAGAGCCCTCCGAACCCCCCAGCCCAGGGCAGAACGGACCACATGAGGTGGGGCAGTGTGTGGGGAGCATGTGTGTGCACCCTGCTGGCTGGGAGGTAGGAGGAAAGCCAATCTAAGGCCAGGGTCTGTCCCCCCCACCCCAGAAACGGGGGGCAATATGCTTGCATCTCCTTGCTTCATGAGTGTATACAGGTCTCCTACTTTCTACCAAAACTATAGCCTCTAGTATGGGGTTTGTAACCTCAACCTCATATCCCGTGAGTTCCAGGAGGGAAAACAGACCCCCCACCACCTCCAATGGGCCTACAGCCAAGACAGGAAAAGGCCCTCGTGGGCAAACTTCCCACCTGAAGCCTCATCCTAAGATAAACCCAGGAGCCTCCAAACAGAGCCCCAGAGAGCACCTGACCCTACTACCTGTTCCCCAGGCCACACTGCCCAGTCCTTCCAGGCTCAGGACTTGATAACACCCTGGGCCCAATGCAGCCCTTGCCCCCATTCTAAGGACAGGAAGTCTGAGGCTCAGGGGAACTGATCAAGGTGCTCTCAAGAACAGCACTGCTGAGGGCCCACCCCACAGCTCCCTGTCAGGAGCCTGTATGTTTCAGGTGCTCAGGAAACAGCCTGTTGGACTCCCAGTGTGCAGGGCTCAACGGGTGCATGTGCGAGCTCCGCCGCTTCTCTCAGCCACCGGTCACTGCTCTGCCTCTTTCTCACTGCTTCTGGGGAGGCACATCCTCCAGATAGGTGGGCCAGAGGGAAGGAATGGAACCAAACTGGCCCCCACTTAGTAGGCCGGGGAACGGGTGCCCCCCCCCCCCCCCGGAGAGAACCTCAGGCCCCCCAGAGGCTAGGCCACTCTTACCCGTGTGGGACCGCATGTGCCGGGTCAGGTCCTGTAGAGACCAGAACCTCTTGTTGCACACGGTGCAGACCTTCTTTCTCTTGTCTGCCTTGCTGGACACACTTCTGGAGGTGTCTGTCTTTGGCTTCTTGTCGTCGTCACTCTTCTCTGAGGACTTCTTCTCAGCTGTGCCCTCCCCATCAGAGGTGCCCTCGGCCTCCTCACTCCGCTTCTCTGATGTGCCTTCCGACATGGCCTCCCCCTCGGCCGGGGGCTCAGGCTTCTCCTCCGGCTCTGGGACAGGGGCAATAGCAGCGGGGACAGGCATCGACCCCTCAGCCCCCTCACTCTCTCCCTGGCCCTCCCGCAGGAGCACACTCTCCTCCCTGGGCACCTCACGGCCATGGGCCTTCCTGTGGCGGCTCAGGGTCCCGAGGAACTTGAAGCTCTTGCCACAGGTGCTGCAGGTGTGCTTCTGGTCCTGTGGGGCCGGGCCTCCGCTGCCCACAGCACCAGAGCCGCCCTCGGCCAGCTTGAAGCCCATCAGTTTGCTGGCAAGATTGAGGTCCAGGCTCTTGTTGCTAACTGTGTCTTCCTCCGGGCCATCTGCATCCTCATCCCTGTCCTCTGCACTGTGCTTCCCCTCAGGCTCTGGGCTCTCCTCGGCTCCCCGCTCCTCCCCATCCACAGGCTCAGCCGCTCCCTGAGTCAGCTCCTCCACAGGGAGCTCTTCTTTGACCTGGCTGGGCTCAGGGGCCCCCTCTGACCACGGCTGGTCCTTCTCCCGAGAGGTGAGGTCCAGCACTTCGCCTCCTGTGGATGATGCCTCCACGTCTGATTGGCTGTCTGTGGGAGCAAGCACAGGAACATGGATTGAGACCAAACGCCATCACACGTGCCCCTTCCAAGGGCTCTGTTGTGATTCTCAGCTGGACCCACCTCAAATCATCACCCCTTATATCATCCCCGAGGGCCCAAATGAATCTGGGGTTAATTTATAAAAGGCAGAAAGGCCTTCCACATATACAAGGCTGGGGTCACAGGGCTGGCTGCACTCCCCTTTTCTGCCCACTGGCGGCGCTGGGTGCCCTCCCCTGCTGCACACAGGGATGCTCAGGCCCCAGGGAGGTGTGAGCGACTGCGGGCAGCACAGACAGAAGGAATGGCGAGAGGAGAGTTGGTGCATTCCAGAGATTCGCAGTGCGAGGGAGGCTGAGGAAGCTGAGCTGTAAGTTATTTCTGAATGCAGAGATTATACAAACATGCAACAGACACAGAACCACCCCAAACACGGGATCTCATGACGAAATGGCCCAAAGTGCGATATAGTACATGCTCTGGCTTGACGCCTAATTTCCACGTGGAGTTCCAAGGCAAAAGGAGACAGGTGCACACCGGCGAGGCTCCCTGGCTCCTGTCAGGGCCCCACGTAGGGAGTGGAAGCATCTCTGTCACTCAAGTTGTTCCTGCCTGTCCACTCTCTACAGTGAAACCAAAGGGAGGGAGTCCGTCAGTTTTTAAGACCTCAAGGGATGGTACCGTGGCAAAGCTAATGACACGAAACAGACGGCAGTATTTATCATCTCCCTTCAGGTCGGACAGGGCTTACCGAGCTTTTAATTTACATGCTACAGCAGTGAAGCTGTCTGCCAAGACCTACTGTTTAACTACAGATCTGATGCCCAATCTATTTGGCCAAAGGAAGTCGCTGTTTCACAGCACACGCATGAGACGTGCACCATCATGGGAGAGCCCTGACTGCACAGTGCGTGGGCCAGTGGACTCGCACCTCCCCCGGACCCTCACTGGGAGGATTTGACGTACAGCCATGTCCACCCACGTCCATCGCTCTGATTCACGTGCTGGGTCGTCTGCCAGCACGCTGGTCCTGGGCTCAGGCGAAGGACCGGGCATCAGCCCTCTCGGGGCACACCTGCCTCGGGCTTTCGGTTTACCTCCCACCATCTGCTCGGCACTTCCACTGACATAATTTCATCGGCTTTATTCTGCCTGTGCCACTTGGCAGCCACTGTCTGAGTATCTCAAGAGGTTTCAGAAGGAAAACAAATAATTATGGTGTGGCTATAAAATTTCTGACAGTGATTTTAAAAAATTATCCACAAGTTTAAAGAAGATGAATCCTGAGCTATACATACCAATGCCTAGGCCATATCCTAAGGATAAACCAGGCGCTCATTTTCTTGAATCATTCCAATAGGGAGCAGTTAGTAAATGGATTTTGGTATAAACTCTTCAGTAAAAAAAAATAAGACGCTCAGTTTCTTACTTGTTGGCTTTGTAGTAGTTACTAAATAAGAGGCTTAATTTCTGGTTACTTCCTATTTGCTCCAGTACATTCTAGGTGGTTTCTCCTATCAACTTTTTTTCACTAAAGAACATGGATTATTTTAAATTTCAATTATAGAATATATTAAGATGATCGTGGGGGAAAAATCATAATGGATTCTGAAACTAAACCCAAGTAAACACACTAAGATCAGATCATTCTAACTCCTGGGTCTTTCCTTAGTGTGGGTAATGCAGCGTTCACCCTGAATTCAATGAAAGGCCAACTTCTGGTGAACGAAGGGGCTTGGCTGTGCTCTACCAAACTTCCACTAGGGGGAGGGTGTTAGCAGGGCAGCCCCGGCCCCTCAAGGGCCAAGCAACTTTTATTAGTGATTTTTGGGAACAATAGGCTTAACCTCTTCTCCTCATCTAGTGAACACCCAGCTCATAATACCAGGTCCTGTTTTGATCCCTGCCCTCCTCAACCAATGACTTTTTATAATCAATGACTTTTTATAATCAATGCTACCTACCTCAATCTAATGCCTTTTTTCTTTGTCCCTATCTGCCCCTCTCTTGTGGTGCTACACCTAAGAACACTGCTAAGGAAGCAGACAGAATCTGGACAGCACTGCCTCTTCCTACAGGAAAGTGGGGACTTCCACGTCAGCTCGACAATGAAGTGTCTACTGTCTTCTCGAAGTTCCAAGTTACTCAGCCGATGTGAAAAACCACCAACCTACATACCTTACCTGATTGGGCAGGGGCAAGGCTGTTCGGGTTGCTCTGACTGTACCTCACCTACCAAGAAGCACCTAGGGCTTCTGGGCTGCTAAGCGGGACCAACCATTATGGGGCAGTTCAAAAAATTTCACACTTATGCTGATTTAAAAAGTCACATGTAGGTGCCCACAAATATGAAGGCTCCTAAAGGCATCATCTGAGGAGAAAAAAAAACATGCAAGAATTCCCCCGGGGCAAAGCGAGCCCTGGTACCTCTGGCTGTAAGAAACGCGTGCGGCAGCCCAGTTCAGCCCTGAATGAGCAGTGTGCCCCTGTGAGCAGAACTGCTCCCACCACAGCCTTTCCCACGTTCCTTTGGGGAAGATCTAGGGTGTATTTTTGTGAAAGACCTCATGTGATGGAAAAAGTCAGACCTACGTTATAAAACACGTTTAGGGATTTGGAGAAAATGCAACCCAGGCATATAAGCCTGGAAACCAACTCCAGAACTTCCTTGGTCATTTCCTGCCTTTGTTTTTTATGGTCTTCCTCTAAGGCCCCACTTTTAACTCCATGGGAGGGAGCGCCTGAAGGAAACCATCACCCCTCCATCGTTCTCACCTGGTTTGAAAACTTCTTGAAATCACTGAACCTCACCTCCCTAACCCCGTTCCTCCCCTTCTTAAATCTCAGTCCTCTTTCCCAGCATGGATTGTGGCCACAATGAAACCAAACGTATATTTTCTCTTTGCTGGTCTCACATTAAAACTTCCAGTGACTTCTCTTTTTCCAGAGGCTTTTTCCTTTAAAGAAAACCTACAGGGTGGAGGTGAGGAAGGACTCTGATGGGACTTGGAAAAATGAAACCCCTAACTACAAATATTTAAAAACTAGACGCACCCACAATGTAAAACTTGGTGCTGAACCAAAGCTACGATACAAATTCCGATCAGCTTGGTGTCTGTGGGCTTCTACGGCAGCCTAAGCCCCCTTAGGCGTCAGCGGGAGTCCCAGGCTTGGTACTACTCAGTGCGATCGAGAAGGTGAATTCCATGTACGCATCCAGCACCCGGTCATGACTCTTTAAGACCTGTCTGTGGAATCTGGAAGTCAAGGGCACCCCTCGACCACCCCGACTGTCTGAGGCTCGCCCTCCTTTGGAATCACTGCGGGTAAAATCACATAGCCACTTTCTAAATGGGGCTGCCACCAGGTCACGCAGCACCCACTGTTAAACATTAAGAGCAGTGGTTCTGCCAGCATCACTCTGTGTTTCCTGGGGCTGAACAGCAGATCATCCACCACCTCTGGCTCAAGGGGATCCAAGTCACAGCAAGATTCTGTGGGCATCCACATCTTTCTTTCCTCAAAGATCCTGGCAAATTATGTGGGACTGCAAGCTAGGGGTGGAGCCAGCAAACCAGCCTACATTCTTATACCCTTAGAGGGTTTGATTTTAACTAAAGGGTCTGGCAGTTCAAGGGCTTGTCTCACCAGGGCTCAGTGGGAGGTATGAAGTTTAAAAAGCAGAGGGTTCCGGATCACATCCTCTTCCTGGACATGCTACCCATCCAGATGTGCCCCTCCCTGAGTAAATAATGGAGATAAGGACAAGGGGGCCTGAGATTAAAGTCCACATTGCCTTGGGTGGAGGACTCCCACACAACACAGCACCCCATCTCCACCCAATTCTGAGGGAGAAAAAGCACAGGACAGAATTACAACCCTAGAAAAATACACCTGGGGAGAATCTCATCAGCTTTAAGCAATGGAATGGCAAGCTTTCAAGATTTGCAGAACTGAATCCATACCGGTGAGACTGTGATTAACCAATGGCGAGGAACCTGCGTGTCTAAGTGACCTGCAGGAGCCGGTTTGTGTATTGCCTCAGGGGGTGAGAGTGCTGACCCCCAGCAGCTGCAGATAACCAATGTACTGAATAGAGAACATGAGTAAATACAGAAGCTGTAAGGGGGAAAAGGTGGCAGGAGACTCACTGGGCAGCTGTTAATTGCTCTGTAGGGGGCTGGAGGAAGGAAGCGCATATCAGCACAGGAGAATAATACCCGGATTCAGGTCAAGCAGAGATGTGATTAAGGAAAGGACATGCAGAGTGCTTTTTTCAAACAAGACAAAGTTTTGTTTTACTGGGAAGAGAGTTATTGAAAAGGAAACACCACACCCCACTGTCCCTGACAGGGGCCAGGCATCCCCAGTCCCTGCAATACCCTGACATCTGGTGAGCCCGTCCCTGCTCAGCGGGGTTCAGCAGAGGCTGGGCTTGAGGAAAACACCCCAAGCCTTTAAGGATGTTGTGTTGCTACCAAGGGCTAAAACTGTACACCCTCCCTCATGTCCCACCTCCAGCGGGGCCCACAGTCTGAACAAAGAGGTCTGCTGGGAGGGCAGATCTTCCCTAGTAGTCAGAAAAGCAATTGAGGGGCACTGCCACGGTTTCCCACATCCCCACCGGCTGGCTGCATGCTCCCAGCCCTGGCCAGGGCCCACCTTCCTGGACTATGGGGTCCTACAGGGAAGTGGCAAAGGCAGCCTGCCATGCTTTGGAGGGCTGGAGTTTGCCAGGAAGCTAAGCAAGGTTAACTTGGCTAAGTGATCGGTTCTCCTCTGTTCCTCTCCTCTCCATCACCTGGAAGCACTACCTGTGCTATCATGGGGTCCAACATCACTCTCTTTTGACTGGGGAATAAGCCCGTTTCTTCTCAGGGAACAGTTGGTAACTCCGTGTTTGCGCAACTGGTGGCGTTCACAGTTAGATTTGGTAGAAAAGAAGGCATCGCATTTTTGACAAGGGAAGGGTTTCTGACCTGAAGCAGGAAAAAAAATAGATATTTATCTGGCTTTCTACTGCAATAAAAGTCGCTTTCGATTCATTTTCCTGGGATCATTGGCATTTGCTTCTCCCTCCTCCACCCCATTCTAAGAAAATAAACAAATCACATTAAAAAAAAAAAAAAACCAACCCTGAACACAAACAAGCCAAATGATCGTCTTCCCTTAGTCTGAGTGGGATGGAATGAATGTTTTTTGATTTCAAAATACCAAAAGTGAAAAATGAAACCAAGATACAAATGTTTAAACAACAGTCTTACAATTAAAAATCTTAAATAATTACAAGTGAGTGAAGGGATTTTAGAGCACAGCAAGAAAGCAAGAAAACATGTACAGTTTGTCCCCGGAGAAGACAGCTTTGAATAATTTCTAGCACTGCAAGTACTACCATGCAGGCTGGGAACTCAAAGGGGACGCCCAGCCCTCCCACAGGATTCTGGAGCCCCGGGGATCTTGAGAGGTGAGTCCCCTTCCCTGACCTCCCCGGGCAGGCCTCCCACAGAGAGGGATGGTGGGCTCTGCCTTCCAGGACTCCTGCTGTCTGACCTGACCAAACACCCTGCAGTGACCTCTGCCCAAGGTCACTGTGTCCCTCAGCAAGTCAAAGGAGGTCTGGTCACTGCACGAAAGGTTCTTTGTTCCTCTGCTTTAGGCTCTGGCCAGTAGTAAATAAGTGACCAACAAATCCTGAGTCCGCATTAGGCTATCATATGCTCCACTCAACAGACCTGCCTTTGGAGAGAAGTCACTGAACGGCCCCCTGTCCCAACCAACTCCACCAATGGGGTCACCTGTTGAGAGAGGGGCATGCCCTTCCTTCTCCCCAGGAATGACCTGCTTTGGTTTGCCTATCCTCTCCTTTTTTTTTGGATTCCTTTTGTGCTGTAAACATGATGTTTCAAAACGCAAGCCAGGCTCCTCTGCAACTGGTGACTTGTTTGCATGATGGGTGTGAGGTGAATAGCAAGAACCAGAGCAGCAAGTGTGGACAGAAGGAGGGGTGGGGGAAGGAAGTGACTAGGTGGGCCTCAAGAGAGAGAAGAGGGGGGTAAATCATTTACTGTATCATTGGATTCTTCTGTTTCCCCCCAGTCTCCAGATTCTAAGGTCCTAGGTTTTTATTTTACAAGATAAAAGGCTTGTGTACTAATAAACATGGATTCAGAGCGACAGCCCAATATGTCTGTCTTGTAACCTTAGGAATGCCACTATCAGACACACGTTAAGAAATGATAGAAAAAAATTAGAGCTGCCATATGATCTAGCAATTCCATTTTCTGGATATTTATTCAGAGAAAACAAAAATAGTGGTTGGAAAAGATATATCCACCTTATGTTCACTGAAGCATTATGAGAAACAGCCAAGGTACAGAAGTCACCTAGATGTCCACCCTCAGATGAAGTGGTACACATGCAGAGAGCACGAGGAAACACAGAAGCTGGACGGGGGGGAAAGGTGGCAGGACACGCCCCGGGCGGCTCTGTAGGGGCCGGAGGACAGAAGTGCATATCCGCACAGGAGGACATACATGAGTGCACACACACAGCAGAATATTATTCAGCAATAAAAAAGGAAACCTTGCTATTTGTGATAACATGGATGGACCTAGAGGGTATTATGCTAAGTGAAATAAGTCAGACAAAGACAAATATTATACGATTTCACTCATATGTGGTATCTAAACAAAACAAATGAATAAACGAGAGAAACAAACAAATGAATAAACGAGACAGAAACAGACCCACAGACACAGAGAACAAGCTGATGGTTGCTAAAAGGAAGGGGAGTTGGAAATAAAAATAATAATCATAAAATAATTTTTAAAAAGCATGACACTAAATGCCATGCATGAATCCAAACTGAATTACAGACTAGAAAAAAGTAGCTCAAAAGGACATTTTTTGGGCTAGCTGATGGAATTTAATTATGACTGTGGATTAGGGGGAAAAAATAAAGAACTGTCAGGAAAGTCAACCTGCACCGTTTATTTATTTAGT
This sequence comes from Phyllostomus discolor, assembly GCF_004126475.2. Classification (NCBI taxonomy): domain Eukaryota; kingdom Metazoa; phylum Chordata; class Mammalia; order Chiroptera; family Phyllostomidae; genus Phyllostomus; species Phyllostomus discolor. The sequence continues at coordinate 88,886,283 of NC_040907.2, read as the reverse complement.
TTTTAAGATTTTATTTATTTATTTTTAGAGGGAGGGGAAGGGAAGGAGAAAGAGATAATATTTAATCCACGTGTGGTTGCCACTGGCATGCCCCCAACTAGGGACCTGGCCCGCAACCTAGGCTTGTGCCCTGACTGGGAATCGAACCAGCAACCTTTCTGTTTACAGGCCAGCAGTCAATCCACTGAGCTACATCAGACAGGGCAACCTGCACCACTTAGATACCATGAACGAAGCCTAAACTAGTGCAGGTGCACAAGCCCAGGCACTCACTGCAATGTACACAGTGGCTCCTGGGCTTCCCCAAGGGGAAGGAGGGACTAGTGTCATCATCTCCCTGCCACATAACTCCCAGGATGCCAGTCATGCAGAGTGGGCTGCTGTGCGACCCAGCACCGAGGAAACCTCTGCCCCGCTAAGTTCAAGTGTCAGTGCTAATCAAGGCAGGGGACGTTCACCCCTCCTGAGCTGAAAGGCCCTTGCAGGCAATGGTTCCAAATCACCCGTGGGGCTTTTCAAAAATATGGATGCCTGTACAGATGAAGCATTACAGAATTACAACTCTGTAATCTATATAATTTTATTAACCAATGTCATCCCAATAAATTCAATAAAAAAGTAAATATATAAATAAGGGGGGAAGAACGAACATAGATGCCTGGAACAATCCAAGACCAGGGAACTAGAAACCCGGTGATGGAGGTGGGGAGTGGAATCAGTTTACCTTTGTAGAGCTCAGAGTTTCTGCTATTTTTTATTGTTTTATAACAATAAAAAATAAATTTTTTATTGTTTTATAACAATAAAAAATAAATTTTTTATTGTTTTATAACAATAAAAAATCACATTTTTGCATAAAGACTAGTTTTAAAAACATTTTAAATTGAAAATAATATTTAATTATTTGGACTCTGTTTTAAGTAAGAAAAAAATGCTTTTGCTTTAACATTTTATTGTGAAAAGGCAACACCACGGCTTTTCTGAGTGAGGCCGGAGGAGAGGGAGGGCACCAGGCCGAGAAGAGAACAAGTCAGAAGCTGTGACTATGAACTATGATACGACTCTTGATTTCAAACAGAACAATTGGTTTCTTGCTTCTACCTATTACACAATTCACTCTATAATTTTTAGGTTGGTAAATGTCTCACTTTTATAACTGGGTTGGACAGCCAGGCTGATGTCCCATGGTAAAGATTCATGTTAATGCTAAATTCAGGAAAGAATTCAGTGACACCAGAGTACTGTATCACATTACGAAGATTCCCAGAGGGACACTAACAGGAGTCTTTAAAAATTCACATTTCACTGCATAAGTCTTACATTTTAAATAGCAGTGTGCTTTTCGACAGAGGAAAACATGAGCTCTTTCAGTATTTTGTAATTGCACAGGTTTCAAACTTGTTGACTGGTAATCTATAGGGAAAGTATCAAATGATTTTGCTTACTTGGCAACTGCCACAAATTAATGCTTTAGCAGGGGTGTTTTAAAATGTACCTGTAACCACAAGGAGTTACATTTGTGCCAGGACCTGAGACACCCTCCACCCCACACATTGGTAAAAGCCATTGCCCGCCAGTTTTCACTCTCACAGAGCAGTCAGACAAGGAAGAGAGACATTCTGTACTAACAGTGCTATCTGGCAGGCACTGGGGCAACAGAGAGCAGAAGAATGGACACTGAGAATGAGGTTCATGACGTGCTTCACACCTCACACTTCTCTCCGCCATCCCTCCACCCTTGCCAGGAAGAGTTCATTCTTTCTGCATTTGCAGAGGTGCACATCAGGTAGGGCTGGCTTGGTTAAAGGGCCAAAGCGGCCGCTTAGGAAAGTTACAAGCAGCCAAATATACTGGGTGTCAGAAGCAACTCACACACTGAAGTTTGCAGGTCTTATTGATTTTAACTGTGATGTCTGTGGCCCATGAACAGTAGGTAGGAGAGAGAAGTGGGGAGGGCCCCAGGCTGGTAAAGAAAAAGCGTTAAAACCAACCATGAGAAAGTGAGTGAGCCAGGATCCCAGAATGTGGGAGCTGGCAGGCACTTGGTCCTGGCCCCTTCGTGCTGTGGGGAGGAAAGGCAGTAGAGGAGAAAGAAGGTGAGGACAGAGCAGCAATGGACCAGCTGTGCTTCTGGCATGCAGTCCTCCACCCATAGCTTAAAAACACACAAAATGCTCACAAGGGGGAAAAGGAAGGAACAGTGAACTACCATCCCCTAACACTGGCCAGGCAGAAAAGGTAAGGAACCAGGAAATGTCCTTGAGCAACAGGGCACTGTGGGCCAGAGTGGAGGCTGGAAGTTCATCTGTGAGTGGAGAATATGCCAGGGAATATGCAATCTGACAGCCGATGCCAGCTTCCTCGTAAGACACAATTCCTAGAACCTGAGCCATGCAGACAGAGGGCTGACCATGTGCCCCTTGCCCACAGCAACACTAGACCCCTAGTTGGACACTTAACACCTGCTTTACCTAATGCTGCCCATCTGGGGGGTGGGGTGGGCTGGAAACATATCTATGAGACAACAGACAGACACAATGATAACTCTATGCATTTGCCGAGTGTTCAGGAGAAAGCTGGCTCGCAAGATACAGACACAGTTCACCTACATGCAATCCAAAACTGGACCTGCCCAAAGCTTCTGGTTGCAGTGTAGCTAGATTTTAATGTTACAGCTAAAAAACAACAAAACAACAAACCTCTTCCTCGTGTAACACTTGTTCACAAGATCATCTCAGAGTCCATGTTTAATTTCCCTTTTGTGTGAGCCTTAGTCTTATATGAAAGTTTCTGGAGGGAGCATGTCACAGAAAGCTGGGGAGCCGGGAGACAGGCAGCTCTGAGATTCCTCAAGAGCAGAGTCACCTCCCAGAAAGACAGCGGTCTCAGGAAGAGGGGGTGGATCGGATGGTTTCCCGGCTCTGTCCGGCGCCAGCAACTGATGAATGGGCAGCGTTCTAATACAGCACCAGGCACAGCCAAGTGCTCTATAAAGTGATTTAGCAGGGGTGATGCAGAGACTGTCGCTGAGAGCTGAAGCAGTGAAACAGCAAAGGAAGTCGCCAGCCTGATGGGTGCTGACCTTTGTGTCTGTGTATGGCTCACACCCTTCCATGGTCATTAGTCTCTGGTAACAGCATTCTGGTCCACATCTGTCTTCTAACCTCTTCTCAAACCTGTTCACAGAGTTCCGCACCAGGACACGTGCGGACACGGGGAGGGTGGAGACATGACCTGGACTTGTTCAGACAGAGGACCAGTAGCCACACTGCCCTCCCTGACGTGGGGAACTTGCAGGGATCTTGACCTTGGCTTTGAACTCTAGCTCTGCTGCTCATTGTTCATCACTCATATGACCATAAGCAAGCTGGCCTTTCTAAACCTCCACTTCCTCATGGCAAAATGTGGACAACATCGCCCTCATGGGAGAGCGAGGACGACTGGCTCTGAAAATCTCCTCTACCGACCCTGAGTGCTCCTCGCACGGGTCAAGGCCCGCAGCCTCACAGCAAGAACATGGTGTGACGGGATGTCAGGGATGGGCCGAAACAGACGCAGCCGCGAGGGTGTAGGCAAAGCACGGGAGAAGTGGCAGAACATGTTTCTATTTACCCGCCCTCCCTACCGTGTCTCCAACAACCCTTCCATCTTCCTTGCTTGGTTTCAGATGCTGCCAAATTTTAAACCAACTAGACAATTTTGGCATTCAAAAGCCAAGCAATCAAAATGACTGGATTCACAAATGGGAACTTGTATCAGACACCTTCAAAGACATGGGCACGACTCTTGAAAGGAGTTCCTGGCCTCGGCAGTCCTCCTTGGGAGACTGACGGTTTGCTAGGAAGGGAATGTCTAGGAATCAAAGGCTCGTCTGAGGCTAATGAGCATGGGGTCCATCTACTGAGCCCAGGACTCCCAGCTGGAGGGAGGAGGTGGGGAGGCTGACCATGAGGGGATGAGGGAGGCAGAGCAAGAACCACGCTCACTGTCAGGTCCAGACCTCCTGCCTTCTAAAAAGTGGGAACAGACATACCCCCTTCTCCAGACTCCGCAGGTGACTGAAATGTGTCACCCGAAAAGGGTAGCGAGAGAGACTCTGTGGGGCAACTTCTCCTTAAGATGCATCTCCTCTTCTGAACAGCTCCCTTCATTAGAACTATTACTTCCCTTTGTTAGGCTTCAATGATTTCCAATGGAGAGAAAAGGACAGCCTGAAAAGGCAGCATATACTTCACCAGTCTAGAAATTCTGGTTCCTGTTAAACAAATCTTCTGAGGACAGGCTGGCCTGACGTGCCATCGCTGGATACCACCACCCAGAGAGAAACGCCACATCTGTGTGACCACCAGCCTCAGAAAGACCCCACAGCTTCCACCCCCCTCCTGAGCATCATCCTCCGCTGTCTGCAGAAATGCATGCCCTCTGTCCCCCCCCCCCCCCCCCGCCCGATTCGCAGGAACAGCCTTCCTCTGTGGGCTTCTCCGAAGCTTCAGGCGATGACCAACTCTGAATGCAGTGTTTCCACCTGGGTGAGGAGCGTGGCTCACACCCCGCTCCCAACACGGCCCCTCGCCACACCATCATAAGCCTCCTAACCGCTTAGGGTTGCAGGCTTAGCAACTAAAAATACAAGTCACCCAGTTACATCTGAATTTCAGATGAACATCATATAAGTTTTTAGTATATCCCAAGTATTGGATGAAAAAATATTTATGCTAAAATTATCTTATTTATACGAAATTAAAATTTGGCATCCTGTATTTTATCAGGCAATCCTGTACCATAAAACACTTTATTTGGTTTTAGGTACTATCTGTTAAATATTTGGGATATCTAAAGATTGAGCATCTCATCCAACTTACCCTTCATTCAATGACACAAACCCTGCATAATTATATAGTAAATTACAATCGAGAGTTGCATGGTCTTAGCACAAAGTTCTGTTTCTCCCAAGCTGCCTCCCATGGGTCACCACATGGATGATCTCACTGTCTTCTCCAGTAGAGATGGGATGCATGGCAGTGAGTGACTGATGGGTCCAGGACCATTTGTTACCTAAAAACCTTTCTTTTAACACCCCTGCTCACCAGCAGCCCTCAGAGGGCTCACACAATGGGAACTGGTCGTTCTGGTTACATGAGCACATGGCCTCTACAGGCAAACCCCCTGCTCTGAGACTGAGGAGGAAGAGACACTGGGAATGGTGCCATGAGAAAAGGGTCTCACACCTTCAAACCACCCCTCACTCCCCCTCTCACCCTGGCCAGCAGCCGATCTCCCTGCCAGGAAGTAGCACCCATGGCCTGGCGGGCTCTCTTACCAGTGTGCGTGAGCATGTGCCTCTGGAGGGAGCTGGCCCAAGGGAAGACACGGGGGCAGTGGGGACAGTTGATCTTCTGCAGGCAGTTGGCGTACGAGTTCCGCTTTGCCCTCAGCAGCTTGTCTTCCGGGGGACTGCCCTGCTCTTCATCACTAGGCCCGTTGTGGTCAGTAGGGGTGCCGGCCACCTCGTCCTGAGCATCATCCTCCGCTGTCTGCAGAAATGGACTGAACTTGTTGGTGTCTGTGGTGGCCAGCATCTTCTCGATGCTGGCAAATTCCCCGCTGGAGTCCAGGTCCACCCCACCACTGCTGGTGCGGGGTCGGCTCCTCAGCCCCCTTTTCCGGCCCCTCTTCTTTGACAAGCCAACTGGCCCCTGCTCGGTGGGTGAAGCTGCCTCTGGACTGTTGGCAGCAGGGGGTGGGTCGCTGGATTCTTTTGGGCTGGTGGTGTCGGTGGGTGCACTGGCTGCTTTGGCGATGGTGCCTCCTAAGCTGTCCGAAGCTGTGGTGTTACTGCCAGTGCTTGTGGGCCCTGGGTCAGCCACCTTGGTTTTCAGCAAGGTGGGGGCTGAGGACACAGATGAGATGATCTGGGCGATGGAGGCCAGTGGGGGCAGCTCTTCTGTCACTGGGGGCTTTGGCAAGAGCAAGGGGGGCTTGGGACGTAGGGGCCGCAACAAGGCCGAGCTGCTTATGAGGGTGGAGTTGCCCAAGAGAGGGGAGCTGTTGATGAGGGTTGATGAGTAAATGGGGACAGCGACCTGAACGGAGCCCTGTAGTGGTTGAGCATGGGCTTCCGGAGCAGTTGCTGCTGAGGCTGCTGCTGAAAGGGCCGAGGGTTTTTCCAAAATCCCGCTGGGCCCCAAGGTCACTGGCAGAGTAGGGCATGGGGGTGGACAGGGAGAAGATTGCTCCCTGCTCCCTGGTTCTTGCTCAAGCTTCTTGGCCTCACCGGGAGCAGCAGAATCCTTGTCTCCTCTTCTGAAGTTCTTGGGGATGGACAGGTCAATGGGCTCCATGGAGCAGTCATACGGGACCGAGGAAGAAGGGCTCAGGAACAAGGCTGTGTTTTCCTGCTTCACTTGGACCAGGGCCAGGCCCTTCTGGGAGAAGTCCAGGGGCTCATTGAAGTCTACTGAGAAGTTGCTCGTGGGCTCCAACTTGATGGTGACGTGGGGAGGCGGAGGCTGGGTGGGGTTCCCGTGAAGATAGCCGTTCTGGGACTCCAGGAAGGTGGCAAGGGATTTGTGCTCGCCAAAGGCCCCGTTGCCCTCCTCCATCCTCTCCGGGGCTTCGGCACAGGGGGCCTCCTTGGGGCTCAGGCCATCCGCTGCCAGGACGTAGCTCTCGATGTCGTGCTCTGGCACGTGCAGGTGTTGCTTAAGGATGTGGTGGATGCAGTTGCGCTTGGCCGAGAAGGCGGCACTGCACTCCTTGCATTCGAAAGGCTTGTGACTTTTGGGGCAGCTGCCCAGGCCAGGGCCACAGTGCGAGCGCATGTGGATGCGCAGGGCGCGGTAGTGCTTCAGGTCCTCTCCGCACAGCCGGCACACCGTGTCTGGGGAACAGAAGGCATCCACCATCTCAGCCGCGCTGCTGGTCACGTACTCAATGTTCTTCTCAATATCCTTGCGGGTGGCCTTGAGGTGCTTTTTGCGCAGGTGCCGCTCACAGTTGGCCTTGACAGTGAAGGGGTAGTGGCAGATCTTACAGATATAGGGCCGCTCACCGCTGTGTGTGCGCAGGTGTCGGATAAGCGCAGCCTTGTCAGCTGCAATGTAGTCACAGATGTTGCACTGGTAGGGAGAGATGCCCAGGTGGGAGCGCACGTGTGCACGCAACACCCCTGAGAAGGCGAACACCTGGTTGCAGAAACGGCAGGGGTAGAGCACCTTACGCATGGCTGGAGATTTCTTGCTGCTGGGACCCGTCATGATGGCCTTGAGGTCTCCCTCCGTAATCTCCTGCTTGATCTTGGCATCCATGCTCAGCGGCAGCAGGGCCTCGATGATGCTGTCCTGCTCCAACTGCGTCTTCATCTCCGCCTGGCCAGGCAGCTCCATGCCTGGCTGCTGCAGGAATAGCTGCATGGCTGTGTGGGGCTGGGCCCCAGGCTTGGCCTGCAGCAGGTGGGCATTGGAGGCCACCTCCACTGAGCTCTTGAGGAGCTTCAGGGGTGGCGGGGGCAGGCTGGGGCTGATGCAGCCGGGGGAAGCCTGCTGGGCATTGATGAGAGGGGGTGGTGTTGAGGTGGCCACCACTGTCCTCGGTGTGACCAAGGGCTTTGGCTTCAGAGGGGGCATGTGTTTGAAAATCGCCTGCAAAGGGGTGACAGGGGCCTTGGAGAGAGGTGGAAGACTGATTTGAGGGGGTGCTGAGGCTGCCATCTTCAGGATCTGCTGGATGTCAGCCAGCTCAATGGCCGACTCCCCGGAGATGGGCTTGACCACAATACTACTGTCAGGCTGGATGATGAAGCCTTTTTGGAAGGGCTGCAGGGATAGGTGCTTCATGTTCTCCTTGGTAGCTGGGAGGACTGTGAGAGAACCGCCCAGGGAAGAGGCTTCAAAAGGAGACAGCCTCAGCAGGTTGGTGCAGCCAGGGTCCTGAGGTAGCTGACACTTGAGTGTCTGAAGCTGTATTGCTTGGTTGTCATCTGGAAGGGGCTCCTCGGCCGGGACAGGCCTGACATCTTTGGTGTGCTGCAGGCCCAGCAAGGCCAGGAAAGCCTTCTGGTCCAGGGTGTCACCAGACAGGGTCTTGGCTTGCAGCCTTTCCCGTCCCTGGTCCCCAGTGATGTGGGCCTGCTTGTGCAGGGTGAGTGAGGACAGCATGGGGAATGCCTTGTCGCAGATGTCACAGACGAAGCGGTGCTGCTCGCTGATACACCTTCGCAGGTTTGTCTCACACCAGGCCTGCAAAAGCAAGAAAATAAAGAGGAGAACTTAAAAATCTTCACTAAACTGAGATACAGAAATTGTCTATTGTACAGCTGAGCCAGCATCCAGCTTTCTCCATAAGGCACATGGAGCTACCTTTCCTTGCTCACTAACTCCTGGATCAAATAAGGAAAAAAAACACAAGCACTTTAACAATGATGTTTTCTTGGATGACATCAACCCCCAGGATATCTTTGCAGAGAACCAATGAAGTGTAGTAAAGTAATAATACCACGATGGTAGAATTTTCTTTTTAAAAATGGGTGCCCTGCAAAACTGGCAGGGACTACCTACCATCAGTGGAGAACCAGCTGTTTCTGTGCTACCAGGAGAGAGGGAGTGCCACCTGGGTTACGTGAGTGCACACATACAGGCGCCTACACACGGAACTGAACTTAAGGCTTGTGGATGGGGAGAATTTCACTGTTATCTTCTATCTCAATTTTTAAAAAGATTTTATTTACTTTTATTTTTAGAGAGAGGGGAAGGCAGAAAGAAAGGGAGAGAAAAAAACATCATGTGTGGTTGCCTCTCCCATGCCCCCAACTGGGGACCTGGCTTGCAACCCAGGCATGCGCCCTGACAGGGATCAAACCTGTGGCCTTTGGTTCACAGGTCTGTACTCAATCCACTGAGCAACACTACCAGGGCTCAATTTTTAAAAACTGGAAAAAAGTAGATTCAAAGTAGTTTTAGCAGGTGCTTTATAAGCAAAGAATAAATATAGCTCAGGTTAATTAAAGACCCAAAACATTTTATACAAAAACTACAATGCTGAAAAATACTTAGCTTGCAATGTAACTAAAGAAGCATTAAAAAAATAACACAAATTCAGTTCTGATAGGGCTGGCATTGGTAAACAATTCGTAACTTTAAATCCAAATGCCTGAAGAACAGGCAAAAGCACTGATGGGCTAGACTCAGATGCAAGTGAATCTGAAATTCAAAAAATTAAAGGCCACCTACGCTTCTCAACCCAGCAACTCAAAGAAGACTAAAAGGGCCAAACTGAATTTCAAGGGGAAAGGTGGTGTTACAAGAAAACCCAATGGACCTCATTTTTTAAGGAAAGGGAACCTCAGGGTGAAGAATTGAAGTCCAACTCTGTGGACGATGGAGGAGGAGGCTGCTGGTTCTGCTGGCCAATGAGCATACCTGAGAAATCCGAGGAAATTTCCTACAGGAGAAGTCAGTGAATCCCAAGTCGTGGAAGCCAGCAGGAATGGAAGGGTTGTTCTGGATGAAAGGCCTTCCCATAGCATCTCTGGGAAGCTGTTTGTGGACAAGTGCATTGTGGCGTAGTAATCCTCGATGTGTTCGAAAGGTGACGCAGCAGATGTCACATCTGGGAAGAAGAAAAGGACAGGATATAAGGAGGCAGTCAAGCCAGAATTTCCACCCATCCATTTGTCCTTTTGCATTTTTTTCCCGCTTCATTTTTAAGTAAATAAAAATGAAATGATACTACATATCATTATAATAAATGAAAATATTACAAATGATATGATGTCAAGAAGCCAGTCTGCTCATGGTTAGCAACAAAACACTTTTCCTTTAAAAAAAATTATACCCTAACAACTTGTGGATATCAAAGCTTTGCAGACAGCATAGGTGTATACACTGTCACAAGCCTACTCATTCATCCAAATGATGTCCCATAGAGGGATCATTTCATAGGTTTTCTCCCTCTCTCTGCTCAGTGACTCCTGATCACAAAACATGTTTGAAAGTCAAAAAGCACAGAATTACATATCTTGAGCAATCACAACAACATCCCTGGTATGTGATCAGTATAGAATGATAAATTCTTTAACTCAAGTAGTAATATGTGATAGTAATGATATATTCAATTCTGACATTATTACCGTCATTATTTGACAAATAGCCACAGCTCCCATCTATTAAGCCCTCACTACACACAGGACACCCCACAGGGCAGCATGCACACTCCTGGTAGGTCGATGGACGAGCAGCCTAACCTCCATCTCACAGGTGAAAACACTCAGGCTGAGGTCACATAGCTTGTAAGAAGCAAAGACAAAATGTGAGGCCTGTTCATGCTCCCACCACCGCCTACTGTGAGGCTATCTCCCTTTCCTAGAGAACCCCCACCAATGTAGTCCCTATAAAGATCATCCATCACACATCACTTTAGAGATGACCTCCTCCTTCACCTTAAATGTCTTGGGCCACACATGCACCAAAAACACCATTTAAAAATATTTTTTTCCACTTTGCATACCTGTGTTGTCTCTTTTCTAGGTCTTCACTGAGAACCACCATGTTAAAACTATACATCATTAGGGTTTATCAACATCCTCTGTACCAGTGATTTTCAACCTTTCTCATCTCATGGCACACATAAACTACTACAAAAATTTTGCAGCACACCAAAAAATATTTTTTTTTGCTGATCTGACAAAAATATACCAAATTTTTTGGACCATAAGATGCACCGGACCATAAGACACACCTAGGTTTTAGAGGAAAATAGGAAAAAAAAATTCGAAGCAAAAAAATATGGTAAAAATTTAATAACATAAATAACACGGGCTGCCCCCCGCAGTGAGCCAGGCAAGCTACATTTAGACTATAAGATGCACCCCTCTTTTCCTCCCAAGTATGGGTGTGTGTGCATCTTATAGTTTGAAAAATACGGTAGGTATAACTTTGAATCATTCATACCGCATGGCTATTGTTATGTTGCTTACTGTCATTTTTTTATTTGACAGTGTAAGGGGAAAGAGGTCAATGTCCCTGACTAAATAGTCAAGTGTTGTATGTTTTAAAAATTCTTGTGGCATATGAGTTGAAAATCTAGACCATCACTAGAGCTACATGGGGCTATTTAAATTAACTGAAATGTCCTGGGCACATTCCCACAGTCATAGCACCACGTGCCAAGCATCATTCTGGCACTTACATGTGTATGTGCATCTGCCCCACACAAAACCTCCAAGGCAGGTCAGGTCCTCTTGTTGCTTTATGGAGAAAGAACGTGGGGCACAGAGGAATAATACAACACTGCATATACCTTAGTGGCAACATTTTTTGCTTTGAAATTCTTCTTTGGAAATAAAGAGATAAGGAAGTCACCCGTGAAGCAGCTAAGCTCATTTTCATCTGGGGTTGAAAGAAAGAAGTGCCAAGTATGTGCAACTCTGCCTCCTTTATCACACACAGGCAGGGCACGGCCAGTGCGGTTCTGCTGTGTACCTGCCTCTCCTATCTCCATTGCCAACTTGGCTTCATCTTGCCATCAAGACGCCTGTCATTGTTCAATTAAATTTAGAATACTGGGTTCCTCCAAGCCACTCAAAATGTGAAACGCCTTTTGAGGGAATGCTGCTCAAGCTCACCATTGGCTCTAGGGACGAGATGGCTTCAAAGAGCCCCAAATACCTGTAGCTACTGAAAGTTCTCACAGCAGTGGGCCCAGACAAACCTCAAACCTCAGGAACTATTCCCTGCCAAAGTACCAAAGGGCAAAATTACAGACTGGGACAGTTACACAGAGAAGCAGAATGGTTGCAGGCACTCTGGGTGAGGCTCTTTCTGGCCAGAACATGGTCAAGTTCCACACTGTATACTCCAGGGGGCTGCCACCCTCGCAGCCCCACAGCCACTCTGTCCTGTCCTACTGCCCTGGAAAGGGCACTTCCTCTTCTATCACCCTTAGTCCTCCCAAGCTCAAGTTCAGTGGTATGTTCCAGGTGGCCACTAATCCCCATGCTACCATCTGCTGAAAGCTTTGTACTATGTTGAAAGGATGAGAAAACATCTGAATTGGGGAAATTTAACACTAACCAGACATTAGATGATATTAGGATATTACTGATAACTTTTTAGATCAGCGAATTTCAACTGGTGTGTCACAAGAATTTTTAAAGCAGGCAATACCTGACTATTTAGTCAGGGGCACTGACCTCTTTCCCCTTAGACTGTCAAATAAAAAAATGACAACAGAAAACACAACAATAGCCATCTGCTGTGAATGAATAAAAAAAAAATCTCATTACTAATGGTTAATGAGAGTGGGCTGACTTTTTGACTCTTTTCTCCAAGTTTCAACAATGTACAAACCACTATTTGCAGGTGTGTGTGTTAGGGCTCACAGAAGAGAAAACTCCAGAAGAGAAGCCCCTACACTGAGTCTTGCTATGACATGGGCAGTGTGAAGGAGCCTATGTCTTCAGCAAATGCTCTGGACAGAGGGGCCGGGGGCCTGGAGGGAGGCACCCAGCCCAGGGCTCAGGCAGTCCCCACGCCATGGGATTTATAGGCTGGCAGAGTGAGCCACCCAGTATGGGATGGGTGGTCAAGCCTATGGATCATCTGGTTTGGTACTTGCTGTAACCCAGTGGGCCCTACAGGCATCTTCCACTTGAACTTGACATTAAAGCACACTTCTCAAATTCATAATTAGCACTGCCTACATACATTTTGCATAGAACATCTGTAGTGTTTTAAGTTAATTTTTACTAGTGCTGGGCACTATCCTGGATGCTGGGACACTGCAACAAATACCTAAACTCATTTCATCCTAACAACTAGTGAGACAAACAGCATCAATATGATGCAATGATTAATCACGCGTGAAGGCCAAGGCCTGTTCCTAAGCTCATCTTTCCCCTGTGAAAACTGCAAGGCTTACTTTGCTTTGCAGAAAGGGGCTCATTAACCAAAGTCAGATAAAGGGGGGGGGAGGATGGGCTCATAGAAAATAATTCATGCACACCTTAAGTACTTTACTTAACCTACACAGTTAAATAAACTGTGAACGCTGAGGACTAAGAAGGACTCCTGGTGCCTAACTGGTAATAAATAAATAAATAGATAAATGCAGAGCCTAGCAGCCATTTCTGCACAGGGACCTTTCACACAACTGCACATAGATGAGAAGCCTCCTCGCTAAGCTGCCAGTCTCTGTACAGAACTGCCTGCCTGCAATGTGTTGCTACAGCCTGAGCCAGCCCTTATTAGGGTTTCCTGGAATCCTATTTCAACCAGTAGGACCAAGACTTCCTCTAGTCAATCAGAGCCGCACAACCCTGACCAATCAGAGCAGCTGCATTCTGACCAATCAGAGATTAGGGATGGGGTCTTCTGTCTATATAAGCCAGCTGCCCTGTGGCTCTGGGAGCCATACCTCTTACAAAGACTGCCTTCCCCTGCCTTGAACTGAAACAGATTCCTCACTGTAGCAGAAAAGACCTACACAGAGCAGAGCAGAGCAGAGCAGAGCATCACCAGCTGCCTATCTGAAGAGGGGCCTGGTCTTGGGGCCGTCTGGATCCCCAGCAGCCTCACAGCAAGCTGTTTCATAACAGTGCTGTTTTCACAGCCAAGCTGTATTACTGTTGACTGTTTGCACTAAATAAAGTTTCCTTCTTCACCGCACCCCAAGTTGGGGATTCCTGTTGGTGTATGAATTGGTGCCAACAACCATCAGATGACAAAACACATTCAGTTGATCCTCATTATTTGTGAATTCTGTATTTGTGAATTTGCCTGTTCATTAAAATTTACTTGTAAACCCCAAATTAGTACTTGCAGCACTTTCTTGGTCAGTCATGGATGTGCACAGTGCTGTGAAAAATTTGAGTTGTCCTAGGTACACTTTCCCAGCTGAGGTCAAATGAGGAGACACTCTGTCTTCTTGTTTCAGCTCTCACACTGTAAACAAATGCCTTTCTTGCAGTCTATTTAGTGCCACAGTCTATTTATAGTGCCTTTTGTTGGTGATTCTGCTGTTTAAAATGGGCTCCAAGCATAGTGCAAGAACGCTGTGATGTACCTTATGGAGAAAGTAACTGTTTTAGATAAGTTTCATTCAGGCATGAGTTGTAGTGCTGTCAGTTCTGAGTTCAATGTTAATGAGTCAATAGTATTTATTAAATAGGGTGTCTTTATACAGAAACACACATAAAAAAAATGAGTGTTGTGACCCTGTTTCCTGTAGGATCAATGGTTCAGTATTTCTGAATCCTGTGTTCACAGTGCCTTTACAGAAAATAACTACAGTGAATAACAAGAACTGATTGTACACTCATTCACCCATTGTAACGTGTGAGAAACTTTCACTGAGTGAACTTCCATGTTACCATTGCTGCATGAATCGTACTCAGAACATCTTTGATTTCCAGCTAGATTCCTTAGGGGAGAGCAAGAACCTACATTTTTGCAAACCAAACTAAACCAGAATCCTTTATTTTTATGATTATTTTTCAATTGTTTATAGGTGTCTTGCCCACCATAAGGTGACACCAATTAAAAAAAAGGGTCCAATTTGGACAATGAACAAGTATGCCCAACTTAGGCTACTCTTTTTAAAAAAACATTTCACTTTCACTGGTTTATATAAAATTCAATACAACCATATCTAATAATTACAGGTATTACTGAAACATACAGGTTGGGAAGAAATAATATTGACTCTTAGAACATGCAAGTCAACAGCAAAAGGGGAGCAGGCAGGCCTCAGAAGTGGGTTGCAAACTCTGTAAACTGTACACCTTATAATTAAAACATTTTTGACCATGTGCCTCATATCTATTGGTTGTTTAACTGAGAAATGTGTGTATTATACATGAGATGTGCCAAGTCATTATAAAATATAAAAACAGAAAAATTTAAAAAGTGAGATAAGAGAGTTCCGCTATTTTTTCTTGTACCTTAGAGATCCTTCCAAATGCCCTCCACTTCTGAGACTACTGTACTAGTGCACAGCCTACTGGCCATTAGTATTTAGTGTGAGAGGCAACATAAGCAGGTTTTATAAAAAAACAAAACAGATTAAACAGGGACTTCCAGACAAGATAGAAGCATAGGTAGATACATTGTGCTTCTTCACACAACCAAAAGAGGGACAACAACAAATTCAAAAACAAAAAAGCAACCAGAACTGCCAGAAAATCAAACTGTATAGAAGTCTGACAACCAAGGAGTTAAAGAAACATTCATTCACCAGTAGGAAGTGTAGAGGTGGGCAGCTGGGGTGGAGAGGATGCTTGGCAAGGTGGCGGCTAAAGGACCTGGGCAAACAAGGTGGAAGCTGGCGGAGTGGGCAAGGCAGTGGCTGGTAGACTGGGTGGTCCCACATTTCCATGCGGATAATCTAGGAGGAACAACTGGGGAGTGAGACAGACTGTGCAACCCAGGGTTCCAGTGCAGGGAAATAAAGCCTTAAAACCTCTGACTGAAAAAACCTGTGGGTGTTGTGGCAGTAGGAGAAACTCCCAGACTCACAGTCGAGTTCATTGGAGAGACCCACAGAGTCCTAGAATGTACACAAACCCGCCCACCTGGGAATCAGCACCAGAAGGGCCCAATTTGCTTGTGGGTAGTGGGGGAAGTGACTGAAAGCTGGCTGAGAGCTGAGCAAGAGGCATTGTTCTCTGTTGGACCCCTCCCCCACATATAACACCACAGCACAGCCATGTGGGTTTCCCTGCCCTGGTGAATACCTAAAGCTCTGCCCCTTAGTATGTAACAGGCAGGCTGAGACCAAAATAAATAAATAAATAAATAAATAAATAAAATAAATAAAAAAAAAAATTTAAAAATGGCCCAAATGAAAGAACATATTAAAGCTCCAGAAAAAATACAACTAAGAGATGAAGAGACAGCCAACTTATCAGATGCAGAGTTCAAAACACTGGTAATCAGGATGCTCACAGAATTGGTTGAGTATGGTCACAAAAAAAAAGGAAAAAGTGAAGGTTATGCAAAGTGAAATAAAGGAAAATATACAGGGAGTCAACAGTGACAGGAAAAAAACCAGGACTTGAATCAACAATTTGGACCAGAAGGAAGAAATCAACATTTAATCAGAACAGAATGAAGAAACAGGAATTCAAAAAAAGGGGGAAAGGCTTAGGAACCTCTGGGACAACTTCAAATATTCCAACATCTGAATCATAGGGGTGTCAGAGGAGAAGAGGAAGAGCAAGACATTGAAAACTTATTTGAAAACATAATGAAGGAGAACTTCCCCAATCTGGCAAAGGAAATAGACTTCAGGGAAGTCCAGGAAGCTCAGAGAGTCCAAAAGAAATTGGACCCAAGAAGGAACACACCAAGGCACATCATAATTACATTACCCAAGATTAAAATGAAGGAGAGAATCTTAAAAGCAGCAAGAGAAAAGGAGACAGTTACATCCAAAGGAGTTCCCATTGTGAGCTGATTTCTCAAAAGAAACCTGCAGGCAAGAAGAGGCTGGAAAGAAGTACTTGGAGTCATGAAAGGCAAGGACCTACATCCAAGATTACTCTATCCAGCAAAGCTATCATTTCGAATGGGAGGGCACATCAAGTGCTTCCCAGCTAAGATCAAGTTAAAGGAGGTCATCATCACCAAGCCCTTATTACATGAAATGGTAAAGGGACTTATCTAAGAAGAAGATCAAAAATATGAACAGTAAAATGACTCACAACTATCAATAACCAAACCTAAAAAAAAAAAACCCACAAAAAACAAAAACAAGCTAAGCAAACAAACAGAATAGGAACAGAATCATAGAAATGGAGATCACATAGAGGGTTATCAGAGGGGAGGGAGAAGGGAGGAATTGTGGGGAAAAGGTACAGGGAAAAGGAAGCATGAATGGTAGGTACAAAATAGACAGGGGAAGGTTAAGAATAGTATAAGAAATGGAGAAGCCAATGAACCTACATGTACGACTCATGGACATGAACTAAGGGGTGGGAGAGTGGGTAGAAGGGGGGTGCAGGGTGGAGGGGAATGAAGGGAGGAAAAATGGGACAACTCTAATAGCATAATCAATAAAATATATTAAAAAACAAAACAAAACATTAGAGGGTCCCTCTTAATAGGGCCATCAGAATTTGCTGCACTTCTACTGTAGCAATGAATTTTTAATAAGACTGAGTTTTCATCACATGTCTATCTCTTCCTCTATTCTCTAATTCAGTTTATAATCCCTCTTGTTTCTGGCTTCTAGGACAGAGGTTCACACATAGTAGGTGCTCAGTAAACACATACCAGAATAAACCAGTGTCAACCACAACACTGTGTCCTCTGTGGAAGGTAGGTGTGGACTGGCGGGGAGGTGGGCCCAGGGACCAGAGGCACTAGGCAGGGAAGTTCAAATTGTGTGACCTTGCAGGACTTATTTCATCTGCATTTTAGTTGCTTGCTATGTAAAATTTCACAAACACTCCTGAAATAAGAATCCCCTCATGACCTTGTTAAAAAATCACAATCCAACTAAGGAAGAGGCAGGCCTAGGAATCTGTATGTGAACAAGGACAGCAGGTGACTCATAGTTAGACAAGTTTGAAAAACAAATTATAGTGAGAATTAAGTGCAAGGATCTTGAACCTATAAACACCTTAAGCTACAAGCCTATGAGAGCTTTCCCCTTCTTTCTCTAAGCCTGTTTTCTTTCTCATTTGCAATATGGGGACCTTCCGAGCTCCTATGAATGAGATAACAAAATGATTGGAAAACTGCAAGGTGCTCTTACAGACTTAACCATTATTTGATATTGCTAGGAACAGCAACAACAAAAAGAAAAATCAGGAACAGCTCATTTCCTGGCAATCAGAGCAAAAGGAAAAGGCAGGAAAAATGGAATTTTTATTTCAAAAAGATGTATTCTCTCTTTTCACTCTCAAGAACTTCATAATCATTTCCACTACTTCTGTTTAATCTTGAGGTTCCTGGGGAGAAATGTGTGTTCTTCCTGGCCAACCCTCTGTCCTACGTAGAACACCTGCTTCCTTGTCACCCCGGCCACCCCACCTGGAGCCACAGCTCACCAAGGGAAGCCGGCACACACACTTGGAGCCTTCTAACAACGTCTAAATAAGGCCCTAGATCTACAGCTTCACACCTCTGTTTTCATGGGATTTGAACCAAGGGGCTCCTGTTTCACTTTTAAAAAGATATAGAATGTCATCTCACAAACAAGTTGCTTGAAAGTGGCAGAGAAAAAAAATCTGCTTTGAAACCAAAAGCACTTCACGAGGCTGGTTAAAAGGAAGACAAAAACACCCATAGAAAAACAATGCCTCTCCTCTCACACTGGGCACCTGCCGAGACATTCAATGAAACCGGTGTGGAAACCCATCACCCAGGAACATTGTGATCAGCCTTTGTCAGTCGGAGACACCCCGGTTCAACCAGCCCCCGCTCAAGGCCCCAGGAAGAAAGCTCTGCAACTTTGTTTCTGAGCAGCTCTTCAAAGACAATGAAGGTCACTGTAAATCTGTAAGCGAGACTGCTGGATGCAGAGCCGATGCAGGCATGGTTCTTGAGGTATTAGCTAGCCTTTCTTGGGGCTGTCTGTCTTCGTAAAGGTCACAGCCACTGGAGTCAGGTGGTCCTCACAACTCTCCCCTAGTTTGGGGGAATCTCTCAATTCTGCCAGAACTTGTGAATAGCACGACTGCCAAATATGTCAGTGGAGGACTATACTTAAGAGTTAGAGAGGGGAGCCCTGCAGGATGACTTCATTTTGCAAGAGGGACGACCATGTGCCAGAGTGAAATATTACAAACCCAAGAGGCTGTTTTCTGATTTTCTGGCAACAGAGATGGCCCTATGTGGGAAACTGAGGGTAACTTTTCCAAAATGGAAACTGACTGACTTCGCTCTCAGTAGGACAAATGCATTTGGGGAAAAGTGTGTCTAGTTGTACGATTTAAACAAATTAATAAAAGCCCATCGACTCTTCTGAAATCACAACTTGCTTCCTCTCTTTTTAAATCACATATGGAAATAGGTTACTCTAAGGAAAACAAAAATTCATCAGTGGAAAACCTGCAAAGGACAATTTGAGTAAAGGTGAGATTCCATACACACAGGGATGAAAGCTACTGTGGGCATTCAGCTCATCCTCAACCTATGAAAGGATGGTCACCTGCAAGTGAACACCAAATCATTCTGTTCATGCCAACAGTGCTTCTGTCCCCCAAGGCGTTCACCAGAGCTTATTTCACCCAGAAAGCTCCTGAGTTCCAGCACATGTTAGCAAACGCTTCTATGAGCGAGTATGAAACTTACTTTAGAATACTGAAACAGATTTTAGTACCCTCAGTCCCCCACATGTGACATCCCAGGCCTGGTCCTGCCTCTCGCAGGGCTGCCCCCTCGACGTGGTCCCTGTGACTGGGGCAGGGGATCCAGCAGCTCTGTTGGAGCGGGCGAAAATGAGGAGCTCGAGTTTTGGGGGCATGCACAGTTGAGCTCTCTTGAACAGCGGGGGGAAAAACAGCTGCTTGCACCTTATCTTGTCTCTTCCTCAGTGCCACTTGTAATGCCACTTAAGGGGCATGGGTAGGTGTGAAACACACACAGAAGAGGGTGAGTGGGGTCTGGGGGCAGGGGAGTGCTCCCAGGGAAGCATGGGTGGTGAGCCCAGTTTCACTGTGGCCCCAGGTATGGCAGGATGGGGGGACTGCCAATGCTAGGGGCTGGAGGGAGGCGCCCTGATCAGAAAAAGCCTTCGGCATATACTGGAGCCCTTCTTGTCCCTTCTCTTTCGGAAATCAAACAAAACAAACAAAATCCCACAGCACACGGGCTCTGAACTTAACATTGGCTGAGCTAAAAAGCACAATGTTACCATGGTAAAGAAGTCTGACTCCCACAAGAATGGCGAATGGCCTTGGTCCTGAAGCCACAGAGGGGCCTAATCTGCCAGCCAGGGCTGCACCTCTGCTTCTGGCTGCTGCAGGCAGAGGGACAGCAAGGTGAGGTTGGAGTAAGCCACAGCTGTTAGGCCAAAAAATAAGATACTCTTCTTTGTCAGCTGAAGGTTAGTCCTTTCAATTCTCAAAGGACTTTATTGCAAATTAGTGATGTTCTTGTTCACAACCAGATCTAGGACTAGTCTTAAAAAAAAAAAAAGTTAAAATTTTAAACTCACTGAATTGAGAACGGACATGTACCACAGCGTGCCTAAATGAGATGCCCTGATACCTGCTCTTCTTTTCCTAAGAAAATTGCATAATTCAGGGCTGGGGTAGAAATGCAGTGCGACAGATGTGCTACTCCAGTATGGGCATCCTGTGTAAGGAGTAAGGATGCCCATCCTGCTACTCCAGTAGGAGTGGCACCCTCAAGAATGGCACCTCTCCAGGAGGAGAGGAACCCTCATAGAGCCAGCAGTTTTGATGGCTCACAGTAGGACTAGCAAGAGTAACTGTCACCAATAAAGGTATCCGCCCTGATAAGCACTAACAAGCTTCCAGACAACACTCCCAAAGCTGTGAAATGGGCGGGAACATGTTTACACATCAAAGGTTAAGAGGCAGGCCTGAAGACAAGTTAGTTCATCAGCAATGGGATTTATAGAAGTGGAAAACAAGGCCACCAAAAAGCACCAAATGTTTTTTTTTTTTGCCCTGGCTGGTGTGTCTTGGTGGATTGAATGCTGGCCTGGGAACAGAAAGGTTGTAGGCTCGATTTCTGGTCAGGGCACATCCCTGGGTTGTGGTCCAGGTCCCAAGCTGGGGGCATGTGAGAGGCAACTGATCCACGTATCTCTCACACATTGATGTTTCTCTCCCTTTCTCCCTCCCTTCCCCTCTTTCTAAAAAAAAAAAAAAAAAAACAAACAAACAAAAAAAAAAAACAAAAAATCTTTAAAAAAAGCTTTACACACACACACACACACACACACACACACACACCTGTAGCTAAACAATTTTGGGATTAGCTCCTCCTAGTGCTTGTTACAGTAACATTTTATTCATCTGGTGACCTTAACCCTCCAGAACAAGATAAAAACCCCCAAGCCAACACAAAAGCTTCAGAGCAGCCCAAAGTGATAAACTTTGGGTGCTTGACTCTCATATCATTCTATCAAGTCTACCATTGTGGCAACTTAGGGACAGACAGATGACCCCACCATCAAGAAAGGGTAAAAAAAAAAATGATTTCTTTTATGCCAAACATATTTTTAAAAGAATGCTTTGGCAAATTTCAAACATCAGGGAATACACTTCTTTAGAATCTCAGGTTCCTCCAACAATCTAAGGAAAATAATGTGCAGTTCTATTATCAAGTCCCTTCAAGCTTTTAAATATCTGGCTTTCAACACAGGTGGATTACAAAATTTTGGTAGGTAGGACTCCAACTAAATGAAATAGCCACTCAGTTTTCCCAATCTTTACAAAAGCAAAACTAGATAAAAGCAGCTCTTTATAACAATAAAGTCTTAAAGGACGACCTGCTTTCATGTCTTCTGTGAAGTAAACAGTACCTGAGAGAAGTCCCGGGATGTGACTCCCCATTTCACTGGAATGGGGTACCCAAAGAGTGGCACAAAACCCTAGATTAAGTGTTGCAAGGTTTAAAATACTGAAAAGGACACATTCTAAATAACAGTGCCAAAGGGACATGTTCATTTGGCATCTTTACAGTTAAAGCCTGTCAATTGTCCCCTTCCCCCTCACAATGGTCTTGAAATCCATTTTGCAGATGGTGAAACTGAGTCTCAACTCACCAAGGCCACAGAGCTGCCAGGCAGCAAGGATGGAGCTAAAGGCATAATTCCTCCCTGCCACACTGCTACGCTGTCTGTTCAGAGGACAGTAATGTGCAGATGTCCAGCTCCTTCTCCAACCCATGCCACATTCTTGATGCCTGGACCCTGGACAGTGGCTGCACTGGGAGCCTTTCTGAGCACTAACAGCCCCAAGCAGCCAGCAGGCCAGGCACTGGTCATCAGAAACCTGTAAAGTATCTTGCTAAGAAAGCTGATGCTCACCCTGGCCAATTCCCCGAGATACTGGATTTCTTGCTCATTACAGTGTTTTAATGGAGAGACGGACATTCCTTTTTAAAAAGGGATTTCATGCTTCATTTTTCCTGCTGTACTTCTGGAGGCAAGAAGGGCTAAGTGCAAACAACCTCTCCCCAGAGCCCTGCCCAGCTCAGACATTCCTCTGCCCTCTACCCCATCCTCCCCTCCAGTCCTGTCCCAGCTGAGAACTGACATCCGACAGCTGCACTAAGCTCTCAGTTGCTGAGAGCAAGAGTGCGGGCCCTGTGACAGGGCCCTGACCAGTGGTGGGTGGCAGCCCGCCCTCCCCATGCCCAGGAATCTGCCAGGCTGCACGCCGTGTCCTGACACGCTGCACGGACTGTTCAACCAAACCAGTGTGGCATGATGCCCAGGCAGGTCTAGGGCTGGGGTGAGCCCAGAAGCTGGTGGCTGTCCCTGCCTGGCACAGCCCAGGTGACAGAGAGGATCCTTGGGCAGGGTGGAGAGGGGGTAGTCCTGACAAAGGTGTGTCCAGCTACCAGCCCCACTGGGAAGGAGGGGGAGAAGGGAAGTGTCCTCCCCACCCTCAGCCACTGGCATTGCTTTAAATCTGCTTCCACCTGGCCAAGCCTCAGACCCCTGAGACTCAAATACAAGATGCTGACAAGTATTCTGTGATCCCCTTTCCCTATTTTTAGAATGGTATTTAAAAGGTGTGGGACCAATGCCATGTGAATTAGTCCGAGGGTCTTCCTGCAGGTCACAGTGTGTGTGTGTGCAGTGCAGCAAAGGGAATTGAACACTCTGGAACACTTGAGAATCCCCCCTGTCAGAGCCCACCTGGGTTCCCTGTGTACTAACTCCTGGCAGATTTACAGGCATTGCATTCAAATGTGAAGTCACCTCACAGACAACCAAGACCCATAATTCAATCAGATGGAGGAGGGCCTCCACTGGCGGAAACGCAGGGAGCGCATCCGACGCAAAATGCCCAGGGAAGCTTTAGACCAACAGGAGGGGGCTCCCTCTGCTTGAACAATGGGCACTGTGTTCCCTGGACCCTGACTTCACCCCCCTTGCTTTGTTTTACTGCCTGTTTACTTGTTTTCTCACTGGTTCTTAAGGGCCCTGTCTCAAACATCACTTATTTTCTCAAGTCTAGTCAATTGCCTGACACATAATAAACATTACATTATTTACTAAAATGACTTAAAAATTATTTACTATCTCATCTCCTTCAATCAAGAAGCCATGTGAGATTAAACAATAACTACTGCTAAGTTTTGCCTCCATCTGCAGTCACACTGCCATGGTGACCATCCAGCTATACCTGTCCAGGCCCAGCCTCAGTCAGCCTGAGATAAGTCACTCAGACATAAGACCAAAGGCTTCCAAAGCAAAGCTGCTTGCTGCTTTGGAGCCTTCCATGTCTTGGGTGGGCTTGTCCTGCACCTGCAAGATGGGCTGCTGAGCACTTGCAACATGCTTGTTCAAACTGAGAAGGGCTGTGATCACACCACATACCCTGGACTGTCAAGACTTAGCATATAAATAAGAATGTAAAACATATTACTGACAATTTTTATATTGAACCTATGTTGACATTACATTTTGGATATATTGGCATAATCAACAAAACATGATCAATTTCATCTGTTCCTTTTAATTTTTTTTAATGTGGCTCCTAGATTAGCCCTTGCCGGGTAGCTCAGCTGGTTAGAGCATCACCCCCACATGTCAAGGTTGCAGATGTGATCCCCAGCCAGGGCGCACACAAGAATCAACCAATGAATGCAAAAGCAGGTGAAGCAACAAATTGAAGTTTCTCTCTCTCCCTTTCTCCCCCTCTCTCTAATCGATAAAATTTTTTTTTAAATATGGCTACTAGAAAATCTACAATGACATATGAGGCTCTCATCCTGTGTGGGTTGGCACTGACCTGCATTCCCACCCAGCTAACTTTGTTCATGGCAGTGTATGACCTGCTACTCTGTTCTATTCTTATAACCAAGCAAGACATTCAACACCCTGAAACATCCGTACACAGGGATGTCCTTTTTGCATCCACCTGCTTGCTGAACACTCTTGTCCATCACCTCTGATTCCACATGCCAGGTCTCAATAAGCCCTGTGCTTCTCCCTGTCTGGGGAGCTGTACAGAGGGGTGGATTTACTGCTGGTCATGCCAGGGCCCAGGCAATAACTAACAAGAGCTAGAATTGCTACAAGCGGCTTTGTGTCTTCCTGTTGTTCTTTGCTGACACTTCATTAATTTGAAACACAGGAGAATGGAGGACAACAGCCTCAGCATTTACACGTGTTTGGATTTCCAACACTTTTTATTAAGGAACAACGGGCATCTTGCCAGCTTTTGGGGGTGGGGGTTAGTGGCAGGAGAGAAGAGAAGCCAACAGCTGTTTTGAGTTACAAACTTTCTGCTTAAACTGGTAGTATCTATCCCACTGTGGTTCCGCTGCCTTTGGGGTTTGCAAATGGAGTTGGTGCCTATTTTAGCTCTGGGTTAACAAGCAATTTCTCCCACCAGCTACTGTCACAGTTCACTGCCTGGCTGGGTCCCACTGGCTCCTGCCTGCTCCATGGCCTCCTCTGATAGCAGGCTATTATGTGGAAAGTCAGAGCAGTCAGGAGAAAAGGGAAATTAACTATGCTCTGTAATCAGCTCCTTTTGGTTTCCAGACGTAAGACTCACCCCACCTAGCAACAGCCACTAGACAGGGGATGGCCTCATTGTCCCCCACAATGGAAACTAGGCAGCCCCTTCTTGTGGCCACTGCTGGGCACTATGGGTGCAGCACCCAGGAGTTCCATGGGAGGGAGGCCTGCCGAGAGGAGCTGACTCCCTGCCAGGCTACAAAACTTCTTTAGTCAACCCATCACCAAACAAAGAGCATTACTACTGAGAAGGCAAGGAAATCAGGCAGAACTTGAGTTTCAACAGTGCAGCCCATTGGTGGCCCTGGAGACATGGTAAATGAATTACCCACCAAACTGTACAGAATGGAACAACCAGTGTCCAGTGTGATTCCCTTCTCCATCCTCTCTGAGTAGCAAGCACAGCCTGTTGCTGGGGAAGCAGTTTGTCTAGAAGGCTCCATTCCAGGAGAACCCGTGCCCTCATGCAGGTTGGTCTTTAAGAAGGGGACACCTGGCCTTTGTCTCTCAGTGCTGTATACTGTGTTATGCAGGCTCCAGCCACCCAAAAACTTCTATGGAGAGTCAAATTATTTTCCCTGCGAGGCAGAATTATCTAGAAGGGGGCAAGTGCATGGTTCCTAATGACATGTGAACATAGATTAAAGCATGAAGTGAAATAAAGTTACATGAAGGAACTTAGAGGCTAGCAGTGTCTCTACCTTACAGTAGTGGGAGTTGAGGGTCCCATGGGCTATTCCTGCCTCTGCCCACAACTTGCCATGTGAGGCTCATCTGCTTGCTCAGGTCCTCTGTCTAGAGAACTATCTCAATATTCATCACCCACAAGCCCACATCCAGGGATGCTGTGGATGGTAATGAAGCCATGAAGTTAAGTTCCTGAATCTCTCAGAACTACAGGGCCTATAAGAGAAAGCGCCAGATGCTTTTTCTTGGTAAACAAAGAACTGTTTAAGAGACAGGTTTCAGAATCACAGAATTTAAGGCCTGAGAGGGAACACCAGGATTATCAGGTCCAGCTCTCCTTCAAGGTTCAGATGCAGCTGGTCAAGGTCCCACATGAGCAGAGACAGCACTGGGACCCAGGGTCCTGACAACCGGCCCATGCCCACTCCCACACATTATGCAATTTCCCAAGATGGGGAAGTTATGTAAAGACATTTTATAGCACTTCAACTGCTCAGCAGTTTAAACTCGTCATAAATCCTTTTTCCCCCAATGGAAAAATGTCAAGCTAATGTGACTAAAGATAATGATATTTCACACGGCTTTAAGTTATTGTACAATTAATTAGGCTTTTCCCTCAACACAGAAGTCTTCAGCTTGCTCAGACCTTCTCACTCTTAAGTCAAAACCAAACATGTACCTTCAGGAAGGAAATCTGGTCCACGTATCAGTGAGTCGCACACACAGGCAGATGCCCAGAGTTCTACACTCCCAAACTGTCTTCTGCAACCCAATGCTACAGCCATTTATGTGCTCGCCTTTGCCCTAGGTGACCCTGGTGGACGTGCCACTTTGCAGCCTCACACTGCACCAGTGGCTCCCGATGGTGCCTTGTTCTTTTCAATGCTCAAAAATTGTGGCACAGCATTTTAAAAATGGCAGTTTTATAGGAAAAGCTTCCAAGCCTACCTGCTCACTAAGAACACAGGACTTTCTGCCTGATATAAAAGTTCTCAGAGAAGGTAGGGATAAAAGCTGACTTCCATGCCCCCATAGCCCCATGTTCTGCTGGACAGTCATTACCATCCATGTTTCTGCATGGGAAGGCTGAGGATCAGAAAAACCAGAGTCAGCAAAAAGCTAAAACTGAGGTTGGACCAGCAGAACAATCACTTCCCTTTAGGTTGAATGCCTTGCCCAAAGTAGAACTTGGTGTCACACTAAAAGGCATTCTCTGGTCTGTGTCACCAGTCCAGTCCAGTGTAAACACCTACGGTTCCTATCCTTGCCACATACTCTTGCACAGCTAACAATTACTGCGTTGCAACACCTTTTGAGAAGACAGTATGTCTGCTGCCTAAAAGCCCCATGAGAGGAGACTTCCCATGCACGGGGGGCTAATAAGTGATGGCTGCATGGGCTCACCAGGGGTGAAGGAAGCAGAGTGAACCTCAGTGAACACACGCTGTGGCTACAGCCACCTCCTGCTGTACACCTTTCAGCCTGACTTCATACACCATTCTTAATGGCCTTACTAATGTCCTCATATCCAAGTTAAATGATTTTAGCCCAGTATGTAGTAATGACAAAAATAGAAATATCATCTACTAGAAAATACAGGAATGGAAAGAGTTTTCCAGAGTGCAGGTACATCCCACCCTTTCTCCTACCTTAGTGGGTTATCTGAGTGGGTCTCCATGTGGGTCTCCAGTCCATACTTGCAAGCAAACTCCTTGAAACATACTGGGCAGTGGAATACTTCATCAGCCTTCATCTTCAAGTCACCTGACTGCCCACCTTCTACCATCTTAGGGAAAAGGAAAAAGTGAAGTCATGAAGGAGGCTTCCCAAATGGGTTTGCTTCTGAAAGAAGCCTACTCAATCCAGAGGCTATCTAAAAGGAATGGGGTACCACCTCCTAGGTATTTAGGATACTACTGACCCAGCCCTTCATTCATGCAATACATACTCACTAAAAATACCATCCAACCCACCCTCTCTCATCCATTCAACACGTATTTACAGAGCACCCAGCATCTGATTGACACTGGGAATAAAAAAGTGAGGACAAAAGAGTCCCTAACACATATGAAGCCCCCATTCCAGCTAGGAAAAAAGAGAAGTAGAGGAGCAATGGAATGAGCTCTTCATTTCATCAGTGGGCTCAGCCACGGGGCTCCACAGAGAAACACACAGGCACTTTTTTTTCCTGTGGGCACCTTACAAAACAGTGGGGAAACAGGCCAAAAGCTTAGGGAGGATGGCTGCCAGGACCCCAAACTTCAAAAATAAAGACTAGGGGTATTTTGACCAGGAGTCCCGTGGTTGGGCACATCCAGGCTAGGAGCAGAGGACCTTTTTAGCAGGCGCTGGGTCTTCTTTCTCTGACTCGGCATCGTGACTGAATTTCCTTTTGGAGGACAGCCGCCTGCGCTTCAGCGGGGATGGAGGAGCGGCAGCTGCGGCACTGTTAGGGTCCTTCTCATGGATCTTCATGTGTCTGGAAAACACACACATACAATGTGATTTAGCAAAACACTGAGTTGATTTATTTCTTTTAAGTTTTTACATTTTATATTTAGGTGTTCATAAGTTTTCTTGAGAGATATGAAGTATAATTCATAGTGACTTCTCTCTTTTAAACACCTGTAACTTCCTTTAACCCTCTTAAATCTCTTGCGAGTGCTATTCAAAAATGTCACTTAATACTTTGTTGTCTGTTGGGAGACATTCATGAACTTCACTGGCACTAATGAGATGAAAAGAAACTATTTGATGATCTGTTCTTCTTGTCAGTTGGCCAAAATGTATTCAGTTGGCCAAAAAGTTCATTATTTTTTTTCCATAAGATGGTTCTAGTAGTGCTTAGTTGTCTTTAATGTCACTCAAAACAATTTTGTTAGACAGTATGGTAACAGCTATCATATCAACACGCATTAAAAAAACTTATTAGGACTTCTGGTCAAGATGGCAGCATAGGGAGACAAGGTTCACCTCCTTGCACAACGACATCAAAATTACAACTAAAATATGGACCCACCATCACTCAGAACCATCAGATATTGAGTTAAATGGAAGTCTTACAACTATGGAATTAAGGAAAGCACACCCACCCAGACTGGTAGGAGGAGTGCAGATGTGGAGCAGACTGGTCCCACAACCAGGTGTGGTGGATAAAAATTTGGAAGGGATATCTTGGGAGTGAACAGTCCCAGTCCCACACCAGGACCCCCAGACCAGGGTTCCAGTGCCAGGAAAGTAAGTCCCCAAAACTTCTGGCTGCAAAAACCAGTGGGAATTCAGTCAGTGGAAGAAACTGCTGGAGCCCCAAGGAGTTCTTCTTAAAGAGCCCACACATGAACTCACCTACTCAGACTCACTGCCTCTGAGCTCTAACACCAGGGTAGCGGCTTGAAAGGCACCAGTGGTATAGAGGGAGGAACTGAAGTGTCTGGCATCAAGAGGAGCAGAGGCCACTGTCCCTTTTCTAAACCCTTCTCTCTGTATTTGAGATTCCATCAACTTGGCTAACACTGTTTGACCTGACTTGGAGATCCCCAGAGACTACTTCCCATCCAACTTACAGGCCCACCCAAGCTGCTTTTCCATATGAATGGTCGGTCCTGGCTCAAACGCTTCCTAAATCCTATCAAACAAGCAACAGCTGTCTTCAGTGAGCCCCAGGCCTGGCATTAGCAGCAGACAGCCCAGATTCATAGCTTGGCTTGGGGTGGGATCTCCAAGCCCAGCACAAGTAGCAGCCATCTCAGATTGATTTATAGCTCAGGCAGGGTGCCCCAGGCAAAGCAAAAGTGGTGACTAACCTTGGCCTGCAGCACCCGGGAAATCTCAGGATTAGCCCACCGAGTGGACAGCTACAGACCATCCACCCTGCACCTGCACAGCTGATCCTCCACAGAAGGTGGGAGTGGGTGGTCAGTGGTCACAGCCAGTCCATGCAGCTGACTGGTCTGGGCAAATCCTTTGCATTGATCTGCCAACAGCAATCAAGTCTCCACTACAAGGAGGATGAACTCAGCGCACACAAAGGGCGCACTTTGAAAACCCAGTTTGGGTCATAGGAGAGGCTGTGCCAATGGACCTTATAGGACATCTACTTTATTAGGCCACACTACCAAGACACAGAGTCAAAGCAACTCTACCTAATACACAGAAACAAAGACAGGGAAGCTGCCAAAACAAGAAGACAAAGAAACATGGCCCAAATGAAAGAACAGATCAAAACTGCAGAAAAAGAGCTAAACAAAGTGGAGATAAGCAATCTATCAGAGGCAGAGTTCAAAACACTGGTTATAAGGATAAAACATTGCTCAAGGAACTTAGTGACAGCCTCAACAGCATAAAAAAAATTGAATCAGAAACAAAGGACACACTAATTGAAATAAAGAACAATTTACAGAGAAACAACCGAAGAGTAGATAAAGCTGAGAGTCAAATCAATGATTTGGAACATAAGGAAGCAGACAACAACCAATCAGAACAACAAGAAGAAAAAAGAACCCCCCAAAATGAGAACAGTATAAACAGCTTCTGGGGAAACTTTGAATTCTACTTGAAAAAACAGTGAAAGGAAACTTCCCTAGTTTGGGGAAGGCAGCAGACATGCAAGTCTGCAAGTCTAGGAAGCACAGAGTCCCGAACAAGATGTATGCAAAGAGGCCCACTCTAAGACATGTCATAGGTTAACCTTTGACTTTTACAATGTCAAAGGTTAAAGATAAAGAGAGAATCTTAAAAGCAGCAAGAGCCTTGGCTGGTGGATTGAGTGCTTGCCTGTGAACAGAAAGGTCACTGGTTTGGTTCCCAGTTAGAGCACATTCCTAGGTTGTGGGCCAGGTCCCCAGTTGGAGGTATGTAAGAGGCAACCAATCGATGTTTCGTTTGCACATTGGTGTTTCTCTGCCTCCCTCTTCTCTATCTCTTCCCCTCTGTCCAAAGATAAATAAATACAATCTAAAAAAATTTTTTGAGAGAAAGGAAGTTAGTTACCTACAGGGGAGTTCCCATAAGACTATCAGCTGATTTCTTAAAAGCAACTTCACAGGCCAGAAGGGACTGGCAAGAAATACTTAAAGTAATGAACAATGGAGACCTACAGCCAAGATTGCTCTACCAGCAAAGCTATCATTTAGAATCAAAGGGCAGATAAAGTACTTACCAGACGAGAAAAAATTAAAGGAGTTTATCACCAGCAACCATTATTATATGAAATGTTAAAGGAACTTAAGAAAAAGATCAAAATTATGAACAGTAAAATGGCAAAAATACGTATGTATCAACAATTGAATCTAAAAAACAAACTAAGCGATTAACAACAGAAACAGAACCAAGAGAATCATGGATACAGAGAGCTTTTTGATGGTTGCCAGATAGGAAGGGGCTGAGGGGGAGTGGGTGAAGAGGTGAGGGGATTAAGAAGTACAAATAGGTAGTTACAGAATGGCCATGGGGATATAAAGTACAATAAAGGAAATGGAGCAGCCAAAGAACTTACACTTATGACCCATGGACATGAACAATGGTGGGGGCACTGCCAGAGAGAGTGGGTGGTGATTGGTGGAAGAGGGCAAAGGGGAAAAAATCAGGAAAACTGTAATAGCATAATCAATAGAATATAATAAAAAAAATGAAAACATCAAAATTGGCGATTTTTTGTGTAGCTATTTTAATATAAAGATGGAAGAAAAAAGTGACATTTTTAGCATATTATGCTTTATTATTTCAAGAAAGGTAAAAACACACACACAAAAAGAGTTTTGTGCAGCAGATGGAGAAGGTGCTGTGACTAACCAAACATGTCAAAAGTGATTTGTGAAGTTTTGTGCTGAAGATTTCTCACTGGACAATGCTCCATGGTTGGGTAGACCAGTTGAAGTTGACAGCGATCAAACTGAGACATTAACTGAGAACAGTCAACATTATATTATGCAGGAAAGAGCAAACATACTCAAAATATCCAAATCACTTAAGTTACTGATGAAAATAAATAATGTGTTCCACTTTATGGAAAAAATCATACAGACTTTTTGGCCAACCCAATACTACAAGGTCTGGCACAAATAATGCCATTTCTGACATTTTAAGTGAAATATTCAGATTAAAACTATAAATTATTACAGCTATATTATTACCCTACCAACCATACTCAAGCAGGCAGTTACTTCTGCCAGACCCTGTATTTTTAGGACACATAATTCTATAGAATAAAGAATTCCCAGATACCACTAGTTCATAAAATAAGTAATCACTCTGTATTTGCCCCCATAACCGACCCTACCTCTACCAGTACTGTGTGTTCTCTCTCTTCTGCCTTCTGAAAAAAGTTGGGGGGCAAATTTGAGAAGTGCTGACTGAAAAAATATCTGGGTTGCTTAGTAAGACCCAAAAGCCTTTCCATGTTGTCCATGTAGTATTACATGGATTAACAGCTCACGGAAAAAGTTGGGACAATAAAGTCAGTAGGTTACATGCTGCAACCTTGTCATCTATGAGACGAGGAATATACATATTACAGTAAAGAGTTTTATGGGTTCCAGAAAGAGAGTTTTATGGACACTTGATTTAAAGTGACCTAGCTTGACAAGTTCTAAACAAACATCCTAAGAATAAGATCCCAAGACGTATAGGGAAAGGAAAAACATTACAAAGATAGTCATTTCCTTGCTTTGTGACATAAAAGGTTTAGTTTTCCTGATGACAATCATCAGCATCATCATCATCTTTGACTGGGGTTAAATAGCCAGATGTCAGAAGGTAGCCATAGCTTCTTATAAATAACTTTTACAAGATTATTATATTGGATAAGCTCTCAGGAATGGGAAGAATAACCAAGTTTTCATAAACTATCCTGTCACACTTGTAAAAAGAAGCTCAGCCCTGGCTGGTGTGGCTCAGTGGTTTGACTACTGACCTGTGAACCAAAGGGTCGCCAGTTAGATTCCCAGTCAGGGCACATGCCTGGGTTGCAGGCCACGTCTCCAGTAGGGGGCATGCAAGAGGCAACCACACATTGATGTTTCTTTCCCTCTCTTTCTCCCTCCTTTCCCCTCTCTCTAAAAATAAATAAATAAATAAATAAATAAAACCTTAAAAAAAATCTAAAAAAAAAAAAAGTAGTTCAGCTGATTTTCTGCTGGGCCATCTTCAGAGAAGACAGGATGAAGATGAAAAGGCAAAGAAGCTGGTGAACCAGACGCAGCAGCAATATAGGCTCTCAGGCCACCGTCTCAATGACAACTAAGGTAGAGTGCCTTTCCCTCACATAACCTTGCCCTGTGATACCTGTGAGTCCTTGTTGCTGAGCCTGTGGAGGTTAAGATGCTGACCTCCCCTGTTCTGGTTCTACAGACACATTCAAGAAGATTAGCCCCTGCTTAAAGAGCACCAGCCCAACCTTCCACAGCAGGTTAGATGTGGCCTAACCCTTGAGGAAATGGGCCTCAGAGAAGGCGGCTCAGGTCAAATCTCTGTCCTCCTAGGGGGAATTGGTGTGGGGGAGCAGAAAGATCCAGTGGGACAGAATGGAAAGGAATCCCAACCATAATGCCCACATCCACAGAGTTCTTGCTTAGATTATTAGGAAAGGATGCTTTATCATTAGCTCTAGGTCACCTAAAGCCTTGAGAAAGTTATTGAAAACAAATAGCCTTATTCTAAGTCCCTGCTGCATTCTAAGGTTACTTATGGAGATCATCAGTGTTTGGAGGGGAAAAAGAAAGGCTGGCAAGTTTCTTTGACATTGAATGTACCGCACATTCTAACTTTAAAGAAGTAAACAAATTTTTCCATAGCATCTAAGAATTGAGGAAGTATGATAATACTAAGGGATGCAAATTAATATGAAACCTACCCTTTTGGTAAATAACTCGAATACCCTTTTCAACAGTCAGTAGGTTATTTGTGCAGATGAACATGAGGCTACAACAACCTGTGAGAATACTGCAAACCAAAGGTTGTCAGTTGTTCACTAGCTCATGTCAAGTTACACCTTTTTTATCATGATACTACCACTTGCAAAATGGTATTTTATTATCTAGTTACTAGGATTTACAACAAGTTGTTTTCACAGAGAGAGGAAAAAGAGGGACTAGGGCTAGCACTCAGTATCAGGTGGGAAACTGACACAGATTATGATTTCCATTTTGCAGATGAAGCTGTTGAGGTGTGGGGAGGCTGACATACCCAGGGCTTCACGACTGGGACGGGATGGACCTCAGTGTGCCAACTCGAGTCCATGCCTTCCCTCCAGATTTGCCTCCTAAGGCCAAACCTCTGGATCTGTGTTCTGGATCATGAGCTACAATCTTAGGGCTCCAATATGAGCTGGGACACTTCCTTTCTGAGCGACTGTGGCCCAAGGCCTAGCAGCTGATAGTAAACACTAACAAAACTTCAACTGGGAGTGAAGGGTCCAAGGTCAGGCAAGAACATTCCCCACCTCCAATCCTGCCTGTCTTATTCTGAAAGAAAACACACACACACACACACACACATCAAAACAAAACAAACCCCAAACAACAACAAAAAACACCAACCCCCCCCCCCCCCACCAAAAACACCCTCTCCCCAAAAATGGGACTTCCCTTGAACTGCATTGCTGTCAAAGGCAGGGAGAGGAGAGCAGATTAGAGCAGTCTTGAGGGGTTGGTGGCAAGTATGAGGCTGCCAAACACATCCACCCACTTCTGTTTTTGGACTGAGACCAGTTGGAACCCCAGGTTCGAAGCTCCAGCAATATCCATTCTAGGGTTAAGTCTTCAGTTGCTGGCTAAGACACTGGGCATTCCCAATCTGTCCTTTCAGCTACACGGGGGCCAACAGCTGCAGGCTTCAGGCAGCAGTAGAGCTACCAGGGTTGGGAGCTCCAACCATTTCTGGAGTTGACTGTGCTCTGTGGTCAACAATGCTCCCCACCTGACCCCTACTCTCCTTCCCTGGCCTCTAGCTGTCCATTTCTTCCCATACCCTCACAGGAGGTGGGGTGAATCACCATGAGCCGGTCATGGCCTCTCTCCCACAGAACATGGCCAAAACAGAGTGGAAGGCTTGTGTCTGTCTGTTTTTCTCTCAGGTTTTATTTCAAGGGTTAGTTTATCTAATTTCCATGTGCCCTAAGAATCAATAAATTACAATGAACCTCAGAACTGGAAGGGAGCTGGGATGATATCCAACTTCCCACTCAGCACAGAAAGTCCTCTCCCATTTTTTTTTTTTTTGGTATAAACACACATTTAGTTCTGACTGAATACTTCCAGCCACTAGGACTTATCCATTTTCAGCACTGCTCATTGTTAAAGTCACCTTCCCAACCTTGAGTCAAAAATTACGTCTTTTCTTTAAATGTCTATCTGTCCTCAGGGGCAACATAAAATCAGTCTACATTCTCTTATACATGGCAGCTCTTCCAGTGGTTTGGGATGACAACTGCCTTTCTCCAAAATGTCCTCCAAATTGAACAACTCCAGCTCCTTTAGCCAGCTCTCCCAAGCTAAAGCTCAAGTCTGTTAATTATACCAATCACTGTTAACCTTGGAGTACTCTCCAGCTGGTGACTGCCCTTCACAAAACGTTGGATCAGAAGTGAAGAGCAATTTGGATGTGGTCTGAGTGAAAGCCACAGGGCCAGGACCACCTTCCAGCAGCTCTGTAAACAGAGCTGGGGTTTCCCTATGCGTGTTTCACAGCAACATTACATCCTCAGTTCATAAGAGCTCCGTGATTTCTTCATTCAAACTGCTACCAAGCCATGTCTCCTCCATTCTGCACATGAAGTTACCATTTTTTCACACTTTCCAGATGGGCAAGAATGAGAAATATGTAATGTTGGTATGGCGAAGTATACTACTCTGCAATAACCCCTTGATGGCACATAGTAGGTAGTCAATAAATACCTGCCAAAATGGCTGAATGGATAAACAAACTAAGGATTAAGTGTTGAATCACTGAATGGAAGGAAGGATGAAGTAAATGCAGAAAATCTGTTCCACTTCCAGCATCACTATAACATACGTCCTCAGTTTCTAAGACAGCTAATAATTTGCTTTACTAGGATTTACTGTGAGCAAACCTGATATGAAACTGTAAACAGTGCAGTACTGAAGAGACTTTAATGAAAAACACCCCAACTGTGAACACTCAGGACACATGCTGGTGTTTTCTCTATTGGGGTTAATCTGTGTTTAGACATTCAAAGCTATACCTACATTCACAGTAGAAAGGAATTACTGTAAATGCAAAGCAAGCATCTGCTTTTTGCATAAAATTCTAGAATTTTCTTTTAGAGGCATGCCACTTCAATAGTAGCAATCCTGCCACACTGTGGTCTAAGGAAGGAATTTTATCAGAACTCTTTCAGGAGTCAAGTGAAGCTTTCTCCCATTCACAGCACCCTGAGGAGCTTTCACAGCAATGACTCAAAACTAATGTTGCATGTTAGGGTAGTCAGTGACACAGGCTGTGAAAGAATTCACAAAGAAAAGAAAGTGCACAGAATAAAGTTTTCATACACTTTCTTCTCTTTGTGAATTCTTTCATAGTCCACGTCACCAATCACCCTAACGCCGAAAATGTTTCTTGAACTAGGAAAAAAGTCTGAGTACTTTCTAGCACTGATAGGAGCCTACTTTGAATTTTGGGATGGATGCTGATTTTCAACACAAAGTTTACTCCAGTGGATATAATCATTTCTTTCCTAAAATGTGAAAAGATCCGTTGTAGCTAGGCAAGGCTGTCTGTGAGAATAAGGAATGTATCAGAGCTAAACCAAATACACCTTGTACAAGAGTAATTCAAAGGACACAGATCCATTTCTAAAGCACATCCCTCCCTCCTTCCCTCCCTCCCTGAACTTCCCGATTTCCAGCTCCACAAAGGTAACTCTGCTGACCTTTCTTAGGTATGCAAATCTGTCGACCTGGGAATAGAAGTAAACTCGTGACCTTTCAAGCACTGGCTTGCTCTGAGAAGCAAGCAGGAGTTGGGATATATGAAAAAAAAAAAAAGCAAATATGGGTGGGAAGATGGGAAGGAGACAGAAAGACCACGTGATGGCAATGAAGGCTTGGGGCAGTCGGAGTGTGAGACATGCAGATGCCATATTCTGGTTCTACCATCTAGTAACCACGTAGACTGCCTAAGTTACTTCGGCAACCTCAGCTTCAGTTTCCACATCTGTAAAATGCCCTGGGAGAATACAACCCGTCTCCTACAGGAGCAGTTCCCAACCTTTTTGGCACGAGGGTCTGGTTTCATGGAAGACAGTTTTTCCACGGACCAGGGTTGGGGGGATGGTTTCGGGGTGATTCGAGGGCATTACATGCGCTCACTTCCTGCTGTGAGACCTAGTTCCTAACAGGCCCAGACCAGTACCAGCCCATGGCCTGGAGGTTGGGGACCCCTGTCCCAAAGCACTGGATTTCAAATTACGGTCCTCCGACCAGCAGCATCAGCATCCCCCAGGAGCCTGTTACAAAGGCAAGTTCTCAGGCCTGACCCCAGTGTCCTGGGTTTCCACAAGTCCTCCAGGTGATACTCAAGTGTGAAGGCCAACGGATGACAGGGAAATTCTAACCCTTCACACTGTTCACAGATCTGGTTAACTTTCTGACTAAGACGCTGACATTTTTTGGACATAAGCATTAAGCTTCTCCCAGGGTCACCAGTAGTCCCTACACATGTTTACCAAGTACAAATACGTAACAAAAAAAGTTGCAGTTTAACATTCATAAAGTTGTTTTCACGGTAAAATCTTTTAGAAAACTCTCAGCTAATAGAAGATATCCTCAAGGCAAGTCCCAAACACTCTTCAAGTGTTCCTGTATCTAACTTACATGTGAAGGTCAAACCTCAGGAGAGATTTACATATTTCCAGCATTTACCAACTTTTCAGTCTTAATTTCCTCATGGATTTTATTTACCTAGAAGCTGAATTATTTGATCATCTGAGTGAATGGCATTACAAAAAAAGGTCACTCTTTCAGGACACGGGACACAAACCGTACACAAATAGTAGTCAGCACTGTTCGGGGCCCACAGACTGAGTGAGGTCAACAGGTTCCAAACAGGTTTTCACAGCCTGGTTATGGGCATATCCCCACTCCTACCTGTACCCTGTGCTACCTTTGCTTTCCCAACAAAGAAAGCCACGTGACAACCAAAGAGAGAATGAACGAGATTTGAAAGCATCACAGCTCTGCAACCTATGTTTTGAACCAAAGAAAAGAAAGCCCCCAGAAAGGTTTGTGTATGTTTCTGTAATAGATGTGCAGGAAGGGGGAGGGGAGGGGAGAGGAAGGGAGCTATGATACTTGTAAAGTCATTGGAGTCCTGTGCACCAAATGAGGGGCTGGGTAGTGAAGACGGAGGTGTACACGGGGCCAAGGACAGGATGGCAAAGCATCAACCCAGCCTTTCCCAGTGTGGCCCCACCTGTGAGCTCAAAGGCACTGTCTAGTAATTTGGGTGTTGTTCAGGTTCACTCATGCTTATCCAGAAGGCAGGTCACACCAGCTCCACCTGGGTGAGGAGGAAGGCTGGACAACAGTGTAAGCAGCCTTGCTGACCAAGGAGAGAGCATGCTCAGAAAGATCTTGAAGTCAGCTTAGTGTGAAGTGCCTACCTCAGGGAGGCGTTCCTGCTGTCTGCAGGTCAGCTATGGGGATGCCTCCACCAGGCTGTTCCCAAGGCTGCGGAGATGCTGTGCCCACCTCAACATAAGCCAGTGAGAGCCCATGTCCTCTGACACAGGCGGTGTGACTAGCACAGGCCAGGATGAAGGGGAGATTTGCATCTTGGTCTTGATATTCAAGTGTATTCCTGTTGCCTTTGCCTACACTCAGGCAGATGATGAGGGAGGTGTCTAAAAGACCATGTCCCACATGTTGCCTTGTTGAATGCAGCCTGACTCTGGTGGTACCATCAATGGAAACTGCATAAAAAGTTAAGGAGTCTTAATTCAAAGTAGGGATGTGCCAGGGGTTCAGTTTCACAAATGTGTTTACACTTTTTCTCTACTGCTCCTCAGACCAGAGCTGTTCACCAACCCCAACTCCAGGGTGCAGTTTCAGCCAGATCCCTCACTCTATCCTGCTCTCTCCTGCTCTATCAGTGCCTGTCTCCTTGGTCATGCATGACGGGGAAGGCAATTCCTTCCTCATCTTGGTCTCATGTAAGACCTTGGGTGGAAACACTTTTGATGGATAGAGCTGGGAGGATGATACCTGAAGAACGTTTTCCCCTCAATGTTCCCAATCTCTCAGCCATCCTTCAGGTAGGAGAAGAGTAACATTTTGGCTATTGCATTTTTCCCCCCACTTCTTTGCTGATACTGGAAGCCACTGACCTCAGAACAGAATCAAGGTGCATTTTCCAGTTATTGACTGTCTACTTGGAAAACAGAGGGCCCTTCACTGCTCATCCTGAAGCGCCTTCCTCCTCTCCTGACTCTCTGATGCAGCATAGAAGAGCCTGGCAGGTGGCCTATGTCAATAAGTATCAACCTTTAAAAAATCTTGATTCTAGACCCTGTTCCTAACTACCATGCCTTTGAATCAGTACACCCTAAACACCTCTGAACTATTTTTTCTTTGCCTTCCCTTGTTTTGCTAAAACACATTTTCATTTGTTACAACATGCTTCATAACTTATTTGGCTCCCTGGATACCTATTTATAATACCCACAAAAATGCATCATCTATATACCCATGTAAAAACCACAAATTCTTAAAAAACAAACAAAAGACCTCAGAGGTAGAATGAGTTGATCTCTATCTCACCCAAAGAGAACCCCCTCATTCGTGCAGAGCTGAAACTGGCCTGCCTGGACCTTCCCTGTGTTAATCCAGAGAAGCAAGTAGAAAGTTACCACCTTTCTTTAGATATTTCTTGGCAGGTGTTATATTGGAATGGGCTCTCCTTCCCCAGGCTACACTCCCTCCATTTATTCAATCTTCTCATACAGCCTGGGGTCCCAGTCCCACACCCAGAGCTGGGCCTGTGGCACGGCTCCCTTACCACATGATGAAGCCCATCTGAGGTTGACATTCTCAGAGCCATTACCCCTGAGGGAAGCAATCCTATCTCCACCACTGG
The DNA here is from genome assembly GCF_004126475.2 of Phyllostomus discolor. NCBI lineage: Eukaryota > Metazoa > Chordata > Mammalia > Chiroptera > Phyllostomidae > Phyllostomus > Phyllostomus discolor. The sequence goes on along the minus strand of NC_040907.2, from coordinate 88,846,836 downwards.
AGAAGGCCCTTCTGTGGCAAACAGCTAAAAAACTATAGTTAAGCCAACCCCCAAGACTTAGATTAAGGGTAGAATGGAAACACTGAAGTCACTGGTCACTGAGACCTCTTCTCCCTTCAGCCCTGAGGGAATTAGCTTTAGCGTTCTTAAGATGGCAGAAGCTAGTCATTCACATCCTCTTTCTTCTTACAGAAGAGGAAGAGATGATTATCACCATAATAAGGTGGTGCCAAGTCACTATTTGCTGCTCCTCAGCTGCTTCCAAAAGAGGAACAAGTAATGCTTAGTTAGGCGGGGGTCCTTCAAGAGGTCCTGCTGCCACAGAAACACCTGGGATGCTGGGCGGTGGGAGCAGGGAAGGAGTGCGGAGAAAAGGAAAGACAACACCACACTGGGGAAACATATCACATTATTTAGGGGCCACAAGAAAGAGCTAAGGAGGAACAGGGTACACCAATCAGTACAACTCAGAGAGAAATGAAGAAAATGACTCCAAAGAGAAATGTCACCTGTGAAAACCAATGCCCCTGCCTGACTGCAGCAGTGCAGTCACCGTTTTTTAAACCTGGGATTATGGTGGTACACACTGACCTCTGCTCGCCACAGGTGACACGTCACCAAGTGATGTGCTCCAGGGAAAGGGGCCAAGGTTACTTCTGATCTCAGCTGAACCCTGTAAGATTGCAGACCTCAGTTCTCCCACCTGTAGAACTAGAACAACCCTTCCAGGTGAGCTGGGCTATATATGCATGAAGAATTAAGTGTTAACACCATATACCAAGGAACCCATTATGCAACTGAATCTCTGGTTTAAGGAAATACAAAATCTATCCCCACTGAAGGACAACAAGCTCTCCAACTCAGCATCTAGAAGGACACAGAGGAGAAAGGCCCATGGGCACAACACACACGCCCAAGAGGTGGTGAGGGGAACCCAGCGTGCTGCATATGTATACTGAGATTTCTGCGCAGCTTGTTCAATTTTTAGTGTGTGTCGGGGCGCAGATTTTGTTGCTAATCACCTTCCTTAACAAATCAGAAAAACATTGACAGTGAGTGGGCATGTTTAGATGCTTGCTAGCACCAGCTTGTTCAGCCCAAACAGGTTGGACAGGTTGAATATTTAAACAAAGGAGGAAAAATGCAAGGCATAAACCAGGACATGCTGAGGTGGGACTGTGGCCAGCATCTGCAGGTTTACCTCTGTGATCTGACGCTGGTGACCAGGCTCGTTATCCTCTTTACTTCAATACTTTTGTATTTTAACACTAAACTGGACCCACACTCAGGATCTATTCAAAGTGCTTAGGACAGCAGAGAGCAGCATGGTGGGAGAGGTGTATGGGCACTCTGGAGCAGCGGCCAGCTCTCCACTCCTCCCCCTACCCCCAGCAGACACATACCTTCCTTTCTGTGACCTAATTTCTAGCTCTCACAAATGCCAGGCTGTTCAAGTGCAGGCAAGCTGAGGTGCTCCAGACTGTGATGCCATTCATCAGTCTTCCCTGGTGCAACTGAGCTTTTGAAATATTTCAACAAGATATGTCAAAATGACCATACTGCCTAGATGCAAGAACTTTTTTTTTTTTGCATCGGCTTAATCTCCAAAAAACAAACACACAAACACAACCTCTGCCAAAACAGAAGAAGACCTGACTTATAAACATCAGTATCCAGTCAGCCAAATGATAATAAACTATTTAATTATGAAGAAGGTTGTAAATTCGAGAATCATTTCGAGGATGAAAAAGGCTTCCCTGGTGTGCTGAGCTTGGGTAGTCTTATGAGTGAGCTCTTTGGCCTGTCCTTCAGAGAAAATGCAGACTCAAAAGTGAGCACATTTTTCAAAATATCCTTTCAAAGAAAAATAAACTGTTTGATTGTTAATGGATACTGGAAAAGGAAAAAAACAGTGGAAGGGAAAATGTTTGAGAGTGTCAACGAACACAAAAGAGGCAGTATGAGAGACTATCAATTGAAATGGGTCGACTTTCAGTTTTGCGATTTCCTTATGCTTTTTATCTTATCTGAATAATAAAATCCTGTGGCAAGTCACTCTGACCTGTTCTTATTTTTAAACTTAGGTACAACTGACACAGCATTATATTAGTCTCAGGTGTACAACATCATGATTCGTTATTTCCACTGACCTGTCCTTTTTCTCAGGGAACAGTGGCAGCTTCCTACTTTGTGCAGATTTCTAAAACGTAAAGAATTCTGAAAGGGACCACGGATGCTCATCTGATAGTATAAGTGCTAATCTACGTGAAAAATGTAAGAACACCACAAAACAAGAAATCCCCAAAAAGGTGTTCAAATAATAAAGATCTGCACAATTTGATAAAGGAAATTTAGGCATAAGGCACTGAGCTGTGATACGCTGTTCTCGGCCTGTTTGGTACCATCAAGGTTGAACAGAGTCTATTTTCCTGGCCTTGAAAACACACTTGTTTACCAGCATGGAGAGGGACTGATGCATTACCGTGAGTTTTCCTAAGGGAGACGAGAAGGGAGGGGAACTACAATTGAAAATCTTAGAGGCTTGGGTATATATTATAGTATTTAATTCTGACAATAACACAATCTGTGAGCAAAATGTTGCCCTGTTAAAGATGAAGAAAAGAAGGCTCCCTTCGCCATTCATGGAGCATCTTTATATTGGCCCTACCAGAGAGGACACACAGACAGGCTGCCTTTACATAAACCACTACTGAAGTTAGAATAAAAGCAAACAGGTTTCAATTCCAGTGAATGAGATGTTAAGAAAGGCTAAAAACATTTAATTATCATCAAAGAGCAGCAAAGAATTTTTTTCTGGTTAAAAAGAGAAAAGTTTCAACGCTTGTTAAAGAAATGTTTTTTAAACTGTACCTGAAGTATGTCTATTTCAGTACACAGAGTACTAAATGTAGAGAAACTGTCTGGATACCCAGGAAACTATCAAATATTCACTGAACACCCATCACATGCAAGGATCGCATGTCCAGGCCAGTTCACATGGTTACCCTGTTGTGTACACTAACTCATGTGGACTAGCACAATGGATTCCTTTGGTCAGGAGAGCCAGCATCTGGTGGTAAGACTCATTTCAAGGTGGAACTAGCTGAGCCTTTGAGTGGTCAGCTCCACTCCTGAAAAGCAGCAAGTACCAGTGATAGGTACAGTGTGTCTTTAAACTTGATATTCCCACGACAGAGGTTCACGGAGCCCTTCTTCTTGTTAGGCTTTGAGGCTAAAGCAGTGACTATCCCCTTCCAAGTCACTGTCCTACCTCTGCTCCTTCTGTCCTTTAATTCTGGCCACCTGTTCAAATACCCAAGTTCAGTTGTGCATGCCAGGGGCTGGCTCCGCCTAAGCATCAGAGAGCAGCGCACTCAATTCAGAGACATCACGGCCTCATTTGTCATGGAGTGGGTCACACTGCTATGCAGCGGATGTTTTCTTCCAGCATAACAGGAACACACAAACCTCTGTTTCTGAAGACTGCCCATGACCCAACACCATCCTCAGGGTCTATGTTCCTTACTCAGCAACAGAAAAAGTCACGCTCACTGCGTGACAAAAGAAGTCCACGGCAAACAACTAGAGGATGTTCCAGGGGGTTCCCTCCCTCCTCTTCACCCTTCTGATGCCACAGGAGAAATGAGTACACATCCCTGCTCTCTGGAGAACAACTGGGGAAGTCAGTCAGGAAAGTTTGCTCCTGCCAGAGTCTTCAGAGTGTTCTCACTGTAACACCCATTCCACAACTGTCTTTACAGCTTAAAAGCCTATAGTTTGTAAAATGAGGAGCAAAGTGGGAGTTAATTTTCTATTTTCCCAAGGCAGTTACAGTTTACAACAAACAAACAAATACAAATAAACAAAGGACACCCATTTCAGAGACAGGATTTCTTCCAAATGAGGTCTGTTTCAATCCTGTCTGTCAAGTATCATCACTTCTTCACAGCTCTGCAGCCCAGCACTTTCTGGAAAGTTTTGTGAATCGCCAAGCTCAGTGCCCTTTTTCCTACATCCAGCTCTCCTGAGGGCGGGCTCTGGCTCAGTTTCCCAAGTTTGTTTTGGAAGACAAGCACTGCTCAATCCAAATTTTCAACATGGGAGCAACTGATAAAGAGTTCTGGGAAGTTAAAAAAGCTGGAGCCACAGTGATGTTTCCATGATACATATTTTGTACTTGATGGCAACCTGTTACTCTGCTCAGGAACTAGGCTGTGGTTAGAAAGGTTTGGGATAAAGGATTTTCAAACCTCAAAAACACAAAAATCCGCAGACAGGGAAGTGGCAGCTTGAAATATTATTCCAGATACAGTAATAAGCTGAGATGGTCTCTTCCCCATCCTTTCTCAGAATGAGCTGGAATTTGCATCACCCTTGTCTCCCTAGTTACCAAATATAGGATTACTTTGCAAATATAATTTAAATTTATTGACTAGAATTAAATTGTAAGAAGTCACGGACTTGATCGGAGCTACAGTGCAACTGTCAACATGAGCACACCCCTAACATAATAAGCTACGGATTCTATGAAGTTTATTTTCTTTACTAACAGTTCAGCTGAGGTAGGTGCTAACAGTCTTCTCATCAAACTAAGATAAAGGAAACTTAATAAAAAGATGGACTCACCTTATAAACAAAGATAACTAACAAAAAATGATTAGTGGTCAAAGGAAATAAAGTGAGTTGTTCTACGAAGTGGGTGACTACAGAGAGTACCTCAATATCAGTTAAGAATAACCTGAAACTGAAGGATGGCATTCCTGGGGTCCTCATTATACGTGCTGTGGGATGTGTAATGAGCCCTCTGCCAGCTGCGGCAACACAGATCTGGGGTAGAGCCCAGACGTGTCTCCCACAACAGCCACTCACAGTAAACACTGGCAGGCAAGGCTCCCCTGGAGGAATGTGCACACGCAGAGATATGTGTCACATGTGCATGTGCAGGTGACCTTCAGACAGGGTTGGGGGAGGGGGTTGAACAGGAGGCCAGGGCAGGTGCACTATGTGCTTCAAAATGCACTGTGCTCCAGAGCAACCTTGTGGAATTCAGCCTTGGAGAAATGCATCTTGAAATCCACACAACAGGAGCCCTGTCACAGCAGGGGCCCTACTCAATCTGTGGTGTTCAGAGGAGAGACTGAGAATCAGAGAGCGCAGGAAGCTGACAGAAGAGTAGGGTCTAGAGCAAGCAGATTATTAACAAGATGCACACAGACACTGGCAGGCAGGGCAGCGTGCTTAGGGCTCTCAGGGAAGCACAGGCTGCAGGGTCTCTAACCACACGGCTCAGCAGGGGCTCCAGGCCCCAGCCAGCTCTGGCTCTCCTCAATCCTAGCTGATCCGCAGACTTCAGGCAGCAGAAACAACAAAAGGAAAATGAGAAGAACAACTCTGGTCTTCAGCACAAAACTCACATTCGACTGACTTCCTTCCATGCTTTCAAAATCAAGTGAGGAGGATGCAGCTAATCAGTTTGGGTTTTCGCGATTCGATTTTGTTTCATTCCTGCACACTCACGTCCCAGGGCAGCTCTGGCCCCTGATTAATGTTACACAGGTATCTGCCCACCATTTGAGTTTCAGATTCTAGCACGGATCCACTAGGAGAAATAAATCTAACTCTACTCTCTCTGGCAGATTTTTGTAACTGTTTTCACATTTTCATAATTTTTTTCAAAAGCCCAGTTTCACCAACAAATAAAGATGTTAATCATTGTGATCGATTACCAAAACCCAAATATTCTTTTAACCCATTATTTGCAATTTTCTGCAGAGAACATAAAATAAATGCAGTGTGATAAACTCAAATATTCTAAGTAAGTTTTGTTATTTAAGTTATATATTTCAAGTAGCAAAAAGCAAAACAAAAACAACCTCTTAATTTATTCTCTGGATTTTATGAATGCTTACTTGGTATTTCCCTCCGTGGCACATAATAATAGTATTAGCGACCATTAATTTATAAGCACTACTTAACAAACATCACTCAAAATGCTCTGCATCTACTGGTTCTGAGTCACCACAATGCTCCCATGTTAGTACAGGTATCACTGCCATCTACAAAGGAGGCAACTCAGGCATGGAGAGTCAAATGACCTGTCCAGGGTCACAAAGCTAAGAGCGGCGCACCTCTTACAGATGATCGCAGGGTGCCTTCAGCTCTGACAACACAAACTCAGAAGCGCCCTCCACCGCAGACATTTCCACAGCACAGCATAAGCCTTCAGAAAGTTTTCATAAACACTGCATTCTTGAGCACAAGTTCTAAATGAGATTCTACCTCATCTTACCACTTTGTTAAATAAAGTACAGACATATTAAGAGATTTCTTCACAGTTCTGCAGAATTAGAACTAGCACTTGGTCCCCAATAATTAGCCCTCTCCTCTAAATCAGGGTGACTCATAATAAATAAAGTTAGAACAAAACCCAAAATTATACAACCACCAAGGCCTGCTTTAAAAAATATATTTAGAAGCAGTAATATACCCACAACTCCAGTATACACTGTTCATGAGTGAGAAATGGATCTTAATTAAAAAATGTGCAACTCCACTGACTTTACAGAATAAAAACAGATTATGGGGGTGGGGGGGGGCGGAATACTAAGAACTGTAAGCCAACCAATTAGATAACATTAATGGCCAAATTCCCAGAAAAGACATAAACTACTGACACTGACTCAAGAAGAAATAAAAAATGTGAACACACCTATCACAAGTAAAAAGAATAAATTAGTAATTTAAAGACTTTTCAGAAAGAAAAGCCCACATGGCTCCATCAGTGAATTCTACCAAATATTTAAAGAATTAACAACAACTCTTCACAAAGTCTTTCAAAAAACAGAGGTATAGGAAATACTTTATGAGGCTTGTATTATTCTGATACAAAAGCCAGTTAAGGACATCCTAAGAAAAGAATACTACAGACCAGTGTCTCTCATGAATACAAATAAAAAATATTTAACAAAATACTAGCAAATCAAATCCATCAATATATGAAAATGATTACACATTGTGACCAAATGGGCTTTTATCCCAGGAATAAAGTTAGTTTAAGACCCAAAAGAGAACAGAACCTTTAAAGGACAAACTCAACTTGACCATCTCAGTAGATACAGAAAAAGTATTTGACAAAATCCAACACCCTTTCATGATTAAAAAAAACCTCAGCCGACCAGGGATAGAAAGGAACCTCAAAACCGATAAAGGGCATTTATGAAAAACCCACAACTACCACCATATTTAATGGGAAAAGGCAGAATGCTTTCTCCCTAAGATCAGAAACAAGACAAAGATGTCCATTCTCTTCACTTCTGGGTTAACACTGTAGTGGAGGATCCAGTGAGGGCTAGCAGGCAAGAAAAATAAATAAAAGGCACCAGATTAATTTCAAAGAAAGAAATAAAACTATCTCCACTTGCAGATGACATGATCTTGTATACAGAAAAGCCTAACAAATTCACTAAGTAACAATCAGAATGAGTAAACAAGGCCAGCAAAGTTGCAGGAAGTGAGATCAATACAAAGTTTGAATTGTATTTTATTTATTTTTAGAGAGGGAAGAGGGGAAGAGAGAGAGAGAGAGAGAGAGAGAGAGAGGGAGCAAGAGAGAGAAACATCAGTGTGCAGTTGCTGGGGGCCATGGCCTGCAACCTAGGCATGTACCCTCTGACTGGGAATCGAACCTGCGATGCCTGGTTTGCAGCCTGTGCTCAATCCACTGAGCTACGCCAGCCAGGGCTTGAATTGTATTTTTATACACTAGCAATGATTATTTTTTACACAGAATCAAAAAATAAAATTAGAAAACAATTCCACTTAGAATACCATGAAAAAGAATAAAACACTTAGGAATAAATTCAACAAAATATAAAACCTGCACTCTGAAAAAATTATAAAACGTAGTTGAAAGAAATCCATAAGATCTACATAAATGGAAAATACCCTACGATCAAAAATTTAGTATTATGATGGCAATGCCCCCAAATAGATCTACATGTTTTGCAATCCCTATAATTATTCCAGCTGCCTTTTTTGAAAAAACTTACAAGCTAATCCTAAAATTCATATGGAAATGGAAGCAACACAGAATAGCCAAAACAATCCTGAAAAAGTTCTAAGTTAGAGATCCATACCTCCTGATTTCAAAACTTACCAAAAAGCTACAGTACTCAATATGTCAGCCTCAAGAAAAGACATGTAGACCAGTGGAGCAGAACTCAGAGTACAAAATATAAATCCTTACATTTAAGGTCATTTGACAAGAGTGGCAAGACAATTCAATGGGGAAAGAAAAGTCTTTTCAATAAACAGTGCAAAAGACTGAACTCAGACCCCTTCCATATACTATATGCAAATATTAACCCAAAATAGATCATAGACTTAAATGTAAAAATTAAAATTACAAAATTCATGAGATTTCAGTTCATATCTATTAAGATAGCTATAACAAAAATGACAAGTAACAAGTGTTAATAGAGATGTGGAAAAAATGGAACCTTCATACACTGCTGGTGGGAATATAAAATGATGGCTCAGCTGCTTTGGAAAACAGTGGGACAGTTCCTCAAAATGTTACACATAGAGTTACCACGTGATTCAGTAATTCTAGTTCTAAGCATCTATACAGGAGAAATAAACACAGGCATCCACAAAAAGAATCTGTTCAATAAAGTTCACAGCAGCATTATTCATAATAGCCAAAAAAGTGGAAATGACTCAAATGCTCATGAATTGAAAAGACAAGTAAAATGTATCATCAGATAATGGGCCATTATTTGGCAATAAAAAAGAATGAAGTACTAACATATGGTACAACATAGAGGAATCTTGAAAACATTATGCCAAGTAAAAGAAGCCAGTCACAAAAGACCACATATAATTCCATTTGTATGAAATGTCCAAAGCATGAAAACCCAGAGACAGAAAGTAGATTAGTGTTTTACTAGGGCTGGAGGGTGGGAAGTAAGGGGAAGTGACTACTTATAGGTATGGGTTTCTTTTGGGGATGATGAAAATATCATAAAATTGATTATTCCATGAATATACTAAACACAATGAATTGCATACTTTAAATGGGTTAAATGTAATGTATGGTATATAAACTGTATCTCATAAAGATGTAAACAAATAAAATAGAAATTGCTCAGCCTAGTGCCAGACACAGAGTGCACCACAGCTTTAGTGACAATTATTTGTAAAATGCGTTGTCAGAGACACCACTATTGAAGGCAGTAACCATGCCTTTTATAGGTATATTTAATAGGTGTCATATTCAAAAACAGATATTGTCTCAAAGTAGAAATTTGCAAATCAGAAGTGACTGGGCCCAACGCCAGAGATGGCTAGTGCAGGATCACATGCAGTACGGGATTAGGGCTAAAGCAGCCAAGAGGAGGGTACTTCTCACTAATGCGCCCCATTGTCTTCTGCCAATTTGCAGGTGGCCCCTGGGGAATCCACTGAGCAAGTTCAGTAGGAGAAAGCACGGGAACTGCCCCAGAAGGCACAGATAATAATGCCTTTAGGGCCAGATTTTAGGAGGGTGAATAAGTAAGGGAGGACTTTTGGTGGGAGGAAGCGGGAGGTAGGATGGCAGGAAAAACAAAACAAAATGGCAAAGAGAAGGCAAGATGATACTAATGGGCTGCTATGGTGGTAAAAAAGCAAAAATCTAAAAATGTAAAATATACTAAAAAATGGCAACAGTATTCACTTCCTTCTTTGTACCCAAAAATACTTGTAGGAGAAAATGAGGGGCAAAGAGAGAGATGTGAAGTTTTTAAATGGAAAGAAAACTAAAACACATTGTAACAAATTCTTTAAAATATCTGTACTTTCAGAAAGTCATATTATATGCTAACTTATAGGAGTTCCGACTGTGAAATTCATAGGCTTTAAATTTTTGCAGCATTACTTAGAAACACGAGTAATAGCATTTACCAAGTGCTTACCATGTGCTGGGATGGTGTGCTGAATTTATTTTCTAACCCTCATCCTGGTGTTCAGTATTAATAATCTCATGTTAAAGAAGAGGTAACTGAGGTACAAAGGTTAAGTAAGTTGCTCAAGAATAGAAAATCTACAAGTGGCAGAGTTGAAATTTGAAATCAGGTGCCCAATTTCAAAGTCCAGAAATTTACTATCATACACACTCATATGTCCCAAGTACACCATCAGTGGTTCATAAAACAATTTAGGTGGAACAGACTGGACCATCTGATATTAGTATTTATCTATAATGAAACATCAATTTCACAATACTTATATAAAGCTTTCTTTTCAAACAAATATGTAAAAAAAAGATGTTAGTCAACTTTTAAAAAGAAAACAGCATAATGAAGGGAATATGGAAAAAAATTGCCTGATTTTCTGAGAAGCTGAAATTCTGAGTACCTTTAAAAAATCTTCCCCGAGTTCTAATATTCTTAAAATGTTGTTTTTTTAAAAAAAGCATTTAAAAAGTCTGTTTTAACCCCTCAAAACATATGCAACCATCCTATAAAGTATATTTTCCATTGGTTCATCCCACAAAATTTTAATAGGCCTACCACTGAGCTCCCTCCCACTTCTGAGTGAGCCTCTTTCTCCCTCAAGAAAGTAAAAATTCCTGATATTTATCAGATTTCTTATTTTTTCATTCTATACTATCTTACCCTGAAGCTCCAGGACCATACAACTTAACTATTTATTCAAAGGTCCTAGAAATTTTTCTTAAGACAAAGACTTGCAGGGAACCTAGTAGGGATATGCAACTAGTTTTTAAAAGGCAAGGGTTACTGTGCTATTCCTTGAGGGCTCCTCTATATCTGATAAGCTGCCTACCTCTGGCACCCAAATAAAGAAACTGCAATTGGCAAAGGGGGAGGACTCTGTTTCATCCTAGTCCCCAAAGGGCCAAAGACCTAGCCCAGGTACTTCAGTTTCCCATGAAGAGACACCTCTAATACTTTGGAGATAGTATCACAGGCAAACAAAACCATCTCTAGCTTTTCCATACAGTGAACAGGTTCAGAACTCTTAATGTTTTTAGGCAAGTCCTCTTTCTGATGATGGCTCAGAGTCCGCTTTACTTTTTGTCAACCTCCAGATGCCAGTCACCAGGCCAAGGTGGCCCTTACCCACCTGTGCATGTTCCCATTGGTGGTAAAAGACTGGCCACACACAGTGCACTTATAAGGCCTCTCGCCAGAGTGCACCAGCATGTGGCGATCCAGGGAGCTGGCTGAGCTCAGCGACTTCCCGCAGATGCTGCATGAATGGTCTGCCCCTCCAGTGTCCGTGTTGTGCTGCAGAAAGCAATCACCACAGTGGTCACTTCAGGTGGGTCAAAACTTGAAAACGCAAATTTAGATGTAATAAAACCAGTAAAAGTTCTCAGCTATTTTTTTTCTGTTTCCTTTTAAATATCTTCCCAAATGTCAAAATCTATCAGGAACACAGGCAAATATGTATTCTGTACAATTTTCTTCTATCCCCATGTTTGTTTTGAAATGTACTTCTGCAAGGCTCAGAGAGCTGGAATCTTTGAAGGTCTTTCTTGGAGACACATACAGGTTAACTGACCACATATATCACATGAACAGGAAGACTCAACTATGAAGCAAGCATGCGAAATATGGTCTTCATGTTAAGTCAGTATCCATTCCCCAGGCTTGCTGTAAGGGGAAGAGAACTGAAATCTGCACAGTTCAGAGAGGCCTAACAGTTGAAACATGTTAAGAAGGAATCTTTTTATCCAAACCCAGTTATTAATGTTATTATTCAGTACCATGTTATAATTTTTGTAAAATATTTTATTTATTTATTTTTTAGAGAGGGAAGGGAGGAAGATAGAGAGAGAGAGAGAGAGAGAGAGAGAAAGAGAGAGAAACATCAATGTGCGGTTGCTGGGGGTTATGGCCTGCAACCCAGGAATGTACCCTGGCTGGGAATTGAACCATGTTATAATTTTAACAATGTCACTCTTTCACTGTTCCAGATCTATCAACAATCCGTCATGAATCAGTCATAGCAGGTGAAGGAGAAGGAAAATATCTCATTATAAAGGAGAAAAGCCAAGAGATTCTCAAATCAAGTCAATTCCTTGTTGCACGACATAAGGTTGTAACACTGTAAAGAGTAGGGGTCTACACCTACAGTCTCACTGTACTGTAAGGGGACTTGGTTCATACTGACAAGTCATGTATGATGCAAAGCCTTCTGTCATATGTGGTCAGTTAATGTGATATTTGCTAAATTCTGAAAAGGTATTTTGTATTGACCTGGGACTTTGTCTCTATTACAAGGCCACAAAAATTATTTCATAACCACCTCTCAAAATAATTAAAATATTAAATCTAAATTAAACAGCCACAATTCATACACTGAGATCGAATCATCTTGCCCTCTTAATAAATGATTACAACAAAAATATAAAAGTAGTGCAAACCTGACGAATGTGCATAGTTAACTGATGCTGTGTAGTGCAAATCTTTTCACACAGGGGACAGTTATAGGAAGACTTCTCCTCTTTCGTTTCCTGAAAAGATATAATAAAAGGGAGAATCAATTTCACCTCAGTGCACTAGTGCCTCCTTGTTTCTGTTATGAGCACCTGTGTCTCAAGCTGCAGCAACGAAACAGCCGAGAGGATGGGCTCTGGAGCCTGTCTGGTGTTCTGAGCCTGGGCAAGTCACCATCCTGCTGGTCCTCAGTTTCCTCATGTAAAATGGTAAGAATAATAGCTTCTATCACATCACCCTGTGATGCAGATTAACTCAGTCAACACACGTAAAGCAGAGGAACAGTGCCTGGCACAGGGTAAGTGCTCAATAAATATTAGTGCTCTTATTAGACAGATACCATTTAATGAATCATCAGTGATGGTGGAAAACAAAGCATCAAGTCATGGCAGAGCTAGAAAAGGAAACTCTTCCCGATCTAACCAGGCTCCAGCCACTCTTTTCCACACATGAGATGTGATGAAGTTCTCACATAAAAACCCACCCTCCCAATAGTGGGGGGCCTCTGGGCCTAGCTGTGTGCCCAACAGGCATCAAAACGACCCCTTTCACTCTCTGTTGGCACCAGCTTAACACTGCTCACAAATAGTTAGTAAATAAGAATCAGAATGCTGGCCTGTGGAAACTGTGATAAAGAGTGACAATGCAAACTGAAGACTTCCACAGAGGTGACAAAAGAACCAGCTCACTACTTGAAAAGGGGGCTCATTTTATGGTCCCTCAAAACAGGCTTCTGTCAAGCAATATGTTTTACCTTTTTAAGGAAAATGACAGGCTCCTTCTCTACCAATACAACTTTTCTTTCAAATCCTTCATAGAGAGTTGTCATGGGCATGCCTGTCATAGCCATTTCACACACTTAACCCCAAGGCACCACAGGTCTCTGTACTCATCCCCAAAACTAGCAGGATCAAGGCCTGGGCACCTCTCCCCAGGAATGTAGAACTGAGATGCCAGAGACTAAGATCCGTGGGTTTCCAAAGACCATTAGAATCACCTGCGGAGCTTTTTGAACTACAGATTTCTAGATCAGACACACAACGGGCTGAATCAGAATCACTGGGTACAGGCAGCTGACCCCCTGCAGTGTTTCACAAGCTCCCAGAAGACCCTGGTATGTGCCCAGGTTTGGGGATGACTAAGAAACTAAGTTAGGTGATCACCAGCACTTGAATTGAAAGTTCACACAGGGTTGGGGCCAGACCCAGAGGCATGGTGAGCCCAAGCCACACACACAGCCGGGGAAGCCACCTGTGCTAACGGAAGTGGGAGATCAGGCAGGCCCAGACAGAGGGAGGGCTGGCCCGGCAGGCATCTTTCAATAGCCTTCTTTTTCCTTGTGCTCATCTGAATGGATTTATGTTCCTTGAAAATAGTATCAATTATTGAACACTTATGATGTGCTAAACTCTGTACATATAAAAATGTCAGTTTTTTCAAAACTACTAAGACACAGCCACTATTATGGGTCCCATTTTCTGGATGAGGAAACTGGGGTACAGAGAGGCAAGTAACCTGCTCCAAATCAGAGAACTGTTACAGAGACTCAGGATTAAAACCCAGGCCAGCTTCTCAACAGGCCATGCTAACCACTGTGCTATATAAATCTGACACACACACACACACAAAAGAACCCCAAGGCACAGAAAGGAAACACCCAGGTGGTTGGCTATGAGAGATGATGAACACAAAAGTCACCCTGAAGACTATAAAAATAAATGGCACCATAAACCAGATGGGTGAAGTGAATGCATGATGATGTCTAGTATGTAGCTAGCTGCTTTTGTGGTTCCCTCTCACACTTCAAAGACTAGCAAGCCTCATTTTAAGCATTTTAGTAGTGACCCCTTCGCTTTTCATAGTTTCAGCTACTCATGGTCAATCCTGATCCAAAAACATTAAATGGAAAATTCCAGAAATAAGTGATTCATACATTTTAAATTGCATGCTATTCTGTGTAGTGCGATGAAATCTCACGCCATCCTGCTATCTGCCTGGGATATGAATCATCCCTTTGTCCAGCTTCTCCATGCTGTATACACACTTGTCACTTAGTAGCTATCTTGGTTGTCAGATTGACTGTGGAGGTATCACAGTGCTTATATTGAAGCAGCCCTTACTTGACTCTGTAATGCCCCACAGTACAAGAGTAGTGATTGGGCAATTCAAATGTGCCAAAGAGAAGTCATGAAGTGCTTCCTTTAAGTGAGATTTGTATGTATAGGAAAAAACACAGTACTGTAAATAAAGGGTTTAGCACTATCCACAGTTTCAGGCGTCCACTGGGGGTTTTGGAAAGTATCCTCTGTGGATAAGGGGAGGATTACTGGACAAACCTTTTTTCTAGTCTGTGGCACTGGGTCTGAGAACTAGGTATGTTATACATTCTTTACTCTCAAATTTTAGAAACTTACAGACATGAATTCTAAGGAAGTTGATTAACCCAGAAACAGAAAAACCTGCCAGACTCACTGAGTCAGCTGCAGACTCCCACTCCTCGCAGAGGTCCTGCGCATGTGCCTGGGGGCAGGGCAGGGGCACCCTACCTCCTCAGCCCAGTTCCCCCACAGTCAGAATGGAGCTACCCAAGAATCACCAAAGAAAAAAACAAAACAAAAGTAGCAGTGACAAAATAACAGCACTCACTATAATAATAAGAAATGTCTCATAGCCAGGCCAAAACTCAGTCTTGGGCATCTTTGTTGAATTATTAGATTAGCACTACTACATATTAAAAAAATTTTTAGAGGAATATTCATCAGTAGGATGTAAATAAATGTAAAAAAGCCAGGTCTCCAAGTGACCAGCTTCTGGAGGAGGCAAACATTTTTTTTAAAAAATCATCTTTCATTCACCTTGAGGTAGATGGTGCTAACTAACATTGCTTCTGGGGTTTATCATGAACTGGAACCCCAACTTTCTCTGAGGCTGGCAGTGGCATGCTGCAGACCATAGTAGAGACCCATAAAATCCACAGGGCTCTAGGGGACATCTGTGAACTCGGACTTTATTTCTGTAAACAAACCAAACGGAAAAGACAGCACCACGATGCTACAAGAAGCCCTGCAGGAGAACTCTGACTCCAGTTTTGGGGCCGCGCTAGTGGAGGGAGCACACTTCCTGAGATGACAGATAAAATTAGCAGCTAATGTGATAACTAACCATTCCATGATGAAACAAGCTGGCACCCGTGTCAGCGTCCGGCTGTGTCTAATCTGTCCTGGAGCTCGGTGCTAGCACTCATGGGGCTCCTCCCCAGCGCTCCCTCCCTCTCAGCCCACCACAGCACTCCCAGGTGAGGATGAAGCACTGTCTCCCCCTTGAAAACACTGTGTTTGTTTGTTCTTCCAATGCACCTGACTTTCCCATGATACCTCTGGCCCAGACTTCCCTTTCGAAAACTAAGCCAGTGCCCTGAGGAACCTGGAGGCACAGGAGGCAGATGAAAATAGCCCAGGTACACACCTGTACCATCTGCTTCACTACACTTGCACAACCACCCCCAATTAACATGCAGGGACAGAAGGGCTCTACCTACTGTCTCTGAACCACCGGGAAAGGCCCAGAGCCTGGACTTGCGCCACCTCTGCCTAAGCTGGGCTATTTAAAGAGGAGGTGATCCCTACCTACCACTTTCTCTGGGGAGAACAGAGAAGGAAGAGGAGACAATGACCTTATCTATCTCATTCATCCCCAAATGCCTGACACCCAGGGGCAGTACCTGGCTGAAGGCAGGAGCGGGTATGTACTGTGAATTGAGTGAATGAGTGGAGAGATGAACAAATAGATGGAAGGAAAGACAGTCATGTGAGAATAGAAGTAAACCTTTTCTTCCAAGAGCTAGTGCTCCTTCTTGACTCAGGCCACAGTCATACAGGCTGAGTGTTTTCTCAGGGACCCATAGGAAGAGAAGCATGTGGAGACAAGGGAGAAAAAGAGAGAGAAAGGTATCAGTGCTCCAACCCTAAAACACTGTTTAACTCTGCCAAGTCTTCAGCCTTGAGAAAGGAGTAAAGAAAATGAGCACTCCCATGCTATGGAGGGATTTTAGGCTGGCACAACTTCTCCTGGAGGGCAAGTTATATCAAAAGCCTTACTTAATGTTTTACTTCTAAGAATTTATAGAAAATCATCATATATGTGCTCAGACAACTCTGTATAAGGGCAGTCACTGTAAGATTGTTACTTAAAAGAAATTAATTTCCAAAAACCCAACAAGTTTACTTTTGTCTCCATCCCTGGTATCTAGGCAAACTCTTAAGACTGCCTGTTCCCTGAGGGTTTGGTATGATCCCATTAAATCAGTCAAACCAAAAACCAAATGTGGAGGAGTCAGTTCATATGACATGGATTCAGAGAAGAAATGAGATCTAGTTACTCTCATTCCTTGAGCTTTGTTGAACACGCTGCTAACTGGACAGCAACCACTCTGCAGGCGCCCCCTTGGTATGTCATTTAAAAGGTTCATCTCATTTCCCCATGGAGGAGACACAGGCTTTCACTACATCATTGATCCTCCCAATCCCTGCCCACTCATTTACTCTTTTCCTCTTCTCTGGATCTAATGCCCACTAAAGGTTCAAAAGGACTAATTTGCCTCTGATGTGGAATTCTCTGGAGCCAAATTCTGTGCTTTGTCACGGGTGGAAAGCAGGGGTGCAGCCCCAGCACGACCAGTGCTTATTTGTTCCCTAATCTAAAGATATGTGTAAAAAAATAGCCAATCAGGTGGCTTTGAAAACAAGATGAACTGTTTTTGTAAGTAAGGTAAGTAAGGAAACGAACCACATCACAGTAGAGGACTAAGTTCTATGCCTTGGACATCAAATGAAGAAAGCTGACATTCAAATGAATTTACACGGCAGAGAATTAGGGCGTCTTCACCCACACTGACGCCACAGCACAGAAAATTTTCTCCATGAGTCAAGGAAACTGAAATAAGCCATGAAAAGTTCACACTTGAAAAATGATTACAACCTCTGGGTATGTCTATTTACTTCTCAGTACGAGGGGAGACCCCCCCAAAAAAAAACTGGAATTATCTTCTGGACGGTGAGCCCCTTGTATAGTACAGGCTCCCCCCCGCTAGGTGAGTGTTCTAGGAACCCATCTGTATCAGTGCGCCAGCTGGGGATGTTCTGAGAGGCTGCACTGGGCTTCAGTGAGTTTTTTAAAGATTCTTTCAGAAAGTTTGCCCATTTCATGATGGGTGATTTACAAGTGCACCTGCCCACATGGAACTGAGTGTTCATCAGTTTTCCCCAAAGGGAAACATTTTGCTGGTGTAGAAGAGGTGAAACAAAAAATGGCAGTAGCATTACAAAGCATCAAAACTGATGAATTAAAGAACTGTTTTGAGCAGTGGAAAAAATATCTTGATATGTGTACTACATCAAGTAGAGAGTACTTTGAAAGGTGACTGAAATTTAAGCGTGTAAGAATACAGAAATTTTTATAAATAAATTCCGAGTTTTGGGGGGTCCCCTCTTGCACATCCACGATTTTGTCTTAAGAAGCTGAGGCGCAAGGAAACATCCATCTCCCAACGTTCTCAGAGACTGAAGCCACCAGATGTCACCACCTAGCACACGAAGCTTACCTGGTTCCTTCGGCCAATCCGATTTGGTCCTGGAGGCTTCGTGGGGGACTTGATGCTCTGGGGGCTCCCGCCATTCTCAGCAACCTTCCCTACACTCATTACCGCTGACATCATGGTGTTGATGGAAGACAAATCTGAACCTTCCAAGCCAATGGGCGAACTTGACGTCATTGGGACAAGGGTTATGCGTCTAAGAAGCCTCTGCCATAGAACTGAAAATCGGAAATTGCTGATGTGATCACTGGCATGTTTAGGCTCCCGCCAGAGCCAGTGGCACTGGCCAAGACTACCACACTCTAAGTTGGGCCAAAAGCCTGCCGTCTTCAGTTCAAGCCGAAACTCATATCCAGATTGACCTGAGCTTTCATCTAAATGAAGTGTTGTCACACCAAACAATAACCTTGCTCCTTTCTAAGCATGTACCACTGACACAACTCCCAAAGCCACCTGAGGCAGGTCTCTTTGCCTTTCCTGATCTTTCACTGGGCAGAATGGCAAAGGCTGAGCCAACAATTAGAAAGCCCAGGGTGCTGCCATTTGGCTAGCACCCTCCCAATAACCTGTCTCATTTACTACTACTACTACAGGAATGGTGTAGACCTGACAGCTGAGAATCATCAGGCTTCACTTAACTCCACTGCTGCAATCCAGTGATTTCAATAGGAAGCCCAAATTGTATAAGACAATTGAGATGCAAACCCTATCAAGATTATAACCAAATTTCAAATTAACATAAAAAAACTGCTTCTTAAAAAACACAAATAGGTAAGATACCTATACCCCAGAAAATGGACAGAAGAAAACCCAGCCCCCACTGCCAATTACCTCCATTTTCTGCCCCAACTGATACACTATGAGATTTCTCCTTGCTATAGCTATCATCCACGTGGAGTAGGAACTGAGTCTGTGCTTCACTTCTTTTTTTTTCTTGTCTTGGTATCACTCGTTGACACTGGAAGGGAAGCAAAGGCAAAATGGTTCAGTTCATATCTTTTCCCTTAGTTGAAGAAAAAGCTGAAGCCATGTAATGGCTACAATCTCAGACCACAATATTCACAAAGAACACAGGAAGCACAAGCAAGAGGTGATTTTTAAGTCTCCTTTTTCTTCAAAACCGTATTTTATGGTTCTTTTTCAACCTTCGCTGATATTCCCTATGGTGCTGTCACCCTTACTCCCAATAGCCAAAAGGATTTTGTGGTAATTTACTTTCTGAAGCACATGTGTCATACTTCCTTTCATACTCTATCCCACAACCCATAAGGACTCTCAGACTCTGACTTGACCCACCTCCCACCTCTGCCTAAAATTGGCCAAAGACACGGCAGCTGAGGAAGGAATTCAGTGAAGGCCCACAGTCTGGAAGGTACAGGTCGGACCTAAAGGAAAGCAGGTGATGAGAAAAGAATGATCAAAGGGAACACTGTGGCACATGGCCACATCAAACCCTGACTCTTCAGCCCTTCCTGAGTTATACTCTGTGCAAGCAGAAGGATGACAGCTATAGGCATGGCCAGATGTAAGTCCACAGGTCAGGGATTTCCTTCTTTTTATCCTGGAAGATATTTTATAGCTGCAGCCCTGCCAGTGAGCCACATACCCTGCGATCCCACAGCGTGTGTCGGCAAATCTGACAGCCCACCACTGTGGTCAATGGTCAAGCTCATTAGCTCAGCAGCACAGTGAATGCTTAGGAAGAACACCAGAAAGAATATGATTTCTAATGGTTTCCTCCTCCAACTGTAGGCAATGAGACCTAGGATGGGACAAGTGGTAACACCCACAGCAGCTACAAGTGTGTGCGGCACCAGAGCAGGAAAGGTCTGGGAATGTGACTTCATTAGGTGACATTGCCATCAGCTCAGAAGTCCCAAACTAAAAATCCTACCAGGAAAATCACAGAGGGACTCAGGAATAGCGCTTTTCTTGTCAAAGAGGCAAAATGTACTTTCTTCTTAACAGACAGTTGGAAGATGTCAAACTAATGGTTTCCCAAATGGTAGGAGAAAGGACTAACTGCAGAAACACTCCTTAAGACAACTAATTCAGCCTCACTCCTCACATATTTCCTCATAAAGAAAGGAAAAGTTATTAGCAGGGCGGATCCCTTGCTGCGATCTACTGAAAGTCAATCCTTGACACAAACGTTTGAAGAAAAAAAAAAGGGAAATTATGATCAAAATTAAACAACAAAAAAAAACCCAATTGTCATCTTTCTATGAAGTCTCCCCATGCTAGAAGACCATTTAAACTTATTAAAGATTGTGCTTTGAACTTTCCATTTTTAACTGTCTTTGAAAGTTTATTTGGGAGATTTCTTTTTTAAAAAGACCAT
The DNA here is from genome assembly GCF_004126475.2 of Phyllostomus discolor. Lineage (NCBI taxonomy): Eukaryota > Metazoa > Chordata > Mammalia > Chiroptera > Phyllostomidae > Phyllostomus > Phyllostomus discolor. The sequence continues at coordinate 88,826,399 of NC_040907.2, read as the reverse complement.
GTGACACAAGTGCACACATTTAGGTACACATGCACCTCACTTCTTTATTAACGCAGTTCTCACTATCAGCATGGAATTATTGCTTGATCCAAATAAGCAGACACCTTCAATCCCCAAATCATCGTCATTCTTTAAATATACTTCCCCCATAGTTTTAATGTACATCAAATTATAAAATGACTAGAAATCTTTACTATAATTATGTCAATAAAAAGAAAATTAAACTTTCTACCAATTTATAGGAGTTTAGAAGATGATCTTGCTTTTGTCCTATGACTCTACTTAGAAAAATGTAGTAGAGTTTACTCAAATCTGAAAATAGGATAAACACCTTTAAAACTAAAAAGAAAATTTTAGGTTAAAATAAAAAACATATTTTTAAAATATACTTTTTAAGATTTTATTTATTTATTTTTAGAGAGGGGGAAGGGAAGGAGAAAGAGAGGGCAAGAAATATCAATGTGTGGTTGCCTCTCATGTGCCCCCTACTGGGGACCTGGCCCACAACCCAGGCACATGCCCTAGACTGGGATTCAAACAGGAAACCCTTTCACAGGCCTGTGCTCAATCCACTGAGCTACACCAGTCAGGGGTAAAAAAAATATATTTTAATTCTATCAACATGTAGGGAAAGAAAGTGAAGAGGAGGAAAATAGTCAATATGAAATTAATAAAAATATATTCAGTAAGCAGAGCCAAATTGCTGGTAAGATTTTTTGTTGCAGTCACTATAACATCAAAGACAGATTCTTGCAAACTTTGTGTCCTAAATACAGAATACATAGTAGTAGTCACCACAGCTAATCTACATAAGAACTGAAAGTCACAATGGCTTGTCCCAACTGAAAAAGGAAAAAAGTTATATAAACTTGTTTCCCATTTTGTCTAGACAAGAAGACACTTGCTCAGTTTACTTCCTCCTTTGGGATAAAGCATGATGTCACCCATTGATGACACTGAGATCACCTACACTTACTTCCTTTTCCTAGTTTAAAGGTAAGTAAACAGCAATTAAAAAAAAAAAACACAGAGATTTCTCACCTCTGTTCTGCTACACTGTTTGAAGAATCACTATACTCATCCCTGAAGAGCTGTTTGAGGAGCAACCCAAACCAGCCCCTTGAAGCTATTGCAAGATTTTACTCCAGTTCACTCTTATACTTGAATTCCCCATTGGGATGATGGCGATGGTGGAGGGAAGAAGGGAAAGAACCTGGTGTGAAACACAATGTAGTGTGTTATTATTCCATGTTGGGAAGAAACTACCTTAACATTGAGCTCATTTATGCGCTAATTTAACCAGACACCAGTTGGCCAGTATCAGTCAATTCTACCCACCAGATGCCTGACCCCTGAGTATATTGGAGTAGTAACTCAAACTAATTAACCTAAATTTACTGATACTCAATTGCAGGGAATGAAAGACAAGTTTAACAGTTTAAGGTCCATTTAAAAAGCACATTTTCCTTTATTGATATTTATATAGTCTTAATATTTTTTATTCTTTCCTTTGTCCCATTTCTTCTCCCTGAGACCATCCTGCACATCAGCCTCACCACTGCAAATAATAATATAATAAAAAATAAAATAAAAATAAAAATAACTGGCTCCATTCTAATACAATCTCCTCCAACTGGATCAGAGAGGACTGGGAACCCAGATGAAATTCCCAAATCACAGGTATGAAAAGAAACCATCATCTTCATTGACATGGCCCAGTGGACTGGCCTGGTATTCCAGTTTTAAATGCAAACAGTCTCGAATTGGGGGTGGGGAGGAAGAAGCAGGATATGGGGTTGTCTGAGGCGCTGCTTTTCTTTTGAGACAAAACACGAGGCACCCTTTCTGAGATTTCTCATCTCACATCTCAGGTCCAATAGGTCAAGAAGAACTAGCAATTCAGTTACAATTTCACCGTGGTTTTGCATCAAAGCCTCAGGCAACCTGAGAATAGGGAGGGCAACATAAAGGGAACATGGAGAGGGAACGGGAGAGGACGGAAGTCTCAACATTCAGAGTTATTGTGACTCAAGGAAAATCAACGAAGTTTAACCGACCTGGTTTTTTTGTTCTTATCACACTGGCCCTCCTTACTGAGGAGCTGGCACTGGCTGGGCCCAAATGTGTGCAGGGTCACACCTCAAAGCCACCACCTCTGGAGCAGAGCAGGAGCAACCTACAAAAATGAGAAAAAGGTGACATTATGAGGGAGCCAACACCAAAAATGATCCCATCTCTGTATTTCTCCACTGGATACCACCAGGAGGCACAAATTAAGAACAAAACATTTCCTACCCACTTCCTGCACTTCATAAGCAAAGCTCCCAGCTCCTAGCCCAATTCCACCCAGTGGTCTGTTAGCATCCAGCAAGAGCAGTGGCAGTTACGTGGGAGTCCAAGGCAGCCAGGAACTCTCAAAGCATGCTCCAACAATTCCAAGGATGGTATCACCTCAGAATGGCTTGGACCACTGGCTCCAGGTGGAGCTTCAAGAATCTTAATGGCATGTTAATGCTGATGGGTGAAGGGCAAGGGCATCACTTACTATCGGAAACAGAGAAGAAAAGAAGAGGACTTCCGGCAAGATGAAGGAATAGGTGGACGCACCGTACCTCCTCGCACAACCAAGATTAGAACAACAATAATTTACAGATAGAATAACACTCAGAACTGATAGAGGATTTATCTGAATGGAAGTCGGACAGCCAAGAAGTTGAAGTAGACCTGTACATCCAGACTGGTAGGAGATGACGAGCCGGGTGGGCTCGGGGCTGGCGCGGGTCGGCAGCGTGCTGAGGTCGGGGAAAATTTGGCGTAAAATCAGCACAACAGCCACCTGGGGCGCAAGAACACTGCGGTGATCCCTGAGTACGCAAGCTGTGACTGGCGGACCCAGTGGGGCAGCGATTGTGGACCAGGGCAGAGCTCGCGGCCCAGGATCCCAAGCAAGGAAGGATCTGAGCCCAGGAGAACGGAACTACCGCCATTGTTCCCTCCTGCTCCCGCCCCCACCCCCACATACAACGTCATAATCTAGCGACCGGAGTGCCAAGCCCCAGTGAACACCTAAGGCTCCGCCCCTCACCATAACAAGAGCGACCAGACCAAAAAAAAAAAAAAAGGAGGAGAGATAGGGAAAGACATAAGACATGTTTCCAACAGAACCAGATCAGTCCTCCAGGACTCATCCTTTTGAGTGACCAAGGAATAGCCAATCTATCAGATGCACAGTTCAAAACACTGGTGATCAGAAAGCTCATGAAATTGGTTGATTTTGGGCGCAATTTAGATAAAAGGATGCAGGTTACCATAAAAGAGATGAAGGTATGCGGAGGAGAGCCAATAGTGAAAGGAAGGAATCTGAGTCTCAAAACAATACAGTGGACCAGAAGGAAGATAGAATCAACCAAGCAGGAAAGCATGATGAAATAATTCAAAAAATTGAGGAAAAGCTTAAGAGCATCCAGGACACCTTTAAACGTTCCAACATCCGAATTATAGGGGTACCAGAATGGGAAGGAGAAAAGCAACAGATTGAGCATGTATTTGAACAAATAATAAAGGAGAACTTCCCCAAGCTGGCAAAGGGAACAGTCTTCCAAGAAATCCAAGAAGCTCAGAGAGCCCCAAAGAAGTTGGACCCAAGAAGAAACACACCAAGGCACATCATAATTACATTAGCCAAGGTAAAAACGAAGGAGAGAATCCTAGAAGCAGCAAGAGATAAGGGGAGAGTAACCTACAAAGGAGTTCCCAGCAGACTGTCAGCTGATTTCTCCAAAGAGACCTTACAGGCAAGAAGGGGCTGGAAAGAAATATTCCAAGTCATGAAAGACAAGGACCTACATCCCAGATTGCTCTATCCAGCAAAGCTCTCATTTAGAATGGAAGGGCAGATAAAGTGCTTTTCAGATCAGGTCAAGTTAAAGGAGTTCATCATCACCAAGCCCTTATTTTATGAAATGCTAAAGGGACTTATCTAAGAAAACAAGATAAAGAAAAGACATGTATAGTAAAAGGATAGCAAGCTCACAATTATTAACAACCATACCTAAAGCAAAACTAAAAGAAACTAAGTAAACAACTAGAACAGGAACAGAACCACAGAAATGGAGGGCACATGGAGGGCTAGCAGCAGGGGGGTGGGAGGAGGAGAGCGGGGGAAAAGGTATAGAGAATAAGTAGCATAGAATGTAGGTTGAAAATAGATGGGGGAGGGTAAGAATAGTACAGGAAATGTAGAAGCTAAAGAACTCATAAGTATGACACATGGACATGAACTAAAGGGGGGGAACGTGGGTGGGAGAGGGGGTACAGGGTGGAGGGGAGAGAAGGGGGAAATGGGACAACTGTAATAGCATAATCAATAAAATATATTAAAAAATAAAAAAATAAAATGCAAAAAAAAAGAAAAAAGAAAAGAAGAGCTGAAGAAAGTACAAAACATGGAACAGCCCTTCAATGTAGAGGCGGACTATACATCTTTTCTTGAGTGATGGAAGAACTGTCCATAACAGTTCAAATAGGACCAAATGCCTTATTTTTTATTTTCTATAAAGAAGACACAGAAAACTACTCAAATTACATGCACCCTTCAAGAGCCTGAGAATGTCTATTCTGGGTGCCAAGGGCCTCAAATGCCTGGCTGGGGAGAAAGCTGTGTCTGGCCCTCCACAATGCAAGAGAAAACTGGGACGCAGCATTTGCCCAGAGCGACAGCATTTGGCCATTCTCTAGGTCTCTGGAAACAGCATCCATAGCAAAACTGAAGAGTGAAGAACTGGTAATAAAAACTAAGTAAGATGGACTGCCACACAGACAAAACCTGTTGAGAAATACTTGCTTGGTGTGTTTTCTCATGTCTATTCCCTTTTGGGACATCAAGAAAAGCTGCCCAATCATGTGACATGCCCGGTGACACGCCTCTGTGTGCACAGAGTTACTGAGCACCTAAGGCAGCAAACCTCTGCCAGACCCGCCTGTTGCGACGTGGGGTGTGTGCGTGTGGGGGGGTGGGGGGCAGTGGGGGAGCCTCCCAAGCTGTTTCTGTTAGAAGCAGCTCCTCCTGGTTTCTGACACTGTGACAGCTTCTCTCACTGCACGCCCTACTGCTTCAATTCGTCATCTTTTCTTTTTGGGCCTTTCATTTTTGAAAAGATCTCTGGATTTTGAACAAAGCACTGCATTTTGCTATGTATAATGTGATCCCGTGTATCCGCGCACCTACGGTTTTGGCCCAAACTTTTTGGGGGAAAAATATTTCCTTTTAAAATGTTTTAATTCAATTATTTATGTATTTTTAGAAGCAAAGCCGATTACTGTATTCCAGGATATTATTTTGCATATGGATATTGTTATTGCTTTCTAGAGTTATACTTTTAATGCATAAGCATAAATAAAGAATTTAAAAATTTATATAGATACAGAATTAGTGCTACCCATGTATAATTCACATCTTTATTTTTCCCTCAAAAATTTGGGCAAAAAAAGTGTGCATTATATATAGCAAAATACAGTATGAAGAAACACGGAGTAACTCATAGGGATAGTCCCTGAGTGGGGCAAGGATCTGAGGAAAATTATGGACCCTCCCACAGAAATATGCATAGTCTCTACATCTAACATTTTCTTTCAGTGTCGGGAAGGCTGGGAACCCCAGAAACCCATCTGGCATAAGTGGAAGAAGAATCCTGGTTTTACTTGATATATAACCCATGTTCCTTTAAACTATGAATTAAGTCAATTTTATTAAGATTCCTATGAGATTTCAGAAATACAGGAACAAAATATCCTTTCAGATCATCCCCAGCCAACCAAACTTAAAGATGCCTAAGGCAAAGTAAAACACTGTAAAAAAAAAAAAAAAAAAAGGCAAGGTTTCCCTGTTATTATTCTTTTTGTAATTAATGGCACATTTTGTTAGGAATAGAGTCTAGAGAGGAATTGTTGCATGCTTTTTTCTAGAAACAGCCAAGATCTCCAAATAACTGAACATTTCTATACGTAAGTAATAACATATCACAGAGACAAGTCTCTGAATTTTTTTCAGAATTTAAGAGTATCAAAATTTGGACATACTCTCTCCCTTTATTTTAAAAAAAAGATACTTTAGAGTCCAAGTCCAAGTAACCTCTCAGTACATCTGGGGAAAGACGGGGAGGAGAGGGCCAACCTAACAGACTTGACACTGGAACTTTGATCCTCTGATCTCCAGTGTAAATGGTATGAATATTGAGAATGTCTTGCAAGTAAGCTCAGTAACAGGAGTCGCTACCCTGTTTACTCTGGGCTCCACGAGGCCAGAGGGATTCACAGAACTCAGAGTGGAAAAGTACAGGACAGTTCTTGGACAAAAACCCAAGATACCCCTTACTTCTATCAACACTACCTCGGGAGGAAAGGGAAAAAGGCGGGGGGAGAGGGAGAAGCCGGGTGACAAAGCCTGTGCCCTAGAAGATGACTCCTGTAGGGAAATGTGACAACACAGGCTGGGGACCGGGAGGCTCTGGCTCCTGAGGGAGGATGCTGAATTTCTGGGTTAGCATCCCCACACAGGCTTTGCCCAGGTCCAGTGGAAGCAGGATGGCCTGGGGGAGAGGGCAGAGGTTCCTCTGGGAGGATGACGGGAGGGGAGGCCAGCTGCCCCCACCCACCACGGGAGATAAGGCACAATGTCCTGTAAAGCCTCGAAGATTAAGAAGCCCATCCCTAGGTCCAGAATAGCAAAAAAGAGATGAAAGATAAAAGGGAAGATAATGTAGAAACAAAGCTATCCAGTTTCTGAAAACCCTGCAGATTCTTAAGGTACAATCTAAAATCTGTCCTAAGGCCCCAAAGAAAGATGGGCTAAGTTTAGATGCCTGGGATGACAGAAGAGCCCCTGCCTCCCTCTGGGCCCTAGGAACTTTGCGACAACAATCCAGGAGAGGGGCTGTGCCGAGCCTGCACTGAAGTCCTCAAATATTTGGGATGGTTGATCCACTGATTGGAACAGCCTTAACTAGATGGCCAGTTCCACACGACCCAGTACAGGCTGAGAGCGTTTAAGAGGAGTTCAGATACTAAAATGTTGTGAGCTACTATGGAGTTTAACAGCAACAAGGACATCTCTGGGAGGAGGGGCTGAGGCAGAAAGGAAATATTCTTCCCTAGTCTTGGCTAGCTGGGGACAGAACCAAACCAGACTAGATGTTGCAGCATGGCACTGCCTGTTCTCCCCTGCCTGCCAAGCTCAGGGCAAAACCGTCTCCTCTAACCAGGACAGCCTTCCGTGTGCTCTGAGGCCTGGGACAGCTGCGATGACAGCTCTGAGTTCCAGGAAGTTGATGTGTTTCTTGGCTTAGGGTGCAGCCTCTGCCTTGGACAGGGCGGCACCCATGCAAGTCACCCTCCCCCAGCTGACAGGAGCTTTGGTCCAAGGGGGCCTTAGAGGGTCACACGGAGTGGGCCCTGCACAAACAGGCACTGTGAGCTGTTCCAGCCAGTTCTGGGGACCACTAAGAAGAGGGGAGAGGCACCCTTAGGCCCGCATTCAAGACAACAAAGTACGAAGGGGTGGGGAGACTGCAACCTGGGGACCCAAGACCAGGTGTGTGGGCCTCCCTTTGATTTGTCTTCTGATCTCTGCCTCAAGACTACAGGAAACACTCAGACTTTTTAACCTGTCATTCAAAGCCCCTTCTGGCCTTCTTGCTCACCAGTCTCCACAGTTATCTCTGTTCAGTTTCTTCTCCCAGAACATTACTTTCCCCATCCCCTCCCTCAGGGGCCACTTTCCACATGTAGCCTAGCCTCCCCAATCCCCACTCACCCCAGGTTCTTAGTTCCAAACTTGAACTCTGAAGTAGTAGCACAGCTAATACTTTTTTAATTCTATCTATCACATGCTTTAATGTTTGTAATAAACACCCTATGAAGTGTACAGAAAAGATAATGAAGGTGTAGACATAGGTGAGAGTTAAGTAACTTGCCCCCAACACCATGGTGGTATGGTGATGAGAATCCAGTGTCTATCTCTGTTAAGTTTCTTCTGGGCAAAATCTGCAACTCCTAGCACAGGGCTTGAGAGAACAGATGTGCTCCCGCAGTCACATCCTCTGACTTCTGACAATCACATTCTGAGTCACTTCTGCCCTTCCAGACTGTTCAGTGCCTGGCCTGCCATTTCCTTCTATTTCTAGGCAGGAAGAAGGAGTCTCTCCTCCCACCTTCACCTTTGCCTTACTCTCTGTGCAGGAGGCAGCACTGGACTTCCATCTCAGACTAAAAAGTTCATTGCGCAGGGCAAGAGTTTGCAACCACTTGCTGCCCTCACTGCACAAGGGATGGAGAACTCCATATCCTACAGAGCGAGGTTCTAGAAGCACTTGGGCAAGGAGACCGGAAGGAAGCCACCAGTCTCTGCCTGAGATCCCACACAGCCCATCCTGTCTGAGTGGCTGGATCTAATTGATCTAACGAATGTGAGCTCGAGCTGAGAAGTGACCTGTGTGCTCAGGTTACTTGTGCTTCCATGAAAATGGAATGTAGACCTGGAACAAAAGGAAACTCTGATGGGGATGCCCATACTTTCAGGTGCTGGGGTTCTAAAAACGTGTGTGCATGGGAAGTAGTGGGGGGCAGACAATAGGGAACAGAGATGGTGGGGAGTGAGTAGCCAGAAGTGCACAGATCAAAAATTAAGCAAACACCAAGCGAAGAAAATCTTAGAGTCTCATGGAATGAGTAAGAAGTTACCTGCCACTGAACCGCCAACAGAGCCATCCCAAAGACTAGTCCCTGTCCAGCCACGTCGAAGACCTTTGTCAGAAATGCAGGCTCTCAACATAGGGAGGTCATTAGGTGGTATCACACCTTAACCGTACATGGGGCTGAAAAATACAGATTTTGGGCCTCACCCCAGTGGTCCGTGTGTCAGCTCCCAGGGGACTGTGACCCAGCCTTGGGAACTAGCACTTGTCTTCCAGAATTCTGGAAGGAGGGCAATACCAAACCAATGATCTCCCTGAAAAACCTTTCTGCTGTGAAGATTTGAAAGGAACCACCCTCAGGGCAAAAATCCAGGTACTCATTCTAACTTTAGCTTTATTTACCATAGTAAAATAATAATAAATAAGGGGGGATTAACGTGTGCACGAGCTATTTTAGCTTCCTCAGAAATGGGCATGTATGGGATGTGAGCTTCAGATAAGGCAGGGCCAGCAGCAATTCTTGGGGAACAAAACCACTCAGCCCGGCCTCCACCCAGCTACGGACCCTCAAAGCCATCTTTCCCCAGCAGACGGCATCCACCAAGCTCATACTATTTAAGGAAAAGCTCCTTGGAGGGTGCTGTTGAGTCCTTCGGCCCGAATTTCCGGAGGCCCTGGGCACCCTCACAGTCCCCAAGTCTCTCTGATGCCCCTGGGACATTAGTGTGCCACAGAAGCCTGGGAGCAGGAGGGTTGGGGGGTGGGGGGTGGGGGGAAGCAGGCCTATGCATGGTTCCCCTTTAGCCTCAGAACTACTTCACCTCCTACTGTGGTTTGTGTCTTAATGGGACTCACAGCTGGAGGAAGAAAAATCAAACAGAATTCATCCCAGCTGCCTGGAGCATGCCCCCACCCCCTACTGATGAGGTTTTCGCTGATCCAGTGGGTACCAGGTCTAACAGGAGCTGCTGATGCCCTTCTCAAAAGGCTCGGTTCACTGTCCTTGGGTGAAAGAGCTTTAGTCAGTAAAGTGAGGGCACAAGGTGGGGCTTATGGGAGAGTGACAGGTTCCATTCTGGAAGGAGTTGCCCTCTTAAAAATAATTTGGACATTTTAATTGTCACATTACATACAATTTCGGCAGACAGGCAAATGTTGATTCGAAAGACAGGGTTCTGCTTACCAGATTCCCCTATGTAACTCAGATTCCATTTACTATTTAAAATATAAACTGCTGGGAAGGTGGAGAGGTTTTTCTGGTACATGCTCGATAAAATCATCCCGTGATACCCCATTCTTCTTCCTGCATCTCTCCAAAGGGCTCTTGGCTTCTTCAGAGGGAGGAAATGGGTCAAAGTTCTGATTATAGGCTTTGCTGTCAGTAAATAAGACTGTGAAGAAGCAGAGCCCACTCCTTGCAGCTCTCCTGGGAGCAGGTCTCACAGACAGGATCTAACTGCTGCCAGACCCAAGGAGCCCAGACGCAACTGCCACACAGCAGCCATCCATCTTCTAGTGCTCTGCTCCTCCGGGAGGGCACCCTGCCCCTTTCCCCAGGTGAGCCCGTCATTGCCCACACACTGCTTTTCTGCCAGGCCACCAGGATCTGGGATTTCATCATCTTGTCCAACTCAGCAGAAACCTATATGCTTTTCTATTCTGCCTGAAGAAACTGGTGAGAAAGGGGATGGGCAGCCAAGGGAGCCTGAATAAGGAAGCACTCATGCTGGGCAGAGGGCCCACGAGCACCTTCAACGACCCTCCATGGCAGAGCAGGGTCTTGCGGGTTCTGGCAGAAGATATTTCAGGAAGAGTGTCCTGCAGGGGACTATGTTTAGGATCCAGAGCCTACCCCATCCCTAAGATCTACTATGCTGGCTTATCAAAAACAGGGTAGGAGAGGTTTCCACATCACTCCTTGACTGAGGAGTTTAAAAACAGAAAAGAAGGATACTACTGTAACAGAAAATGGAATTTAAGTCAGAGTCTGCCAGAAGTCTAGTGTATGTGCAATTACATGTCCCTTTCCCGATAACTACGGAGCACTGACTGCTTGTGACATAAACTCTTGAGCCAGAAACTTTGTTAGGCACTTTACATACGTCCTCAAATTCTTCCCCAAATCTTATAAGGCGATATTAGATTATTTGCTGGTTATTACACAGCTATTTGGGGTACATATACATACAGATACATATTTATTTAGGACTAGAATTGCTAGGTCATGGGGGATACATACACATGCTATAGAAGATACGGCCAAACAGGTTTCCAGAAAGGATTTACCAATTTATACTCCCACTGGTACACTACTGTGACAGTTTCAGCTGCTCTGCATCCTTACCAAAATTTGATATTGTAAATCTATTTTAAAGTTATTTTTTTTCCTTTTTATTGATGTATTGGGGTGACACTAGTTAACAAAATCATACAGGTTTCAGGTGCACAATTTCATAGCCCATCATCTGTGCACTGTACTGTGTTACCAACCCTTGGTAGTAGTTCTTAAGGGGGATGGTGAAAATTCTTGTACATTCTGCTGCATCACAAGGAGTACCACTAAAAATCCCTTCAAAGAAGGGCAATTAGCAAACTAGAGAATTGGGAACCAAGTCCAGGGGAAAGCAAGAAATAGCTGAAGGAACTAGAGACACTCAGCCCATGGGAGAGAAAGAACTGGACCCACGCAACGCTGGCTGCAAACATCTGAAGGCCTGGTGTGTGGAAGACAGGCCCATGCTTCCCACATGTCCACCATGGCAGGAACAAGGTTTGGGTGGGAGGCACAAAGCAGCAGGTCTGGGACTCCATTAGTCTTTATACCAGAGCTTTGAACAACTAATGCTGCCCACAATGGAATGAGGCTCCACAACAGAATGAGCTTGCTGTCCCTGGGAATATTCAAGCAGAGGATCCTGCAGTGGGTGGGAGACCCAATCAAGATCACCCTTATAACATCCAGATTCTGGGCTTCTAAAAGGATAACCCCTTTTTCATGATACTGTAGGATTCCAAAGCATGCAGCATGAGAATCAACTACAGTAGTTAGTGTACCTTAAAGACACACAGTATGGAGTCTAAACCTTGGACTGGAAACTCCACTGGCCACCAATGGAGCTGCTTTAAGTCTCTGGGCCTCCGTTCTCTCATCCAGAAAATGAGGCTAATAATACTTTATCTACCATACCCTATAGTATGGAATCAGTCAAAGGAATATTAAAACACTTTACAAATGGCAATGGCACCCCCCAGGACAAGCTACTGATGTTGCTGATGGTACTCTTTACCTCCCAACATTCCAGTTTATTTAGCCACTGGGCCAGCTCTTGCCAGTGCTTTGATTCACCCACGGGCCTCCCCTTGGGCCTGCACTCTTGAACTGCCAGTGCTTTGAGGGCAGGGGCCAGTTTTAGGATCTTAAATATATTTTGGCTCCACCCCCTAAGTTTAACAATGAAATATAAATATAATAGAGCTCATCACAAATGCAATCCCACTGACAATAAGTAGTAGAAGAACATGCTGTATGATGAACAGGAAATGAAACCCCTCCAGCTTCAGTTCGCTGCTGATATAAATACTGGTCCGCTTCACATTTGCTTAATCAAGGAAGTTTACTCTCTGGCTCCCACAGGAGAAGGCTCACTCATCCATAGTCCCCACACCTCTTCCCTCTCAGCTACAGAGCCCAGCACAGTGCAGCTGACACCCAGCACCGCACCCCACACTGTCAGGCAACTGGATCATAGTGATGGGACTCTTTTGGACATTCCTGTGAAGTGGATGTCCTGTCTTCAGTCACATTTACAGCCTAAGGGAGGAAGGTGGGGTAAAGTTCAGTAGCAGTTTGCTGAGAGTTTTAGGCAATATCCTGCAACTGTTTCACAGGCCCTGAGGTTGTGGGGCTGGCCTTTCTGACATGCTCTGGTAAAGGGTCAGCAGCAGCAAAACAGGATTCTCTACTTTTCTCCTGAGGAGGAGCTGGATACAAGCTAAGTACCCCTAGGGCAGGTGGTTAACCTAGGATCTGGGCTTTAAATTCCCAGAATTCAGGGTGGTTCCGTACAGCAGCCCTCATAAAATAAAAATTACTTTGTTAAAGACAGTGTTGCTCGAAATGCTTGTGCTCTATCAGCTCAGAGAAGGCAGTGGAAGGAGGAGATCACATCTTTCCTCGCCCACTGGAAAAGCGGTGAACTGTGGTCAAAATATCACAGCGGGTAACCAGACGTCACAAACTGTCAGCTGAGAATGACTGTGCTTGGTGAATATACCAGAGCTCAATGGCTTGTCCTCGGTGCCTTCTAATGGATGACCTCTTCCCCCTGTATTTTGCCTCTAAGAGAAATATTCACCACTATATCTATGAAGAAAAACAAATACTCCAAGATATATGTGTTTGATAAGTGGTTATCGCAAGCCAACCAACCAAAAAACACTAGCAAGCCAATGGATTTTTCTTAATGTAAACTGAGCAAACCCAAGAGCTACTGAGGGACAACACAGGGCGTCGGGAGGGAAGGTGGCACATGGGCCAGGTTTCTGCCCCCACCTGCAGCACTAAGCTGACCAGCAGAGGCACCTCAAAAGGAAGGCAGGGGTATGGGCTGGCATGGTCCTGGAGGAAGTCTTGAGGTGCTTGGGCCCTTGTGGCATTCCTCCCTAACCTTCTGAGGAGGGGGTGATTACTTCAGGACAACTGCTCCACTGGGGTATCTAACTGCACTACTGCTGCACCCACATCTGGGCTGAGCCCCCCAGCCTAGCAGCCTCTGATGTGCCCAAAGCGAGTTGGTCCCTTTGTGTGTTGACTAAGCTCACACAGGGAGCCAACCATGCCCAGGCTCTTCCATGTGGGTTCACATTCTACAAACCCCACCCTGAGAAAGAGATACCTGTTTGCAACTTCCCATATGCCACCCTTCAACCCCCACCGGTTAAAAAGAACAGTTAGGGAACTCTAAAAGGGGAGATTAGCATCTGTCGGACAGGTCCCTTCCCTTAACCTCTCTGGTACCTGAGCCAGGTCACAGCGGCCTGGCCTGTGTTCCCACTGGCGAACCAGTTCACCGCTGCTGCGCGGGACCGCTCTCATCTGCTCAGCTCACGAACAGCCTGACACTTCCACTGGGTTCCCGTGTATCAAATACTCCACAGGGAAAGTCTCTGGAGCACAAAGATTTGAAAACCCAAGCTCGTGCCTAGTCACCTCAGCAGTATGTGATGCAAACACCCCCTGTTGAATGGACTATTTTGGTTGAAAAAGACAGCCTCTACCAATATTTTCACAACAGAAATTGCTTTAGTGCACTTGCAGTCATAAAGCAGAGGATCTCTTGTTCACCCCCTTCATTTTACTTGAATGTCTGTGATAAAGGCACCCTACTGTTGTTCAAAAAGAACATCCCTGCTCTTTTCTTTTATCTTTCCTTAACAGTTTGCCATCCACTGATAGGAGGGGCCTTGCCTGCAACAGTCCACACTTTTATCTCCCGCTGACCACGCAGCAACACGAAACCAAGGGCTGGACTTCCTGCAACTCGCCTCGAGGGGCTGCTTGACTTGTTTAAAATATTACTGGCCTCTAGAACCTTGGAACAATGCCTGAGCAACACCTACCCAGCATCCACTTCAGCTCCAACTTTTGAAAGTCTCCAAGTCCAATGTTCCAGCACTGCCTGTGCCTCAGTGTGGGAGAGTCTTGGCCACCTCCAAGAAAGAGACCTCACTTTCTGGGCTCACGTATGTGTTTGCTTTCTTTCTGCAGCAAACGTAAGAGCTACCTTCAAAGCCCACATACCCCACAAGTTAGTTACAGTAGCTCAAGCAAAACTCTAGAGTTTAAACTACTACTATTAAAACAATACAGCAGCATTTAATAACACCCTTGAACCACTGGAACACAGAACAGTACACCATGTGCTTCCTGGCATAAGCAAATGGCCTGGAATACACTGGTCCCCTCATCTGCAGAGTAATGAGGACATGATCTCTGATATCCCTCCCAGGCCCAAGTCTGCGTATGAGATTCAACTGCTGGAATGCTGGCATGTCTTGAAGTCTGGTGTCAAAAGCCCTTCCACCTGCCTAACTATGAGCATTCCTGTGAATATTCAGGATGGGAAATGGCAGCAAACTCCACTCCTTATTCAAGGCAGTTGGGGGGCTGTGCACCACTTACAGGGTGGGCCAACCAGCCAGAGTTCACGCATCAGAGCAGAGGACCCTGACCCCCCCGCCATTCGAGGCCAGGAGTTCCATTTTCTTGGCATCACACCAACATCTGTGGGGTTAACAGGTTCACAAGATGGTAAGATCTGATGTTTAAAATAGTCCCCCAGTGTTCCTGTTTCTGGACTACACGGAATCTTTCCAAAGTCAATTGAAGAAAAGCATCATTGCCTAACTACCGCATCACCTCTGCACAGTCTCAGAGGACAGAGGGCCAGGCAGGAGAGAAGCGGTGGAGTGATATGACAGCAGAGGCAAGGCCATGGAGAAAACCGTGGCAAATAAGCGACAGGAGCCAGGTTACAGATTAAATCCACATCATCAACCTCTGTGCCAACACTTCAAAATGAAGCCAATATTTTTAGGATCTTTTTTTATGAGGCTAAATAATGGGGCAACAAAGGGTGTTTAGAGACCAGAGCAGTGGCCCCTCTTCTACAGCCACAGGACTTGGCCCTGGCATTGGGTCATCTGAGAACAGGAGCCAGCTAACCGGTTTGGCCCCACCAGCCGAACGGTAAGCACTCTTCAACATCCTCAATTTCCTTCCAGCCATGAAGTCAGGAACAACCTGTACAGACAAAGAAAGTAGAAAACTTGCGAAACAACGGCATCTACCGTGCTCACTAAATATGCCTGAGGAAACTTTTTCAAAGCCCTTTAAGATGCTTCATTACAACTCTGAAAAGAAAAAGCAGTCCACTACTCCCAGGCACATACATGTTCACACAGACCCAACCTCATGCTCTGCCGGCCCCACAAGCAAAACGCAGAATTCAAAATACACCTCAAGAGTGTGGCCTTGGTTACTTAACAGATTTGGAATTGGAACTGACACTTTTCTGTAACTCTACTAAAGGACAGTGACATCCTGGAATGTTCCCAATCTGGAAACAGAATTTTCTTTAGGGGGTAAAAAAAGGTCTAACAGATTATACAACCGTTTGCTACCTGGCCACGGTGAAAATGCTATTTGCAGGATATAAGGGAAAAAAAACTTAGTTTCTCTTTATTTCTTGTAGTTAACCCCTAACGCTGTGCTCTGGCCAAGACAAGAACCGTTTCAAAGCTTTACACATAAGCAACCACTAATTGTGGCGATGACTTTTTTTGTACGCTACTAGCCAAGATTCATTTAATGGGATGAGAGTCTGGAAGATAGATATGGAAAGTAATTCTGGTTCTACCTATCTTATATAAAGATTTCTAAAGAATCATACTACTTATATATTCCGTTCAACCCATATTTATAGTCAAATATTATTATTCTCATTCACGGCATTGGGCAAGTGCTTGCTTGCTTATTTATTTATTTATTTAAGTTTGTAGAAAGAGAAAACAAAGGGACACATTAATCCATTGAAGTTGCCAGGCCTTAAAGCTTTCACAGCTTCTTCATACTTATCATTTCTACGGCTTCAGCCACCAAACAAGTTTCATGTCAAAAACAGGTCTCTTTAGTTTCCTGCAGTTTCAGGTCCAGGGTCATCCCTGCTGCTTTCAGTGTGCTGGAAGCAAAGTCTAGCAGAGTGTGCAGAACAATGTGCATTCTCTGCAAGGGTTAAGATTAGTTACTTAGGATGCTCTATACTATTTCTGTACCCTAGATATAGGACAGACAAGATGTGGTATCAATGTGAAGACCTGAAATAGGATGATGATCTTTCTCAGACATTAGTCTATTTTTTCAGATGTTAAAACCACCAAGAGCTGAATGACAGAGCTCCTGGCCCTGAAGGCTGGTACTTGGGCTGGGAGACAGAGGAGATGTGACACAAGAAAATGGACTCCAGTCCAGGGGAAAAGGGGTTATGGGGCAAACACGAAGGTGCGATTTTCAGCCTTTTAATCTCACAGCTAACTACTAAAACTCTGAGGCACATCAAAAAATATATTTTTTTGCTGATCTGACAAAAAAAAAGGTATCATTCTGATTTGTTCACACTAGATGGGTATTGTTGTGTTGACTATTATTATTTTTTTATCTGACAATATAAGGGAAAGGAGGTCAGTACCCCTGACTAACCTCAGGTATTGTCTGCTTTAAAAATTCCCGCGGTACACTGTTTGAAAATCACTGCAGTAGAGCAGAAGCAAACCTGAGCTTGAAGGAAAGACTCCACTTTCAGAAGTCATTTCCTCCAGTTAGAAGGAAATGTATGCAGAAAAAGCACAGAGACTCAAGAAGTACATCTGGATGGAACATAGCATCACAAAAGCATTAGCTCCTAACTGCCTAAGTTTTTACCCTTCTCAGGTGAAACGAAAAAATTTATTGAGATTCTCACAATGCTAATTCCATTTTTCTAAGGTTTATATGCCCTTTCAAAATAAGATGACAAAGACAGTAGATAATAGAAACTTTTTTAATGCCCTTATTTGGCACACACACAAATAGGCAACAATCCCATGTCTAACTGGCCCATTAAAGCAAAGCCCTCAGAGACCTGAGTATACCAGTCATTGTATGAATGGAGGGAGAGTGGACTGGGGGAAATGGCAAAGATGGGGCTGGCAAAGTTATAAAGAGGTCAAGATTCCATCTAACAGGGATGGACTTTAATATCCTACGGCTGTAGAATATTAAAGGTCTTCCTTTTTTTTTTTCAACCCTGTAGTGAAATTAATCATATTTTTAAAAGCCCTGGGCAGCAGTTTAAAATATGAGCAATTAGAGGCACATAGCTCTGCTAGGTGGCTACTGTAATACCATCTCAGGGACAGACATGACGAGTACAAGGAGCCAACCTTGGCTGTGAGGAATGAGGGCCAGAGACGCTGGGCTTCCTGCATTGGCAACAGAATGAGGCAAAGCAGTTAACTGAGATACAGAAAAAAATCCCCCATCTAGGAGAGAAAAAAGAGAATACAGCAGGAAGAGACTGGTTGTGGACAGCAGGACTAAGCCAGTTCTGTTGAAAAGAAAACCTAATAATGTCCAGAGAGAGAAAGAAGCAGTTGGGAAATAAGGTCCTGGAGGAGGTGGGAAAGGAGGGCCAGGGGCCCCCAGGCACTGGAAAATGAAATGCTTGTGATTACGGAATACCTAACACATGCAGCCCTAAAATATATGTACAATATCAGTGTCAAACCATGAAAATCGCTAATGGAAATGGGTAATCATAAAGCAGCCAATGTGGGGGACAGTGCTTAAAAAACCTAAACTTAAGGTTACAAATCTACATAAAACTTCAAATATAGAACAAGAACAAAACCCATCCTTCTCTCACTTTCAAAGAGCCTATCATGTAAAACTAACATGGTAGATACTGAGTGAAAGCATTTGGCTGATTTGATGTGATCTGGGGCAAAGCTGTCCAGCTGAAAGTTCTGTAAGGATGAAAACATTCTCTGTAGGTACTGTCCAATATGGTAACTGCTGGCCACACAATGGCCAGTCAGCAACTGAAATGTGGCTAATGTGACTAAGGAACTAAATTTTAAATTTTATTTAAGTTTCATTTAAATTCAAATAGCTACACATGGCCAGCAGCTGTCTGACTGCTGCACTATACAGCACAGGTCTATTGTATTTTTTCTTTCTCCAGTAATACTGGGTACCAGACTGCAGTCTTATTTTGTTTGCTCCCTGGAGCTTTTAAGCCCTAAGGCAAAAATAAAGATGACCTTGCATGGTTTTACCTGCAGGCAGGGGAGGGGATAAGCCGATCCCAAAAGTAATGTACTTAGCTATGATTCTTCCAAGTGTTTATCAGAGTCAGTGTAAAAAGGGAAATAACCCTTGAAACCAACAATAGAGGGACTTCTGCTAAACTAGACTTCCCCCAGGTGAGTCATCGCCACCCTGCCCCATCTCCCCAAGACCTGCTCAGGCCTGGTCCTACTCAGACATGAAGGTCATTGTGTAAAAAGGTGAGAAAATATTTTTAAAGTAAGATCAAGCTTAAAAAGCAGGTATTACTTTTTAAATGCAACCTGAAATGCCACTAGAATATCATAATATTCAAAAAATGAAAGCATAATTTAATGTCACTATACACTTGATTTAAAATTATTTAAAAATATACACAAGAGGGAAAATAGACTGCACTTTTTATGGTATGAAATTGTTCACCTTCCTCACTCCCCCAATTTAATCTAGTGTGGCTCACTGCCTGGCACATAGTAGGCTTCTCCTTAATTCATTCTGTAAATATGAGCCTACTGTGGGCCACCTATTAGGGCTGATAGGCTAGGTTTCTACGGATAAGATGCATGCCCTTGAAACTATGTAAAATTTATGTGGTATTCATTTGTGGGGGGGCGAAGATTCCATAAATTTGATCAGACTTTCAAACCTTTCTTTCTTTCTAAAAAAAACAAAACAAAACAAAAACAAGAACCCTCCTTTGTCTTGTGAAGATAAGACCAACCATGTAATGCACCTTAAATGGCATCTGACACATACATGGCAGTAACTCAATAAAAGTTAGTGAAATCAATCCCTTAAACAATCTCCCAATGTCTGCTATAAACAGTTGTAATTTTAGAGCAGAACTCATCCTAAAGAAAGGAAGGGGGCAGAGATCCTTATGAGCCCCATCCATGTCATTTGGTTTCCGTGGTTTTGTTCTATCCTTCCAGTTATTCCAGGAATAATTAACTGTTAGAAGACTTGTTAACAAGAGTTAGTTTCTGGATGCTGACTCTTAGGTTAAAACTTTCTGAACACAGGTATTATCACAGCTTCTAGGCTACAGAGGCACAGAGGAGGTTTTCTGTAAATCCACATATAGGTGTAAATGTGGCCCAAGCACTAGCAATTCCTGAGAATCTCAAAGGGGTCCCAGAATAGTGTGTGGTCTTGTGGAGGATGTTTGCTCTGCAATTAACAAAAAGTAACACGCAAGGTACTGAGCCTTTTAAATAGAAGCCAAGAATTAAAACTGAGTCTTCTATGCACAAACAAGTCTTACTTAAATTGCAATGCATAAATAAAATAAATTGGTTATAAAAGGGATTATGTTAACTGTAGAACTCAGGAGTCACAGAGGAGTGGGAAAAGTAATTGATTAAAAGGTGTTGGGGGGGTGGCTCTGTCCTTGTTTTCTCATGTGTCCTTTGAAGGTGAGAACAAAAAAGCCTTTCTGAAAAATGAACAAATGAACCCTGAAATCTCCCTTCAAATGATTTGGGGGGAGGGGGATATTCACTTAAGGCTCTCGAATATTTCCTGATATTAAAATGCATCTGTCAGTTACCTCAATTAGTAATTATTGATCTACTAACTAGATTAGGAGGAAGGAGATTCCAGGAGCTCCCCACCTAGCTGAGGGACGATAAAGAAAACACTAGAAAGTTAGAGAACTAAGTGTTGTCAAAACAATACTAATTTTAAACTCAGATTAAAATTGGAAGAGAGGGTGCAAGGAGCTGATACCCAATAAGGACCTGATTACAGAGGGTGTGTGTCGGGGGTAGGGGGATTATGGGGGAGGGGGAAGTTGCAGTAGTAGGGGGAAATACCCTCAAGAGTTGTAAGAAAACCTGTTTGAAAGTGGTATGGGATACTTGGGGAATGAGACCTAGCTACAATGGGAACAAAGGGAACAGATAGGGAAAGGTAAGCCTGAACACCTTTCAAAGACCTGCAGGGACCTGAAAAAGCAGGGGGAGCTAAGAGTAAATTGCTCTTGTCAGAGGCTAAATTTCCTGAGGCATCAGAAAGGTGATTGTTAAGCGGGTTGGGAGAAACTCACTTTTAGACACTTAGAAAGTGAAGGCAAGGAAAGGAATCAGAAGGGGAGGTCTTGGTACTATGGGATTAGTATATTGGTGAGAAATCAGGGATAATGAGTGCTTGTGGGGTTGACCCATCCACAGAGAGGCGGGGTCTGAGCTAGGTGAGCTGACATTCAGAGATAAGAGGGTCCAGGATGGGAAATGAGGAACACCCATTTTAAGCCACTGAGATGGCGATGAGGGCTGGTAGGAATGAAGTCCCCAGGAAGAAGAGTGTGTGTGGTGTCCAAACAAATGTGAAAGTATTAGCAATGAAGGGGTATAAGCCTTTGGAGTCTGGAAAGATAAATGAGCACACAGCAGGCACTCAAATTATTTTAGTAATCTAAAGAAAATAGGCAGTGGGTCATATGCTGTGAGCGGGAGGAAGAGAAAAGGGGAACTGATGGTGTTTGCAACATAGGAGCCCGGGAAGCAGGACAGTGGCAACTAGTAATAAATAAGGCCTCCCTGTGGCAGGCACGAGGAAGCTAAACAGAGGAGGACTCTCAGCCTAGGTATTACAACCACATGGCCTTGAGGTGCTCTGGAATAAAACTGAGCTCAGGGGAAGCAAAGCGGCCCTTTGGAAACCTCTCCTACTCAGGGTGAGTCTGGCATCCTGTTTCCTACTCTGAGGCTTCCTCTGAGGCTAAGGAGAAGGGAGGAAAATTGTGTTATTTCTAATGGCTGTATCTTTTATTCCTGCTTTTTGAGGCAACCCTGTTATATTTCTTCTAACAGATACTCAATTTGCATATGTAGCTGCTCTCCTAAACAGCAAGGACAGGGAAAAAACAAGTGGATTCTCTCTACAAATACCAAGAGCACTAGGTCTTGGAGAAGGGAGAAAATGTTTTCCAAACACCCAACCCAAAATGGCTTTCACTTTTTTTTCAGGCTGAACTTTGCGATCTAAACCAGATATACCTCAGTGCAGAATGCCACTAGGACACCGCACGGGACTCACAGGAGTTGGTTCTTAAAGAACGTACAGCCCTCCACAGGCACAGGGTTCCCACGTCAGGGCTCGGCGATTCAATGTGTGAGTTCAGTTGCTCTTTTTCAGGTTAGTTCTTTCTTCTTTAGTTTAGATCTGACTCAAGATTTACTTCAATTATCTATATCTCTGTTAAAGCGCCTAAACAAATTAAAACATTTTAAGAGAGGATAGAAAAGGAAGTGGTGAAGGGAAAGGAAAAGAAGAAATTGGATCTTTAAAACAGCTTAGGCAAATTTCCACCTTCTCCCTTCCACCATTTCTGCTCTTGTAAATTACTAAACTCCTAGACAAGCAACTGTTCCTCAAAGGGAAATTCTAGGCTCTAAGTCTGAATGTGAAAACCCAGTGGTTAAGCCCTGACTTGCAGAAAACTAAAAATTTCAGCAATTGTGGAATGAAATGTTATGTTCAGAGCTATACAAAGCATAGCAGCTGTTCCCAGCCAACATGAAAACCGAAAGGGTCGATTCTATCTTTATCCTTTACCTAGAGTCAAAGCTGGTACCGTGCTGGGCAGAGTTGCCAAGAAGCTGTCTCAGTTCTACTCTGCTGAGCACAAGAGACAAAGAAGGCAAGGGAATGCATGGGCCAGCAAAGTACACCTAAGCAACAACAAATAATAGACCCACCTGTAAGAAAAAAATGCAGTTAATAATTTAAAAACTTTAAAAGATGCAAGGAAAAACAACTTGCTTGAAAAGTAGTTCTCAATGTCATTTGAAAAATCCTTTTCAACCAAATCAGTTCAAAATTCAAAGATTATATATCACATCTGTCTCACTCTACCTGAATTTCCCAAGTGGAAGAGAAATAACCTTTTATCAATTTTCTTGGAAGTAAAAACACATTTTCTGTATTAAAACTCAAGTCCTGCTCATATAAACTTAACCAAAACCTTGCTGAGACTGCCTCATGGAATCAGGCCTCTGATGAGCATCTCAGAGAGGGCAGATGATGATGAAAAATGAGACCTGAGAAGAATCAAAAGAGAAGCTTATAAGAACAGGTTTCTCTCATAAGCCTGAAACTCACACACAGTTTAACTGAAGAAAATGTTTTTCTGGTGTGACTGAACAACCTCACTCTGAGAAAACACTTCCCATTTAGCCAGTCTCTTCTACTCCTAACAACCCCATTCTATTTATTGTTTGGTTTTAAATGATAGCCACTGCTGCCTAATCGTGCATTTTCAGATTGGCCAACACTGTCACCGCCTTCCCCCATACTACCGCCACACAAGTAAACCACCAACGAATGAAGCTGGTGGTGAGGGGGCTGAACTTGTAATGTGAACTGCCACTGACACACCACACTTCCTGTTAATTCTGATGCTGTCTCCATTCAAGAAAAAGTGAAGAACTACTGCAGGGCATAATAGATTTCCACCCTAGCCTCAGCAAGCAGATTCGCACAGCAGTTAGGAGGATTTGTGAGCCAGCTGTCCAGGTTCAAATCCTGTCTCTTCCACTTGCCAGCTATGGTAAGTGGTTTGACCTTGTGGGCACCACCCTTAGACAGTTATGGAACCACTTTCTGCCTCAGTTTCCTCATGTATAAGATGGGGACAATGATAATACCTTTAACGTATGGCTGTGACAAACAGATGAGTTAAATCTGCAAAATGCTTAAGTACAGTACAAACTCCCAAAGTGCTTCCTATTAACTTGTATGTGCTCAGAGCGGAGCATATGTTTACTACACAAATACATTAGAAGTGCATACCAGCACTGCAGGGTTGATTCACTAACTACCAGTTCAACAGGTGGGAAAGACAGTCCATTCATCCAGGGGAATGATTTTCGACCAGTGTGGCACAAGAATTTTTGAAACATGCAATACCTGACTATTTAGTCAGAGGCACTGACCTCTTTACCCTTAGACTGTCAAATAAAAAAGTGACGACAGCCAACAGCACAGCAATAGCAGTCCAGTATCAATGAATCAAAATTATACTTATTTTTTATATCACCAAAATATATATTTTTGGCGTGCCCAAGAATTTTAGTAATTAGTTTATGTGTTGCCATGAGATGAAAAAGATTGAAAATCACTAATCTAGGGTAATGGCTCTCCGCCGAGCAAGCACCGAGAGCATTCTGTAACAATTTCTGGGTCCCGCTCTATAGAGTTTCTGCTTCAGAAGGCCTAGGGGGTGGGGCTTAAGAATCTCTGTTTCTCACAAGTTCCCAGGTGATGCTGATGCACTCATCTGGAGACCAAACTTTGAGGACTGTTGGTCTACGGAATAATTAACTCCTTATGTTCTATGCTTCAGGCCTAAGCCTTACCTAGTTTATTTATGTGCAAAGTGAGCATTAAGGAGGCAAAATAAGAAGTGCTAAATATGCCTGTAGCAAAGAGGTTAACTGCTCAGAGAATATCCATGTATTCCTCCACATTGTCTAGCACCCCCTACACCTCTGCACATGGCAGGCCACACGAGAAGTTCTGACCAGCCGGCCGTAAGCAAAGATGTACATCACTCCTGAGTCTGAAGCTTTTAAAAGCTGATGTGACCCACTTTCCTTACAGTGGTAACCTGGAAGTACAGATGACAGCAGTCTGGATCCCTGGGCTACGGCCTGGAAGGGAGCTACACTAGAGAGCTACTAACCCTGTAGTAAATCTCACGTGGAGAAGCAATGGCATGTTGAGTGTCTGAGCTACTGAGATCTCAAAGTTTGTTTGATACTCAGCATAGCTTAGCTTACCCCAACTAAAACAATTCCTATCTTCATTAGAAAAGGGAGCTCCACATTAGCCTTATTAGGTGCCACCTATCGAACATACATGTAGGTTAAAATCAGTTAGCTAGGATTTCTACCCTACTCTCACATCCACTTTCACAAGTTGTTTTTTTTAATCTCCTACTTGGAGTCTGTTTCTAACCAAATGTAAAAATTCTTCACTGCAACATGATTACGTAACGGTTGCTACCAATGGTTTCGAAGGCTGAATGTGCTAAGCAGTGTTGAAAATGTGAAAAGTAAATAGACAGAAGGATTCAGACCAGGAGCCCGTGGAACAAAGCACATGCACTGTTGGAATCCCTGACTCCAGTGGTGGCCAGAAGAAAGGGTTTCAATTTTATTCATTAAAGCATATGCAAACTGATAATAAATTTTGCCCAAATGGGAGAAAGTGGTCTCTTTAAAGTCAAAACATCACCTTTTAACCACAAAATTGCTCTTTAAAAAAATATAGTAATAATTTCTAGTCAACCTAGAAAAAGTCTGCAATTTACCTTCTATGCCACGTGTAATTAAACCTAAAAGTTTTCCTCTCACAAAAATTACCAACATACACACACACTGAGCCAAAGCAAGGTACAATTTAAAACAACGACTTAAACTAGAAAATTTATGAAATACAAAATTCAAGAACTGAGGAGAGAGAATTAAAAAATATGTGCTGGAATCACATGGGTCCTTCCTGGTCTATAGAGCAAAAGAGCACTTTCTTGCAGGGCTCTTTGAGGAAGACTTTAGTTGAGCGGAATCTACAACTAATCTCACAGGTAAGGAAATCTCCCTAACTCTTTCTACAAAGATCAGGAGAACATGCCTTTGTGTGACAGAGTGCACACACACTTTCAAACTCATCCTCACAGGAGCTCAGTGGCTCTCTGCTCCCCAATTAGCACTGGCAAAGCCTGGCATAGAGAGGAGGGATCCTGCTGCTTCTGGCCTTCTCAAGTTCTTAGGTCCCTTGAGTGCCTCATTCTCTGGGTGTGTCACATTCCATCTCTTTAGGTACTTCCATGTGGCCAAAAAGAAAAAAAAAAAGCAAATACTCACGTAATGCATTTGGTCACATATTACAACTCAGCTGTAAAATCAGAGTTGAAAATAATAAAAAGGCCCAAACACTAAAAGCAGAATTTCTCTAATTATTCAGCAACTATTGGGGTTTTTTGGTGAATGAAATTTTTTCTTTTTTTTTTCCATTACTTTCAGGACACTTAAAAGTCATTTAAAAAAATGAAAACCTGAAAATTTAAACATTAAAAAAAAATCATATGACACACTACCTTTAGGACACTAAGGAGACCAACAATCTCCATGCATACCTGAAAACAAGGTTACTTCTTTACTTTTCATTAAGGAGCTAACACTGGGGGACAGTCCCTTGGAATACCAAAGATAATGGGAATAATGTGCAATTAGGTAATAGGTGGATGTACTAATAATCACGGAACTAAAAAAATTCAGCATCACATCTTGCTAGTATTCTCCTGTAAAGCCCCCTGAAAACTCTCTATTACCTAACAAGTTCATTTTCCAATGCTCATAATGTATCCTCAAACCAGTCACTGCGTGCATCTGCAAGAAACATAATGGGAACATCCACATTTAGAAAATGAAAGCCATATAAAAGTACTCTTGTGTGATATTTGGAGTCTAATTTGTCTAGTTTAATACTTCCAGAGTCATTTTCATAATGAATCAAGCTATAAGTAAATTTCTGGGAGTTTATAAACATTTTGCTTCATATAGCCAAAAGCCCCTTTTCATTTACTTATGCCCCAAGAGGTTTGTGGTTGCAGACTTCTATACATTGTCCACATGTTGGGAATTACTCTGGGAGCTGAACAAGATGGTTCTCTCTCTCCCCACAGCCACAGCCCAGCATGGCCAGCCACCCTCTCCCAGGCGGCTCAGGGAACTGCAGCACATGTCTCAGCAGAGCTGCTCCTTACTGCTCTCACTACTTCTGCCTCCTCCCAACTAGCACCCAAACAGATCTCAGGCCATACAAAAATCATGTCCCCATGATGTGCAACTTTCAAGCAGACCTAAGGCCACGAGGAAGACCAAGCCTTGACTAAATGACTCCCAAATCAGCCCATGCCACACACTCTGAAGTTCCCCCTCTCTACAGCCTCAGCACAGAGACTGCTCCAGGGGCTGCTGTGCAGACTGTATGACAACTAAAATCCCTTGGATAAAAGCAAGCACTGTCCACTTTTCCTTAAAAATCTCGAAATCCTGGATAGGATCAGCAAGTAACAATTCAATCCTCCAAAAGCCTTAAATCAATCAATCAATCAAGTTCTTCTCTTTGGCTCTCAACACCACCCCCACCAATAAATAATACGATGTCCAGTAAAAGCCATTTTAGTCAGCTTTTAAAGCAGACTAACAGCATTTGCTTTAAATAAAAGCAAAGGGAAAGCTTTTAAATGAACAATGAATATTATGGACTAGACTCTAATAACTACCCAACAAATTTCTGTCATGCCTTTAAAGAGCTCTGGGGGCATCAGAGTATTGTCTGACAACACTCTTCCTTCTTCATGTTCGGCCTCCAGCCGCATAGATGAGTTCTCTGTGCCTGTGACTCACGGAGGCTGATATTCAGACAGCCAGCAGCTGTTCAAATCCTTGCCTGGATGTCCTCCTACCCTGCACTTCCAGCTCCAGCTCCACAGTTGTCCTTGTGACCCGCCTCCCCAGCGGGTGCTGCAAGCACGTCATCTCAAACTCAGCCAGTGCAAGGAGCTGCAGGTCGCATCACAGGTTACACACAGAACGAGCCACAAGCTCCTTCACCCTCTTCCTCATTCCTCCTGTAAGCCCTCTCTGCCTTGTCCCCACCCAAAGAGTCACAGTCAAGACCTACCTGCTCCTCGCTTCCTAGGACTTAAGGTTTTTATTACTTTTCTATCTGCTGTGAGCATCTAACACCCAGATTACTAATTTCTAGTTTTAAATGCAATTCACATACATTTCTCTTCCTTGAAAGAGACACAAATGTCTAACCATAGGAGAATACTTCCCCCTTCCACATGGCAATCAGGAAGTACAATTTCCATGGACACTCAGGAGACCAAATTTCAAAACTAATTACATTTTCAATGGGAACAATTCCTCTGAGTTAAAAAAAAAAGTATTTGATTCAGGAGTAGAAATTTTTAAGCCAACCTTATCTGTAAGTTAACTATGAATCTATGGGCACAAAAGGCTTAAATTTAATACTATCAGAAGCTAATATGTGAGTAATTAAAACGCATCTATAAGTATGATTATTAAAACTTAGCCCCAGCAGTGTTCCATACTGCAGCAGATGAAATAAAAATGCTTGAAAACCATTAGTAAGTATTAGTTACCCTGGGGAGTTTTCAGCCCTGAGATTTCCATGAAAATGTCTGTAAATAATAATGGCAGGAAAAACTGTAGCGTCCCACCATGAAGTGCTGCAGTCAGCTCCATCTGTGAAGTGGAGCTACTGAGAATAAATTAACAAAAAAAACCCCTCAAAAATATAAACTCCGTCAAGTGAACATAGTTAATATTTCAAGTTAGGATTATTCTTCCTGGCCAAAACACACCACGCAGACGCTATTCCAGGTGACATGTTCAACTGTGGGCACAGGTACGAATTATGGAAAAATATTGAGTAAAATGAAGGCAAACTCATAAAAACAGATCAAGTGACTGCTGAAGTCCCTTCCAGCTTTAAATTCTATGATTCTTAGAATAAGCCTGTAGTTGGGATGAAGAAAAAAAAATACCATTCCTTCCATTTGTCATTTGATGGCTTAAATTTAACTTTAGATATTTAAGTTTTCCGAGGCTTCCTTTAAGACTGGAACTCCTTTGCCACAGAGACAGTGTCTCCCAGGGTATCCATGACTTCTCTAGTGCCGGACAGATAGAGGGTCTTCTCTATCACCTGCTTTTTAAAACTCATGATATTCTATATATTTTAGTCAAAAATATGAAAAAATTCACATCAGGAATACAGATAAAGAAGCTAATAATAACTGGGACATCATTTGAATCTGTTAAATCACTTTTTTCTACAAATCTGGGCAACAGAAATTATATTTTAGTGTCTGAGTACACAGGAAGGTTCATGCTAACCCTTCATGTCAACCCATAAAGCAGCTGCACATCAATCACTGAGGGGTATTGTGGAGGGAAGTATTTAGAAGTTAATTTTCCATATAAAACTCATGGGTGTAAATCATTCTAAAGCACCTTCAAACTTCCCCCTGTCCTTAAGCGGAGCATGGTGAATCAATGTGTGATTAATCAAACTTTTTGGGGCAGTGACTCAGGATCCTTGCAATGAACGAGAATTACACAAGGCACCTTCGGAAACTAGTGTAATATCCCTCCTGCTTCAGTTCTGCCCCTATAACATAGGCCTCAGTTGGCCATGCTTTTTTTTAAAACTGAAATTTTTGTTGAGAACATGTGGATACACATGCAGTTGTAAGAAATAACAGAGAGAGCTCCTCTGTTCACTTGGCCCAGTTTCCCCCAGTGGTAACCAGCTATACTGTCTGCATTCTTCTGTCTCACCCCGACATCCTTTCTCCACCTCCAACCACCAACTTTAGCAATGGGAGAAACAAGGTGGTCCCAGCCATGGCCATATCTAAAGTAACCACATAATGCTCAAGTGTGGGCCTAAAGGATCATCATAAATCAAGAGGGCAGGGCGGGAGGCAGATTGGTACCAGGACTTCCTACCCTGCATGGTTTTTGAAAGTTTTATTCTGCATAACCCCCACACCTCCTGCTAGTTCTCCCTCACTCATATGCTGAATATTCGGGATCTAAGAATGCCAAATAAGTGATCTCCACATAGGTGATATATTACTTCTGAGTTCATCAATACTAGCTAATAATTAGTTGCTGTTTCCATACTCATAATTGGTACTCTGGCAGTGCCCAGTGGTGCACTCTAACATTTTCCACTAAGCCCTGTTAAGACTTCGAAATGAATACACATAGTCTTAAAAAATTACAATTTTTTCTTCTGGACTCACTGGTGTTTTTGAGGAAGTTTTAACTCATCAGTCAATTGTACTACTTGGAACAATTCAATTAGATAAGATGAAGGAATGAAGTTCTAAAAAGAAGACGATCAAGAACATAATAAATGTGCTTTAGAGACTTCAGTAAGTAAGAAAACTGCCACTTCATTCTTCTACTGCATTAGGAACTTCTCAAACAAAGAGGCCTGATGGAGGGAGACAGAAGGAGCTTAACAGCTTAGGAAATGGGAAGGATGGTACAATTAACTGTCACACAGTCAGATATAATTCACTCTGATGAGGCCAAAGAAAGAAAACAAGGCAAAGAAAGTATCCATCTTGTCCCTTTACATAATACCCAGATATACTAGTACTGCAGACCACCTTTTCAACAAAGGTTATCAAAATATACATGTGACCTGAGAAGAAAAGCAATAGCCTTTGGAGGAAGCAAAGAAGGAAGGAAAAGAAAAAAGGAAGAGGAAGAAGCCTCTTATCTGAACCACAAGGCTCATTCCAACAAGCTGAAGTGCCCATCCTTAGGTATTCCAAGGAAAAAAACAACTGCATTTCTTTCTTATTACTACGTGCTCTGCTCCACAAGACCAGCCCTGCCAAGTGGAAACGGCTGCTGTCAGTCCTGCCGAGAGCTGCCCTGGCGATCCCAGGGTGAAGTGTCATAAACTCAGTAAACACAGGAGGACAGCTCAGCTCTGGGAGGAAGCAGGGGTGTGGGGTGGGGGGGGGGGCGGGGGGGGGCGACAGACGGACATTAAAACAACTTTTCTCCCCTGGTGCCAATAATTCATGTTACAGGGGAGATCACCCTCACAGTGTTAAAAGATGCTCCAAAAACAAAACAGTTGAAGACCAGGGACCATAAAACACAAAATGTGTGCGGTGTTAAAGATACTAAATTAACCAAGGTTTTTATTCTAAAACAGATGTACAACAAGAATTCAGTTTCTCTTCACATGACGATGTAGTTTCTTTAGTTTTCAGAGTGCCAGACACAATGGGATCAGAAACATATTTGAACAGTGTAAAAATGGCAAGGGAAAAAGCCCCCTTCCTCCTCCCTCCAAAAAAGAAAAGGAAACCACACCAGAAATGGCCTGATCCTGGTCCTAAGTACAGGAGGATCTGTGTATTAGGAGAGATTTCCCTGTGATGTGTGTTATAGTGAGCTGAAGCATGCCTATATATGGTCTGTTTACTGAGGGGTGAGATACAAACACCACAAAGAACTTATATCAGACCAGAACTGGCTTTTAAAGAGCTCGGGTTGTCCATATTTATGGCCACAAGATATCCCCCAAGTCTAAGCTAACTTCAGATGCTTCAAGAAGCAATGTCTCATGATTTCCTGGCGCTCGGTTGTAGGGACTCCCCCTCACTGCCCTCTACTCTCCATCCGGACCTTGCCTCCTGCCCTCCCCACCTCCCACTGCCCCCTCATAGAGCACCCACCCCACAGTCCCACAAAAGCATAACTGCACACTGAAGAATGTCTACTGAATGGGGTCTATGTTACATGATGAAGGGAAAGGACAAGCACGCCATCGAATTCTCGAGAAACAGCTGGCAATGCTGAGGCCCCTCACGCAGGCTCCTCATCAGCACAAAGTATTTTCATCACATCAAGTGTTCTGCTTTGGAGAAGAAAAGCAAGACACTAAAGTGGGGGTGGGTGGGGGGCGGGCGGCGCAAGTAGGGATAATCTGAAGATGTTTTAAAGTTCTGGGGAGGAAAGGGGGAACACAGGAGGAACGAATAACAGAGGGAGACAGAGGAAAACAGAGGGAGAGGGAGAAAGAGAGATAGAGAACAAGGGGGGGTGGCTGAGGGGGGGGAGAAAGAGAGACAGACTTCATCACTGGCTTTAACAGTCTTGCCCAACCTGTTCTGCGGTATGTTCTGTTAACTCCTTTCTGGCAAATGCATGCAAACAGCAATCCCTTTCTTTCCTGTTCTTTTCCCACAGCCATACTGCAATTTAAGGCAGACTTGTAGAGAAAGGTCCCAAAGAAAAAGACTAAACCCATTACTGACTAGACTCAAACCCATAATCTTTATCATATAGCATGAGGCCGTCACTGCTAGCTCCTAGCCCGTCATCTTGCTGGATAATATCAACTTCCTAACCCTCTCCATATTCTAAATCTCCCTGAAAATACATAAAGTGAGGTTATGTCCTCCAAAACAGGTAAGTTGAAGTTAGGCTGAGCTAGGCCCATTTTTCATGCACTTGAACAAAGTACTATGTAAGAAGGAAGTATGTATATAAAGTTAATGGTTTTTCTTGTTTTTTTCTTTTTTTTTGCCTGACATTAGGCATTTATAGGGTTAATAGACAGCCTGCAGACCAGAAATCTACCTGCTTAGCAACAGCAGCATCAACTAAGCCACACTGGTTGTTTTGACACAGGAAAATCAGTTTCTACCTGGTGAAAATACCTGGTGATGTTTCAGTTGCCATTTTAAGCGACACACATATTAATCACATGAAAAGAACAGTCAAGAAACAACCAGAGAGAAATGTCCGATGAGAGTTCACCCAGCTTAAAGGTACAGATCAAACCAAGCATGAAAATGCAGGACTGCATAGAGAAAACATGCTCTAAAAGCTAAGAGCAGACTCAGGGTTGAGAAAACTGGTTTTGGAATCAGTTAAACCTCGTCTCACTTTCCCCTGAGCTTGTGTGTAACTGCTTAGTCTTTATGTGGACCTTAAGGACCCTTCAGGCAGTAGGACACTTAATTGGTACAGATACAGAAGGCAGATTCTACACCCCCCTCTCTCCCCAACCCAAATAATGAGATGAAAAGGAAAGCATGAATCTCACAAAATGTTACACTTTTTTCCTTAAACATGTATATCTCAATTTTTAGAAAATGCAAATGCAACCCCAGGCCTCCACAACCTCTTTGAAAGACAAATACTGCTTGAAACCTAAATATCTGCTTTAAAGTTCAACTACAGAAAACTTCTTCATTTCCAACAAATGAGTGTTTCCTTTTTGGAAGCTCCAGGATGCTAAGGATTGTAGAATTGGTTGCTGTAGGATGTTTACTGCCGTTTTAAAAGAAATTTGTCTCCTTAGCTAGAAGAAAGGAGGCCTAAAAGCAGTCAGAACCAACAATTTGGCTCAGTTGTTGAGTATGTAAAACACAGCAGAGAAATATGTTAATACACTCTTTTAACTAAAATACAATTTAGAATACAAAAATTTTAACATTAATGGTGTCATTTTTTTGGATGGGACCCTGTTTCAAGAGGACAAAAAATGGCACATTTTTTATAATAATGATATCCAAATATTCTAAGACACCACTTTAAGAGTTTGGTTTTGATAGCGTCCCTTAAATTCCAAACGGGAGACAATACCTGAAGACAAAACGATTGTGTGTAAAGTTTTAAAAGAAGGAAATATAATGACCCAGGAAAAAACAAAACTTCCTAACTTCAATGAAATTTGAAACACAATTCCAAAGTCACATGGTTCTTTGAGATTATTTTTAAAAGTATGTATGCAAAACCAAGCCACAAAAATAATCTCCTTTAATCCTTTAATAAAGTAAAGGACCTGTACTCATTCAGAACCCCTATACTAACATTGAGCGAATAAAACCTTATTTCTGAAACTTACATTTCAAAAATGTGAGCTATATCAAAGAAACTGTAGTGTGGACAAAATGGTGGTATTTAAAGCAAAAATGTGGCCTATGCAGAAATGAAAGAGAGAGAAGGAAAAGAGAGAGAGAGAGAAAAGGAGGGAGACAGCAGTGAAGGCAGTGAGTGATGCACTCTGGTTGCAGGCAGAGTGGGCTGCAAGGCCAGTTGTATGCAACAGTTGTGCTTGAAACAACAAATGGTGCATTCATAAACTGCGAAAGCCAGGACTGTTAGAGGCTGTAAAGTCTGCACACGAAATGATGAGCAGCCGACTTTGCTGTTCTTCCACAGTAAAGGAGAGAAAAAAAGGACTGAATTCAGTTAGAGGCACAGGCTGTCCTTTCAACTGTGGCAAAATGGTGAGCAAGAGGATCTAGATAAAGAAGCCCCAGTACCATATACCCTCTTCTAACAAGAAAGCTGGGCCTAATGATAATTGAGTAAACACCTGTACATAAGATAATACTGCAAGAACCTTGCAAGGGGAAAAGGCCAAGTAGAAACCAGAGAGTACATCTTCCCCTACCCATTTTAAAGAAAATACTCAGCATCCCAAAATCCACAGCCTCAGACCAAGGGATTAAGTGCCAGTAGCCTTATTACCTGTGACATCACTTCTCCAGGGCCTTAACAAAAGAAACATCTGGTACCAGCTACTCAGCATCCCCGATAATTCTGTCACAGTGCCAACTTCTTAAAAAATTAATTAGTGGCATTTACACTCACCAATGCAGGCAACCTATCAGAGTTCTAGCACAGGTACCACAATACCTGGCTTAATAGGAAACACAGGGTTACAACAAGCAAGCATCGGATGGGCAAATTTCAAGGTTTCTATGTCATTTTCTAACTCTATTTAAAAAAATCCCCAGTGGCTCAAATGTATTCAGTTGTCTCATTAGATATAAATCTAAAAGTAACCTGTTCGAGTCACCAGGAAAAGCATTTTCAAATGGACAAGCCTCAGCCTCACAGTAGGCCTACCAAATCTGAATTTCCTGGAGTAGGCCCTAGCAGGTGTGTTAGGGAAAAGCTTTCCCACATTTTAAGAAGCACTGGTATGGATGCTGCAGCCCAGTGAAAAGCAATTACCAACAAAGCATATCAAAAATGAGACAAGTCACAAAGTGAAGAGACTATGAAAAGTAAGTCACTGGACTCATTCTACCTATGTTGCTCATTGTGTAGGAGGCAGTCTGCCTGGCTCAGTTAGCCAGCCACCTCGGGTTTTGCTCCAGCCACATGACCACAGAGAGAAGCAGGCAGGAGCCATGTGCATTGTCCACTGTGCCAGCTCACAGTGCAGAGCCTGCCTGGAAGATAGGGCACACTGAGCAGGGTACCTGTGTGGCAGGCCTTTGGACATCAGAAATAAGGTTGATGGTTACCAAACGACCTATTGTCCTCACTGGTCATGTACTGGAAGTACAGAGCACCAAGAAACTACATCCCAGCTGAATGGGAGCATTATTAAAATACTGATTCTGGAGGGAGAATGGGGTGCCCCACTTTCAGGAGAAGCGTATAGGGTCTGACTCCAGCACTGCTAGGAAGTGGCTGAAATTTAAAACCTGATGCCACTGTGGCTTGTTTGGTTCTACTTTGCCCCTCTGCCTCCACTCTCAGGAGGCGGGTCATATTAGAAAGGAGAAAACAGTTGCTCAATCCTCTGCGTAAAAGGACAGAAAGGACCACAAGCTGTCCTGTCCTGCTTCCAAGCTCTCTGCACCCTGCTGCTGACATTCTCCTGTCTCATTACACAGAAGCTGCTTTCCTTCTACACACATTGCCCTTCCCTCGAGTTCCGGGTTTGCTGCTGGGAATGTCCGCACCCCTCCTCCTTGTAATAAAGGGCTCTGCGGGTAATTTTTTAGCTACCTGCTGTTTTCATTTTAAAACAGCAATTAGGTAAACCAAACGTCTTAACGCGGACTTCTGGGAAATACATACAAAATGCGAATGGGCTAGCTCACGCGTATACAAGACTGCTAAAACTTTTCAAGTGATCACAAGCTAAATAGCCTCAAATTAGGAAGGAAAAAAAGGAGAGGGAGGACTTCACTCTGAGAGCACACATTTCCTAATCTCTCTCTAAGAGG
This sequence comes from Phyllostomus discolor, assembly GCF_004126475.2. Classification (NCBI taxonomy): domain Eukaryota; kingdom Metazoa; phylum Chordata; class Mammalia; order Chiroptera; family Phyllostomidae; genus Phyllostomus; species Phyllostomus discolor. Next base: position 88,791,211 of record NC_040907.2, on the reverse strand, counting down.
AATTCACCTTTTTAAAAAACAAGCTCAATTACTGAACGGGTTCTTTGAAGATCTCTGGTAGTTCCTTAAATTGCTGCTCCGGCTGACGCGGGATGAAAGCGTCAAGGTCTTCTTGGAAGACACGCCGGCGCTGCCCACTCCCAGGAAGAGCCTCGGCTCCGCCCCCGCTGGCGTACCGGCCAATCGGCCCCCACCACTCTGACTGACAGCCTCACTGCCCGCTCAGGGTCCGCCCATCGCCGCCCCGAGGTGGGGCGAACAGCCAAGAGAGCCCCGGCTGGAGCAGCACCCTCGCCAACCTCGGCAGGGCTGGCTGTCGTCCGCCCACCTCCCACTCCTTGCACTTTGGAACTGCATCGGCGAGTCCCCCGGGACCAGGGCTGACGCGCTTTCAGCTGTGCGAACACATCTGCTTAGACATCGTCCCCTGTGCACAAAGGCTCGAGGGCAAGGCCGGTGGCCCAGGCCGCCTTCTGCCCCACGGTCTTCGCCGGGCCTCTCCCAGGGTCCGGCCAGCTGCCCCCTACCCCCGCACCCTCTCAGCCGTTACCACGCCTTGCTGACGGGCAGCCCAGAACCGAAATCCTGCCCGAGAGCCTTAATTCAGGGATTCCAGGAATGAGACGGGACCCTACGCACAACTCGTGTTTTCTCTTCCTAGCTTCACCCTTCAAAGTTGTCTGCGAAATTCGCCAGGGCAGATGCACAACTGACCAGAAAGCTACGGAGCAAAAAGCGAAGCCCAGTGGCAAACTTTATTTGGATGCTTCCATACACACTGCACTGAAGGCACAAGGAAGATAATTTTTACTGTCAGTAATCTTTAAAGACTTGCATGCCCTTTTAATTAAAGAGCGTAAATCACATTCCTATTATGGAAAAGGACGCAGAGAGGCGAAAGTTTTAGAATATTACATGATTTCCGAAACAAGCATGTTTATTCTATATTTGGCAATATTTCATTCTAGCACTTGTTTTATGTGTTAACTCCGGAAATGAAATAGTTATCAGAGGGCAATCCCAAATAATCTTTGAGAAGGAAAAAAAGGAAATCCCTATCAAATTGAAAGATATCTTCGGAATTACTATAGTACTTCTTTACTGAGATCTTGAGAACCTTTCATCCTAGAAGACAGCCCTGAATACAACTGAGATTTTTTTTAAACGAAAGAAAAAACAATGTTTTAAAATCACTTGCCTTACCATTCAGAGGGAGCATCTGAAGAAATTTTGTTTTAACTTCGGTACATGGAAATGCCAGGCAAAAGTATTCTTGATAGGCTCACAAAAGTAAAGAGAATGTATGTAGTGTGAAACAATGTCTTTTCTCTAAATTCTAAATAATTTTTAAATATTCAACATCCATGTGACCTTGGACTCTCGTTTTCATCTGTCTCTTGCAGTACACTCTCTTTGCTAACCATTCAGCACACTGCAAGCCCTGATAAAATGGTTAATGTTTACTGAAACCTGCGCATGAACTGTACTAAACCTGATAGCAATGAAAAGGCAAAGTTCTGTTAACAGCATCCATGTACAATAAAAAAAAGGCAGGGGCAGGGACAAGAAGGGAGGAATCATTTTTTCTTTATAGTTTGAACCTAAAATTTCTTACTGATGAATAAGTTGTTCTACATTATCAACAATGCTTTTTAACTTATTTTGTTCTTTTTGAGCGATTTTCAACACAAGTATACTTCAACTATTTAACATTTCTCTAATTTTTTTAACAGAATTTAAAACTGAAACCAATCTCTTTACATCTCATGTTTTCTCTCCCTTTTTTGAAGGCCCAGCTACCTGATCAAATAACTGGTTTAAATTATATTCTTAAGCCGGTGGCCCAGAGTGGCTATTATAGATTACAGCTGAAGGACTATTTCATGCAAAAACTTAACATTTCAATGGTTACCATCTAAAATGTTTTCCTCCCCTTGACCTTTTAGTCTTTCAAATGTGGAAAGTTAATTTCAGTCAAAGCAGGTCTTTAATTCCAACACTTTTGATATTACATTCACTCTAAGTATATTTGAGTTAAATATCAGAAATTACTGATATTTTTAACTTAGTGATAATGTCTTTTTCTCCCATCTCCACAATGTCCCCCTTCCTCCGATTATTTCAGTTAAAATAATATTTCCACTTACACAAGCACCACACAGACACTGTAATACAGAACAGGATGCTCAGGTGTTTAAAGCCAACTTTCTCTCTTCCCCACCCCCACCTCCCCCCTCCCCTTGCTTAAAGGGCAGCAATAGAACCAGTCACCTTGGAAACAAACATCACCCAGTGTTTGCAGAACAAACAATGGTACCTTTTCAGCCAGTACCAGGCAGACAGGCCAAGGGGCAGCCGAGCAATTCTGGGCCATACAGGAGTGTTAACATATTGCATTCATTCAGTGCACGAAAAAGTAGTTCAGCACTGAAAATGAAGTGCTCTCAAACATGGGGACCTTTGGCTAGAAACCACAGACAAAGCAAGTAAGGTTTAAAGTCAAATAAGGCTACCTCGAGTCAGAAAAAAAATTTTTAATTGTTTTTAGAATTGCTTTACAGGCCTTATAGATACGACAAACTACACTTTTGTCACTGAAAACTACCTTCTCTAGCAACTAGGAAGAAGTTCCTTAAAAAAAGGCGTTTTGTTTAATTACTCCTACAAAACTGTGATGGCATTTTTTTAATATGCCACCACTGAGAAAATATGTATATTTGCTGAACACCTTACCTCCCTTGTGGATTTTTGGTATTGATAAATCACACTGGAAGCTAAAAATTAAATTCAATTTATAAAGATGACACCAAACAGATACATAAATTTATAAGGGCGCTGAAAAAAAAAATAACCAACTTTTTGACCTTGGATAATAACAATTATTAAGCTCCCATTTGTTGAAGCCTTAGAAAAGCTAATCGTTTTGGGTAGCTCAAGTTTTAGGGGAGATTCCTGTTACTGTTTTTAAAAAGCTCAACTGGAGTTAATAAAAAAATTTGCAAGTGTTTTTCAGATCCTTCAGAATGAAATTTTTAAATGTTAAATGTAAGTAACAGTTTCCTCCTTTTTCTGGGTGTGTGTTGAAGTTTTCCTTTTCATCAGTTAAGAGAGAAGTTTGGGCCCAACTGAAATATTTGAACAGGAGTGTGAAGTCAGTTCAATATGACAGTAACTGGCATTTTCTATCGCCTGCAGACTAAGGGACAAATGCCTAATTAACAAGGACCAACATGCAGCTTAAACTGGAAAAGTACCTTTGTGTTTTCTTTCTTTCCTTTTTTTCTTGAAGACTCAGGTCTTTAACATCCTTGAGCTAAAGTACACAGAGGGTGTCTAATACCATCTGATTGAGGTGTAAAAGTCTAACTAATGCTTTTTTTTTTTTTTTTTTTTTTTTTGCAGCAACAGTAAATCAGTTAACTTTATTTATCTTCCTGACTCGGCATAAGTGAGTCAGGAGGACGAATGAAAGGGAGCTGGATACTGGGTACCTTTGAAATGAAAAGGAACTCTGCAAATGATGACTGATAATCCTGAAAACTACTGCAAAATACTTTAAAGCACAACCGCTGGGCATACTACCAGGCCTCATACTCTTAAAACTGAAGCTGCAGCTCCAGGGCAGGGAGAGGAAGAGGAGGAGTCAGGCGGCTGAGAAGTGACTCTCATCTCCCATCCTTTCCTTCTGCATCAGAGAAAGAACAGAAAGAGAGCAGAGTGGGCGTCCAACGAAAGCAGAACTGGAGCCTACCACTCCTTTATCTGATAGTGCACTTTTCCAAGTAATTTTTTTAAGTAGACCAAACAAAAATTCCTACCTGGAGTAGTTAGAGCAAATGACTCCCACAGTTTGGCCAGACTAGTTTCAACTAATTGGTAAAACAACTGTTTTTAACATTTGGCTTTTTAATTTTACTGCTTTTTCAGTACCCTGAAATATGGACATGCATATCACACTCATATTAGCAAACCATAAAGTTATCAAATGCATTCACTTGAAGGTCAAAATCTGCAGACAAAATGCCAACAGCAGGACAACTTCTGAACCATAGCTTGGTGTGCACAGAAACAATGGCCAGTAACAGCAGTCAGCCCCTTCACCCTCTGCCCTGGATTCCAACTCCCTGTCCCCCCTCCCTGCACCCATTCCAGAAGCCACCTCCTTCCTTGGTGGCCCAGGGGGCTATAGAAAGGCATGCTTGAGGAAGGCACTTTCTCAATCCTTCCCTGCTCCTGCATCCTCCTCCCAGGCCTTCACAGGAAACTCAGGGACAGGTCTGAAAGTGAGGAGTCAGCGCTGGACTTTGGGGAAGCAACTCCCAGTGCCCAGCCACTCCCTTCCCCAGATCCAGAGCAGGGCTCGAGATCCAGGGTGATGACCCCAACGGCAAGCAGCTTCCTCCATCTTCTCAAAGAATATCTCAAAGGGGCAGAGTTGGGAAAGGAAGTGAAACAAGGAGGCCCAGGTGCTACAGTGGCTTTATCTTTTTCCCTCCTCAGTATTTCTATCCAGTTTCTGTTTCACTGACTCCTCCCATACAGGGTATATGAACTGATGTATGCATACCTTTCAAGTGAAATTCTGCAGGAAAACACAACAAGTTTGGTTAACAACATGCTTTTACAAGCCACCTGACAATAAAGCACTCTTGGAAGTGTCAGGGTTCAGGATTCAATCCATTCTGAATAAAGATATTTATCCTTCGTTTGTAGATTTAAATTTTAATGTCTTTAGATATTAGCACATATTACTTTGTGTGTGGACTATTATGCCTAAAAATCATCTTTTCTCCTGCTCAAAAAGTAAGAGAAAACTCTACTTGTGTATTCCTACGTTTATTATGTATTCATAATTCCCTCCTCAAATAACACCTTACAAAAAGCTCAGTTATTTGCTATTATTGCCTAGCCGCTGGGACCTAAAGCAATCAATCTACTGAAGGGGGAGAAAACCCAGGTGATTGAACACTTCTTCAGAATAAACTAAACTAAGACCCTTAAGACATAATTTGTAATTCATTTCTATTTTTAAAATGATAATTTATAACATCTATAAAAACCAAGGCAAGAGAAGGCATTGATGGAATTCTTGAAATTATGTTTGGAGAGTTTTCTTCCTTGGAAACCTTTGTGTCCCTCAGAAGTAACTGTCATCTTCAATGCCTACACAGGAGCCTCATGGTGGCTGACGCACCAGTCAGGAGTGGTACTGGTCCCGTTGTGCCGATGGCCACTGCCCTGTAACTGAGATCAGCTGACTCTAGTCACATACTACCTCTCTCACCAGGCCCACTTAATGAAGTACAGAATTCTTTCCACCTGCTTTGTAAGAATATAGTTTTATTATTTGCAGAAAATCCAAACTGCATGGTCTTTTTAGGATAGTAGCTTCCCAAACCATACTCATTCCCAGGCTCAGCTGATATGAGTACCCTGCTTACTGCACACCATGTTTTGCTAAGAAGCTACTGAAGATTCCCTGGAGCAATCTTAAAAGTGCTACAGAAGCCTGAAATAAAGATTACATTCAACATTCCTCACATAAACAGAAAACCTGCTCCCAACCCTGATTCTGCAGCTTCTCCTGCCAGCATTTTGGGGGCTAAGTCAAGGCAAAAACTTTGTGTCAGAGCCCAGTATCTTTATTAGAGGTATCGCTGTTAAATACCAATTACTAAGCCACTAATATCCACATTTTAAAACGAAGAAAACAGAATCCATTCTTCCACAGGAGAATGGAAACACAGTTTTTGAAGTAAATCACTCCACTGGCTGGTCTTTCAGCTGCTAACCTGCCTTAAAGAAGCTTTAGGGATGCTTAGAATTTCCTGAGTGTAAGGGTACTTCTTTATATAAAGGAACAATAGCTTCTAAACACAAAGACTGTTGTTTGTTTGTACTGATTAAAAAGAAAGTGCTGCCTGGGACATTATTATATCACCTCACAAGAATATCATAAAGGAAAGAGATTCTGCCAATCTTACAGATGAAAAAATTGAGGCACAAGGTGGCATATCTTTAAAGATGGGCTTGGCTTAGGACCTTAGTCTCCTAGCTAACAAATCCAGCCCTCTCTAATAGATGATATGAAATTAATTAAAAGGGCCAAGAAAGATGTCATGAGATATGTTGAAATGTTTCTGATTCAATTCACTTCACCAACAACATTCCTTCCTTTGAAATGACAAGGAGGATAAGGTGAGGTAGGCAGCCCTGGAAACTGTAGCAGTGAGCAGGGGGGAACAAAATGCATCTTCCTAACTTGCCATATGATGGCCTTCAGATCCTCCACCTACACAGTGGATCCCAGAGTTAGAGAATGTCACTTGTCCTTCAGAACTGATCTGCCATTTTCCTAATATTAAAACCTAGAGTTATCATATGCAACAAAATCTATCTTCCTCTAGGGCAGGGGCTTCCAGGGAGCTATATTTCAGTGGACCAGGGGTCCACTTATTAATATGCTTATCAAACCAAATATCTTCAAACCAACTGAATAATACACATGCACGTACTATTACTTTGGAAGTATATGAAGTAATTGATATAGCTAAACTCCACTAAAAGTGTTTTTTTAAGGGATTTTTGTAAGAGGTTCCCAACAATTTCTAGAAATATAACAAATTTTTTGTCCTGGAAAATTTTTTACATTAAAAGAGGTGCTTTTAAAGCAAAGATACCCCATTTAAAATTCAACCATAGCCTTGGCCAGTGTGGCTCAGTTGGTTGGAGCGTCATTGCATAACTGAAAGGTTATAGGTTCAACTCCTGGTCAGGGCACATGCCTAGGTCGTGGGGTTTGATCCCTGGTCTAGAGGGATTCCCAGTGCGGGTGTCGATCTCCGATCTGGGCGTGTACAGGAGGGAGCCCATTGATGCTTCTCCCTCACATTTTTCTCTCTCCATAAGCAAAGAAAAAAAATGTCCTCGGTTGAGAATAAAAAAAATAAACAAGCACAGGCAATTAACATATTAACATCATCCATAACATGCACAACGCAGTGTCCTGTAAGAGGGAAAACAGCTTCCTCCCAAGAGCATCTGACCTTTAGAAGGAACTTCTGAACTGCTCGACTTATTTTTTCACAGGTGACCCTACGTTGTTTGTAGTAGTAAGATAATAGAATATACGCTAATCAAAAAACTTTTTGCCAGTGCAGTCTTTACCTTTTTAGAATAAATCAGTTTATGATTAACTATGTATTTATATACTTACAATAAAAATTTTAATCCTTAGATTGGCTTCATTAACCTAGAAAATACCTTCCTCACCTTACACGGTAAATACCCAGGGAATGCATAATAATTTGAACAATAATAGCCTATGACCCCCCACCAACAAATTATGCCACATCAAAATAATGTGATTTTCATGTCAAAGAACATTTGAATACATAATACCACAAATTTTTGATAGATATAATTTAAAGGCACATGCAAACATGAACTTTTTATTACCTATAAATGTAATAAATCTCATTTCTATAATGAGTATATATGCATAGAAGGCCAACTAGAAAGAGATGTAAAGTAATCTTTGACTCATGAGAGTAAGTAATTTTACTTTTTCTTTTGTGCTTTATTGTATTTTTCTTCCTTTTTGTTCATTTAGAATTTTTTATGATGAAAATGAGTTATATATGTAATGAAATAAAAACCTAACAGGAAAAACAATTTTTATACTCAGGAACATCTCTTCTGGCTAGTGTTCCTCACTTGTACATTAAAGGGGTGTAAGAAGGTTAACAGGCCAGCGATCCCTGAGGCCCTCTGTGATTGCAAAGAGAAGATGCAAATATAGTTTAATCAAATCTTGCCAATCAACCAGGGTAGATTTAAACTAATTTTCACTACTTGCATTGCTTGATTGATAGTATACCAAAGACAGGAACATTAGATTGATAAAACATGTCTTTTAAAAGTTTCAGTGGCTGTAAATTTTTAGCTTGCTGATTTGTACAGTAACCCTGCTGAAAACGAAGGCATCTGCAGACCAGAGGCCTAAAACCCAACAAACGCAATGCCACTCATACAATGTTTATGCTGCGCCAGGTACTGGGTAAGTATTCATAGTGCTTTACATCATGCTCTGCAATCCCATGACCTAAATCTGATTGCTCTCTACATTTCCCATGTGTAAAAAAGATCAGTTTTTAAAAAAAGATCTGTGGTATGAAGAGTGAATGTTTTCAACTGCAATGTGTACCTGTGGGCAAGTCACCCAACAACTCGGTCTCAAAGCTTCCTCCTATAAAACAGGTATGATAATCCCTGCCTCATTCATTTGCTCCACAAACATCGGCTGTACCTCCAGGATATGCCAGGCACTGAGGTAGGTGCTTAGGGTCACAGGTGAACGTGACATGAAAAGGGACAAAAGGCTCTTGTGAAGCTTACATTCTAACCCTAGGAAACCAGACAATGTGTGCCTAAAACGTGGTGGGTGCTCAATGAATGCGAGCTCCCCCCCTCTCTCTCTTCCCGCTTTAGAAATGGGAACAGCATTAGAAAACAAGCCCAACAGAAGCCATGAGGTGTAAGAAAGCACCAAATTAGAAATTTTTGTTTAATAAACAAACACGAAAGAGCAAAGATCAAGAGCACGTGTACTGGAGTACACAGGCTGGGCTGAAATTCTGGCTCTTGTCCCTTATGGCTGGTGTGATCTCAGCCAAGCTATTTAAACTCTCAAAGCCTCAGCTTCCCCATGTGTAAAATGGAGATAACAACAACCTCATAAGATCAATGCAACAATTAAATGAAACAAAGTACAAAAACCAGGGGGTACGGTGCCTGCTGTATATTAAAGGCACCTGGTATGGTCAGGACATCTCCTGCAACCCCATCTTCCTTATCTGCAAAATGTGGACAATGACACCAACTCAGGAGGGCTGCTGTGAAGACTTCAGAGAATGCACAAAAAGTACTTCACATGAATGGCATATGATGATACATATGTGCTTCTTAAAAATAACTATTTAACATTAATGAACGGGGAAGGGGCAAGAATGGCACCCTTCCTCCCAGGCAGAGCTCCAAATGGAAAGAGCTGGGGAGGCCACCCAGAGTTAGGAGCCAGAGAAGAGCACTTTGCTCCTAGTATAGGTGCCGAGTGTGTCCAGAGCAGGATCAGATGCAGGAGGTTGTGGAATGACAGATTGACTGAATGTGAATCACCGGGGTGGCATCTGAAATGTGTGGATCACGTAGGCTGAGGCTCTAGGTCACCTCTCCTTTAGACCCTTCCAGCTTTACCAGAGGGTTGAAGGAGCAAAGGAAAGGGGTGAGAGGGGGTTTATACCCCACAGGTTTCTACAGGAAGGCACGCTGGCTGTGAAGGGTAAAAATGATTTGGGGTAGTGTCAGTAAAACTCAGCCATCCTGGCCTCCTGTTACCCTCAATTAGGGCAGGAGAGGGCACCCCTTCTCTCCTTTTGGGCTGTGGCAGATAATACCAGCTGATTTATCACCACCAGGAATGCCAAACACTAGAGACTTGAAAACCTGGTGGGGGGTGGGGGAGTCAGGCAGCGTTCGAGTCTCACCCAGAGCTGCAACACCTGGGCAAGGTGTTCATAGTGCTGCCTGCCAGGTCGCCACAGACCTCATGGCAGAACACATGAGTCAGGAGAGCTTTCCACCCTGCCTCCAGTAAACCAGTGTTATTCAAAGAGAAACCAATATGTCAATGTTATAAACGTGGTACAGTATTTAAGTAGACAAAGCCCCAAAGAGATAGAGCAGACCAAAGGGATCTTACCCAAACCTCCAATGTCAGCGCCCAAACTGAAAACAGGTCTCCTGTTGCCCTTCGTACCCGTCCTACCAGACCTTACCCTCTCGAAGAAGGCTCACCAGGAGTTGGTAGCTACAAAGTCAAATATTGAGCCGGAGTATGTGATTCAGCTTTTAAACAAGTCTATGGTTGTAAAGAAATAAAGCCTGACTGTGTGTATGCATCACTCCAGTGCCTTCAGGCAACTCGGAAATGCTGAGCACTGCTTGGTTCATCCAGTACTAGCAGCTGTGGGATGCTCACTCTCTGCCTCAGGCCAGAAATCAACAGCCAAGTGAGCCTCAACCCAAAGCACAGGCACAGCCATGCTCGCTTCCCAAGGATATCTGCAAAGCCTCCTCAGGCCAGCCAGTCAATGCTGTACTAAAAACCTTAGGACTCCCACTTACGGAAGAAAAGCTCCAATTCTGCCCCAGCACACCCTGTCCCAGGTAGCCCCCCAACCCTATCATCTTCTAGTACAGGGTCCTCAGCCCCAAATTACACCCAAAACTCCAACCCACCCTGTCCCTTCCCACTTGGACCTCATCCACGCGTTTGCTTTTTTCCACAAGTCTCAGCCTTCCCAGGGGTACCTGGCTTAGGGTCCAGACTGCACTCCCCAAAACAAGAACCAACCATGCTCAACATTGCCTAAAACTAGCATCCTAACACGCAGGAGTTGCTCAATTAGAGATATTTCAGACGCAGTTTGAGGCACTGAAATAATGCTGTGCTCAAATCCAGGCAAACTGTTAAAGAATCAAGACAAATGAACCAAGTCAAGGTTCAGAATTGTTGGGCTAGGACCTCTACAGGAACCCAGGTCTAATGAGATTTTGTATAACAAAAGAAAGTTCCTTAAGCCTAAGGAGATGGACCATAAAACTTCCTGGTAGTCTAACTCTAGCTGCAAGAAATGTGAACATCTCTAAGAGTGCTTCCTGTCTTTAAAAAAAGAATAATGCACCTTAACCATGGAATAGCACATGCAACCCTGGAGCACCAGCCCTGGGCATGAGGTAACTTCCTGCCCTCACCAGTATGCCCTGGCTGGTCACACAGGCAAAGGAACCGCTCAATAGCACTTTCACATGCCTCCCACCCCAATTTCCCTCCTGGGCCCCCAAAGTCCCGCTACAGCTTACCAGCATCCCACTTCCTCCTGCGTAATTCTAGTTCAAATGAGAGAACGTTAAAAAAACAAAACTAAACAACAACAAAAAAGAGGCTGCCAACAACAGTTCATTTTATTGTAACATACATAAATCAGTTTTTGATGAGAATTACCAACCTACTGAACCTACACGGGCCTGCCCAGTTTTCCACAGCCCTCTCAGCCAGGTCCCTCAGTCTGTGAGTACAGACTTTGAAATGCATCAAGCCACATACAAAAAAGTGAATGTGTCCTCCAGAGAAGATACAGGACTCTAAAAACCTAAGAGTAAAGGCAACACTATGGCTCTACAGCAATTAATAAACCACTAAGTGTCTTTGAGGCCTCCTATTTGACTCCCTTAACCCCCCCCCCTCCCCCGATTTTTTAGGCCTTGGGCAGCACACAGCACTCCCTTTCCTGGCTGAGCGAGACAGCTGGAATCCCAGCGGAGGCCTGGGAGCATGGGTAAGTGCAAATGCTACATGGGTGAGCATGGCCCAAACAGAGTCTATCCCCACCTGTGACTTTCAGCCCCTACATGGCCATTGAGAAGGCAAATAGCTACTAGCCCTCTGCCTGCTCCCACTCGAAGCCCATTTTCACTCCTTGCTGACAAAATGGTGCTTATAATGAATAAGCACTCCCCTTCCAACAACCCGCATCCACCCTCAATACAGGGAGGGGCAAAAGTAGGCATACAGTTATTTGTATGGAAAATAATACAATAGTTAATAAATAATAATATAAGAATAAACTCTGTGCTTTGTGTACTCAAAAGTGTAAACCTACTTTAGCCCCACCCTGTATTTTTGAGGGGGAAAAGGTCTCTTTTCTCTAACTAATTCTATTACCTTCAGTGAGCTTAAATAAATACCAATGATTAAAACACAACTAAATAAGTTTAAGTGTTGTTAACTGAATTCCTTTTGCTGAAAAGAAAGGTCCCATCTTTTTAATCACTTAACAACACTGCAGATGGCTGCCCACAGATCCTGCCTGGGCTGAAAAAATCTCTTGGGGGAAAAAGGGAGGTGGGGGGAGGTATTATTCTGCTAAATATGGCACCAAATTCTACATTCATTCTGCACTTCGCTGAACGTGTCTCCTCTACTGCCTCATTTTAATAAAGGTTTAGCAGTGTTCTCTGAGACAGAGCTGCTCACACCACACCTTGCTTCAGAGCATTTGATGGCCCATAACTGCCTACACAACAGAGCTGTCCGTTTTTCTGGTCCTCTCTCAAAAGCCCTCTCATCCGAACTCAGCAAAGCAACCCCAAACCTATTCTCTAGTCACACTCCTGCCCTACCCTGTCCTCAAATAAGCCTCATATTTTTGTGCCCCAGCACCTGTACTTACACTGTTCTTTTGCCTAGAAATTCATTTTCCCTTCTCCACATGCTTCTCCACTGGTCAGCCCATCCCATCTGAAGATATCACTTCCTCTTTCCCTGACCACTTCCCACTTCTAGGTCCTTTGCCTGTCGTGGTGTCTCTGCTGGTTTGAATGTCCTGGTGAATTTTAGGGCAGGGACCATGCTGTACTCACCCTTGTGCCCCTAGACCCTGGTACCTGGAGTGGTGTCAAGAGGTGGTTTCCAGAACAGGGAAGCTGATGGCAGTATTAAACAGATGAGAAAGCACAGAATACTAGTCTCCCAGTTCAGACTTCTTTTCACAACTCTTCTGCTGATACTAGCAAATTGCCATGAACAAAATAACAATGATAACAATAACAGTAGCAGTCAATGGAAGACAGTTCTGTCATAATTGAGCTTGTGGCACACAGGCTGAAATTTCCTATTTGTTACTAATTTCAAAATAATCCTTCCTCACAGACCCAGCAGAAACAGGAAATAAAGCATCAAGTGCTCCTATAATTTAAAGTCTGCCAGTTTTGTGACTTGATCAGGCACCCTCTCAAAAGGGGAGGAACAGTACACACTGGTAACCTCATCCCAAAAACGTCCTAACAAAGACTGGATGTCCTCCAGTGCACATGGCTCCTACTGCTTAAAAAGCAAAACAAAAACAAAAAAGCATCTCCTACAGGCTGTCTCCTCCATGTTTTATGATTAGGTTAAGAATTAGACCAATTCAGTTGCTGTACCTACTTCACCAGTACCACAGATCACTGGGCCTCTTCCCTCACCGGTCCTGACCCCCAATTTCAAGGCAAAATCTTGAATTTACATATTAAATAAAATGACAGTAACCCATTATAACATAAAACAACAAGGGGCCTGTTTTCAAGGCATTGGCCCTACAGAACGCAAAGCAACACTCAATCCCTCAAGTGCTTACAGCACTGACAATTTCCAGGCTCCTCAAAAGTGGCTGACGTACTAGTCCTACTTCAAAATACGGTTTAAGCACGTTTAGTGAAGTTAAAAGCGAGTGTTCACAAGAAAGAATTTGAGACAGGCACGTACCCACTGCCCACCACACACAGCATAAGTTGGCAAATCCAAGCCTATCTTCTCCCGCTGTGGGAGCATCTCCCACCATGTGAAAGACAACCTCCCTTCCATGGGAACCCCCTAAATGGGAACTTGGGGGCAACTTTACCCTTCAGCAGGATCTGTCCAGGGCCTCGCCCTACCTCTCCACAGGGTCTCTCCTACAGTGCTGGCCTGAGGCACTCTCAGAGAGCCACTTCCCCACTGGCTGACCTATAACACAGCACTTCTTCAAGTCCCTCTCCTCATCTTCCACTGAAGCGATCAATGGTCTAACTCACTCACTTTGTCAAATGTCAGACAGAATGACCTGATTCATAGTTAAGTTTTAATCGGCTATTTCAAGAAGCCAGTGGCCCCATCACATACTTGCTCTTGCCTACCTTTCCCTTAGATGTGCACTACAGAGCTCTGCACACAGCAGAGGTTCGGGGGATGCTGGTTTGGTGAATATGTCATGGCTTGCTCCAGAGGAGGCAGTTTGGCAGAGGCTACAAGCTCAGGCTCTGGGGTCAGGCTGCACTGCTTGACTCCTACTAGCTGGTATCTCTCTGGGTCTCAATTTCTTTATCTGAACAATGGGGATAATAACTGTACCTACATCACAAGATCAAAGGGTTATGAGGAATGAATAAGATGACCCATGTCAAGGATTTGGGACAACAGGAACTAGTACTCGCTCAATAAATGCTGTTCCTTCTACTCTCATGCTAAGAGCTTTCCACTGAAAAGACAAAAACTGGTGAAAATTCAAGTGGAATAATATAAGATGTTTGACTTATCAGATGGAGTCATACAGATTAAGTCCAGCAAGGGCAAAAGAGAAACTGAAAGACAACTTCTGGTTTATCTGACTTAAAGCAAATATAGGCAGCTCTGGTTGATGTGGCTCAGTGGATTGAGCACTGGACTCAGAACCTAAGGGTCACAGGTTCAATTCCCAGTCAGGGCACATGCCTGGGTTGCAGGGCCGGTCCCCAGTAGGGGGTGTGCAAGAGGCAACCACACACTGATGTTTCCTTCCCTCTCTTTCTGCCTCTCTTCCCCTCTCTCTAAAAATAAATAAATAAATCTTTTAAGAAACAAAAGCAAATACAGGCAAGCCTTGACTAATGATGTTTCCACCACAGGTGGTCTGTAACTCAAATGCAGTCTGTTGAACATATTTAAATGTACCTTAGGTAGATAGATCTGTTTGTAATATGAATAACCACATTATCAATTCTGTGGTTAAAGGCGGGATTTCTATGTCTCTGTGGAGATACAGTAGCAGCACTGGCTTCCATCAGATTTCCCAGACACAAGCAAGCCAGGGGTGCCCTTCTAAATTCCACTTAACGTAAGACTACAATGAAATAAAGCTACCAGGCCATTTTGATCATGTTCCCTAAATATAATCATTTGACCAGTGCTAGCCATACTACCTCCCCTATACACACACACTCCTCCCCTCTTTTTTCCTCACTATACCACAACATGGACACATGACCACACACCATTTACTCTCCAGTGGACTGACAAAGACACAAAGCAAGCTTCGCAAGACGTTTGCAATGATTATTCACGCACATCAACATTAAGAGCTGCTCAAAAAGAGACAAAAACAATGAAAATGAAAAAGGGGTAACCACACCCCCTCTCGTTCTCAGCACTTGGGCCACAACACGACTGCCCCCATGCATGCACCATATTCACCCACTCTAAGGCAGAGCGGCCACTTCCTGAGGAAACAGGAATCCTTCCAGCACATATCCCAACGCCGTAAGCGGACAGACAACCATGGCTTTGGGTTTACAATGAAGGGACGAATCACACACCCTAAAGAAGTATCACATGGCCTGGTCCGATTGATACCACTTTGAACTTCTCTGAGGAATGCTCACTAAAATTCCAAAGCAGATATTTCTTTATTAACTTGTTTCATTAACCTCTTCAAGCACTTTACATAAAATATACTCCACTTTCATCAGTTAATCTTAACACAGCAGACGGTCTATCAGAAGGCAGCCAGGTAGACAACATTCCCATACCCCAAAGGCTAGGAAACCTAACACCACAAACCCCTCAAAAAGCAACACCAAGGATGCAAGTACACAACTCTTTCAAGAAGAAGAAATCACCCACTAGACACAGTGCAGTGTCACCACTATCTAGCAGTTATGGATGAGTTCTCCGAAAATGAGATTACATACGATTGTCACTGACACCGATTCTGGGTATTCAACACAAGGCATTACCTTGTAAGCTGTATTTACAACAAACTTCTTCTTTTTTTTTTTTTTTTAAGATTTTATTTATTTATTTTTACAGAGGGAAGGGAGGGAGAAAGACAGAGAGAGAGAAACATCAATGTGCGGTTGCTGGGGGTCATGGCCCGCAACCCAGGCATGTACCCTGACTGGGAATTGAACCTGCAACACTTTGGTTCACAGCCCGAGCTCAATCCACTGAGCTACGCCAGCCAGGGCCTCAAACTTCTTATTAGACCTCTAAATCCACACTTCTGCTTAGGTCACAGAAGGGTGAAAAGACTGAGCCATAAATTTACACAATACCTTAAGATTAAAATTTTCAAAAAACATGTTTAAACCCAGTTTTAAAAACTTTTCATCCCAGCACCTCCTTACCGAGCTATTTACTTTAATTTAAAAAGTAGGAGGAGGGCAAGGTGTTTGTGAGGCTTTTCCCCTTATCAGTTAGTTTCATCAAATGCGGGGCCAGAATAGTGTGACCTGTTCTATGGGATTTACAGGGGTGGTGACACAGGAACACCCATGCTAAGCAAGAGTTGGAAGATCACCTTCTCCCCCATGTGGGCAAGAGACCAGGGCTCTCTGGACCCCAGTGAGACCTTCAGGTTACATCAGTCAGGACTGATGCCATGAAGGAAAAGCAGCTTTGGGGCATGCCAGCGCTCACCTGAGGTTTTGATGAGTCATTTGGATGACATCAGAGAAAAAGCATTACCCAAATCTGGGAGTGCTGCTATAGTCAAGGATGGTAACTCAGCTCAGACACAGGGGTGGCAGACACCCCTCAGAAGCAGGAGTGGGGTGTGGGGGAAAATAACTGAGTGGCCCTCACGGAGTTGCCCAGAGATGGTCTGAATGCACAAGGCAGCCTGCCTACACTCCAGCTTCTGGTTTTTACCCACTCAGCGGAAAACACATCACTTTCTATCTTGTTCCAGAAAGATTTCGTTTGCCTTGAAAAAAGAAAGTTAATTAAGGTGGTAAAAACCCAAGGCTGCCTGGGGTAGCAAGTCGGCCATCACCAGAGGTGTTCAAATACAGGCTACACAATTGCTCAGTGGGGACAGCCTCCATTCCTTGTGAAAGGGATTAAATCTCTTTCTTTGGCACCCACAGATCTAGTGTAAAGCCTGGTACACAGTAGACACACACCAAGTTTTGTTTACTGAGTGAACTCTGTTTTCACACAGATTACTGGTCAAGCAAAGTACTGATGTAGGTCTGCATTCAGAGCATCAGGTGACCACTGAGAAACTAAGAAATAAACTGGAAAATGAGGTCATGAGATGACACACCTGAGGAAAAGAAGCTCGAGCAATTCTGAGAGTCCTAACTTAGGGCTTCCTCCAAACCTCTTCCTCTCAGCCCCATGCTGCAGAGTGGAGCAGATAAAGCATCACTAAAACAAACAGCAACTTAAAGGCTCTTTAGATTTAATTGTATATCTCATCTGAAAATCATTCAGATGCTCAGGCTATCTACAAGAAATCATCCCTGTTCCTTTTGGCCTCAGGAAATCAAGAGGAAAAAGGGAGAAGCCGGGGGGCTGGGGGGCAGGGGCACTCATTTGCTTCCACAGGGAAAACCACGACTTTCCTTTTTCACATTTGTAAGTGCTTTTCCAGCTTCATCCAGGCCAGGCATGTAATTTTTAACCAATAGAAACAAATGCTGAAAAAAATTGAAAACATAAATATTCAACTATTTAAAGGGTAGGGAATGTACCTCCCTCATAATCTGTTTACTCCCACTTTCTGACCTCAAAGAAAGGCATACCATCATCCACATACTACAAAAGCCAGAAACCTGAAAATCACCTCTTTATTTCCCACCCTACCCATACCCACCCCGCCCAGCAATAAGTCCTTCCTTCCTATCACTTAAATCTCTGTATCAGTCCCCTTGGGGCTCCCACCTCTGTTACCACCATTCTGCAAGCTATCACTGGTTTTCAAAGTTTTGAAAAACCAGCCTACTCACCTAGTTTATTCTCCACATTCTCCACTCTGAGCAGGAGTAATCTTTTCACAAATCTCATCATACCATTCCTTAGCCTAACACCCTCTACAGCTTCCCGGAGTCAGAAAAAAATCCAAATAAAGGTGAGCCACAAGCAGTAGGCTCTAGTACCTCTCTACCTCACCACATGTCATTTACTCCTACTGTGTCTCCCCCTCCCCCTGTACATATATATACACACACACACCTCACCTGGGTGACCATACCTTCCTCTCCCACCTCAGGGCCTCCCCTTCACCATCTTTCAGACATTAACGTACATGCTACTTCTATGAGGTGCCTTCCTTGACCTGCCTCCCAGCATCCTCTGCTTCTCCTACAGACACAGAGGCCAAATTGCACTTCATGTTCTTGCCAAACTTAACTTTTAGCACTTAGCACAGATGTAAAAATGACTTAGTGGTTGCATGTGTCTCTTTCAACATCTATGAAGGAGGGAGCAACTGTCTCTTATACTTAAAATCCCTGGTATTCAGACATACAGTAGATATTCACCTATTTATTATATAAATAAAAGTTAATAACAATCTAGAAATGTTAACAAAACAAAACAAAAAACACTATGAGGTTGGCAAATTTGGGATTAGAAAACTGCCTATACTCCAAAAGGATATTGAATCTGATACTGAGTCCAAATAAATACAACATTTTAGAAAAAAAGGGGTTATGAAGCTTTACAAAGCTCTTGAACCACAAATGGTTCTCACAAATCTTATAAAATCAGAGACATAAGAGTTAAGCCTCCTTTAAATTATACTTGGCTTAAAATTTTAAGTAGGACAGTTTAATCCAATATAGGTTTAACTAAATAAGTTGTGGGACAGCTGTTTGATATGTCACTAAGCAGTTTCATGTAATTATCCCTCAAAACAACTAAAAGCCCAAAGTGCAAGAGAAAATGGCTTTTTAAATGTTTGTAATGCCTTGTTTGAAAAGGAAACTCATTCACATGGTTCAAAATGTAAAGGTATAAGAGTGTCCATAAGCAAAACGCTGCTCACCCCGTCTTCCTGGTTCCTCTCCTATTTCTGGAGATATTTGTACCACTTTTAAAAGAAAGGTAAGAAAAGATTTTGAGATGATTTTGTATGTTCATAAGTAGTTTTTCTCTTTTTTTTTTACAATTAAATCTTGGTATAAACAAAGCTCCCCTAAAACAGTGAAAATGATTCTGTCTATAAATATTGTGTATAATCAACCTCAGTCAAGTCTGTATATTGAGCATGCACATACACAAAGAAAACAAGACCCATATCCTATAGGTTTCTGGTTTGGTATTTTCTTTTCAATCCAAGGAGTAACAGAAAAAAAAAAAGAAAAGCTAAATTATACATGGACCAATACTCCTATTAACTTATACCACTAATGAAACAAAAATCTAAACAGAGAAAATGGGCCCACACATTGGAGCTCTAAAATGATTTTTGGTCTTTGATCTGTGTGCTCACCTCTCCTATTTAACATAAACTTCAAACCAAGAGCCAATCAAAAGTGGTTATAATTAGTAAGGGCCTGAGTATGACAGCCTTTAGTGTAATCTGGCGTTAACATAGATTTTTTTCTCTTAAATTTTGAGTACATTAAGCTGAGCAAACTTTTATTTTAAAATGTCTGTAATTCAAACTTCTTTCTCACTAGTATGTACTTAACACCAAATTTCTGCATGATGGATGTGCTAAAAACATTAGTTTCCTTCTCTTACTTTGTATTGATATTTAGGACTTAGCTTCCAAATTACATATGCTCTTCTCCAAAAATAACCTCCACCTCTTCAAAAACTCATTTTTGTATTACAAAACAACTCCAGTCAACACTCAGTATCAAATAAGAACCAACTACACAATACTTGTGCTAGGTACAAAAGATGGAGAAAATAGCACAAGTCTCTTCCCTAGTCTGGCAGGTGGGGGACATGTCAACAGGTAAATTACCACTGACAGGCTAGGCAGCCGGGGATAAGGGTTATTTTGGGTGGAGGACCTCATTCTCCCTAGAGGTTCTGTTCGAGATTCCTCTTGAAAGACTTAAGGAATGTCATTTGCTAGAAGTGGATAGGGATAAAACAGAATGACCAATCCATGCAAAAGCAGAAGTAGTGAGAAAGTATTCAGTGTGGCAATGGTGTAGAAGACAGAGTGGCAAGAGCTGAAACTAGAAAGACAGTTTGGAAGCTGATGATAAAGTTCCTTGTGTGCCAAGTTGAGGAGTTTGGATTTCTTCCTGTAGACGACAGGGAGCCAAGCGATGTTTTTCAGCAGGCAAACACCATGTGCAGCTTTAGTTTTTGAAGGGAGCAGAGAGTGAACTGGAATAAGGACACACTGGTGGCAAGAAATTAACTGAGGAGGCATTTGCAGCATGATAAGGGCCTTAGGTCAGGAGCAGGGGGACAGTCAGTTTCAGAGTGAGACTGAAGTTTCAGGGAGGATCAGCTAACTGACCGTGGGGGCTGAGGGCTGAAAGAGACAGGAGTCAAGGACAGCAACATGCTTTCTGGCCTGCAAGACTGGGTGGATGGTGAATTTCAGATCACATTGTAGAAGTGAGGAAAATGCCTTTTATATTACAAGTTACCTCTGAGGTACCTACAGGTGACCTGGGTGACAGAGGGTTCCAGGTTGGGAAGAGCTGTAAATGGAGACAGAGAGCAGTGAGTCGCCAGTTTATACGCTGGAGGTAAAGGCAAAAAAGCACCAAAACCTCTGGCTAGGGGAGGTGATGAGGGGGTTTAGGTGGCCTCAGAGCAGGTCACTGAGTACCATCAGCACCAATGGAAGTGAACTGGATGCTGACAGTCATGTCCACTGGTTTAGGATATTAAAAAAAAAACGCTACCTTTCAGAGTTGCACATTTCTAAGTGGGAGTCCAGGTCATTTTGGGGGCAACTATCACCTCCCAACCAGGCAGACCTCCCTCTTCTGGATTCTGTCACTTTTCCTACCTCTTTCTCCATATCAGAGCCTCATCCATGCCTCCTACTTGCGTGACAGGCCCAGGGTGGGGGTGGGGGGAGGGTACCCAGGACTAGAGGCACCTGTGGCTAAAAGATCACTCCTGTCACTATCTGAAGCATTTTTGATTTGAGGAATTCAGTGTTATATTTGTACACCACATTTTTTTCTTTAAATCAAGGTCCAGGAGTCCCAAGAACATGAAAATAACCACAGTCTCTTCCCCGTGTTCCTCCCCATTCCTTCCAGCCCTGGCAGCAGGTCTGCCATTCACTCTCTCAAAGAGAAAACGTATGCACAGAAAACCAGACTCCAAAACACTGCCCCATAAAAAGGGCGGATAGTTATGTAAGAATTTTGCGAAAACTTGAGAAGGCGAAATAAGGGAGACTAGGAGTGCAGAAGCATTAGCTGTCAAGCGAGTAAGGGCTAGTTCCAACACTTTAAAAAAGGGCGGGGGCAGGGAGGGAGACTGTGGTGGTATACTTTGTGTAAGCTACAACGGGAAGGAAGACTGGGAGGGAGGACTCGTGGATGACAGCACGGAGCAAGTTTCCTAAATGACTGAAGAAGCGACTTGGAAAGCTGAGCCAACTACCAGAACAGCTTCCCTGTGCCAATGAATCTGGTTTGCTTTAGAAGCAGATGAGTTCTAGAACTTTTATTTACTAAGAGGTTTTAAAATACATTTGATGCCACTTAGTGTTTTCCCCAACCCCAAATTTTCTGTGAAACCTCGAACTTGCCAACCATGGTAACTTACAGGCATGTAATAAGACCTTACTTGCTTTATGACATTTCAGATGTCCAAATACATCACAAGTAATGCTGTGAGTACACCCAGGCTACCTGCACATAAGACACAGGCTACAGCTACAGCACCTTTAAAGCATGCTTTCTTGTCTTCCACTGACATTTGGGACTGGGTAATCCTTTGCTGTGGGGCCATCACTGTGGACTGCATCTCTGGCCTCTTCCCACTAAAGGCCAGGAGCACCCCTCCCCCAGCAAAGCAATCAAAAATGTCTCCAGACATTGCCAAATGCCCCCTGGAGGCAAAACGGACAAGCTGAGAACCACCTCTTTAAAGGCAGAGTCCAAAGCTTACAATCTACCTCTTCCTTATCCAGTCCTTATCCACTAAGAATATTTTGCCAGTTCTGTTTGTCTCTTGGCACTCAAAGCAAAAAGAAAGTGCTTCCTTCCCTCATTTGAACATAAACTCCTAAGCAAATTCTGCCTAAAGTAATGGCGTTGTACACAATTCTGGAAAGGAAATCCAGAGTGGACACCCACAAAGCTTCCTGAGCTCAAAATATGCTACTTTCTTCCATATATAGATTTTGACTTTCTGGAACTTTTATTCTATCCCTACAACAACCCCACGGTGTAGAAAAGCTGCTGAAAAAATGTGTATAATGGTATTCATTAACCGAAGTGCTGCCAAAGGCTAAAAAGTTTCTTTTTTAATTGGCTTACATCTTCAGATTCAACCACAGAATTATTTTTAAAAGGACCTGGTCCCATTTTAAACATATACACACATACATACACACACAGATAAAGAGGTATTTTGTATGTTTTTATTGCTCAGTCTTCTGAGGCCAAGAAGACTTTAAAAAGCAGGTGTGGTAGACCCTGATTGGATGGCTCAGTTGGTTAGAGCACCATCATGGTACATCCAGGCTGCAGTGCTATCTCCAGGCAGGGCACATGCAAGAATCTGTCAGTGAATGCCTAACTAAGTGAAACAACAAACTGATGTTTCTTTCTCTCATTCTCTTCCTTCCTCTCTCTCTCTCTCTAAAAATCAATAAAATTTACAAAAGAAAAAAGCAAGCATTGTACAGAGTGACGCTGGGGTTAGGAATTCTGGATCCTAGGTTTGATTTATGACCAACCATTTGGTGGAAATATGCACAGCCGTAAAATGGGTTAATATACCCAACCCAACCCTCACTATGTTGCTCTGAGGATAAAACTGGAATCTTATTAAAAGGTCTTCTTCACTTTGTCCAAGGTACACCCTAATGAAAAAGGAAATTTTCTAAGTAATTAAACCACTAAAAGTCTCCAAACATTCGCATTAACGATCCTGCCCCACAGTCTCTGAAAAGGTGGGGGGGGGGGGGGGGAGAGATGAGATACCAAGCAGGCCAGGGGAAAAACAAATAGAGCCATTTAAAAGCTTTATCTAATTACCCCCACTGAGACTTTTTCTCTGCAGTCTGGCTGGCTCACAAAGAATGTGGGGGTTTTCATTGGGCTTTCTCCACTCTATCAGGACCACCCGCCCTCATGGAGTCTGAAAGGCCTCAGGTGAATCCTGCAGGAGCAGTTAGTGCCGGGTCCTGGGGATTTTACAGAGGCTTTCAAATTCTCTTAGCATTACTTGCTTGAATCATACTGAACAAACAGTCTCCACCCTCTCCTACTCCTTTTGTCTGGAGCACCTATTCACTGGCAGCCACCTCTACTGATGGCTGACTGGCTCACCTGTATCCTGAAGTACCATCAGAAACAAGATGCACCAGTAACTGGAAGAAGCAGCTCCCTGTGCCCTTCTCCCGGTCCTCCCCTCCTTTCTACTGCACCCCATCTCCACCAGCAGTTAATGCCCAGGGAAGGCAAACCGAGAACAGACCAGCACAGTTGATGACACTGTCCCACAGGACAGCTAATACAAAAGGGAAAAGTCCATCACCCTCACTCCCCATCTTTCTCATTCTTCTACCCCAGTCGTAATGCAAACACAGCAGATGGTGTTCCTCTCTGTATTCTGCCTCCTATGGGAGTGGGGGGCATTAAAAATAAGTGATGCATTTCAGAAAGCAAGCCACATGCTTCCCCCTGGGTTTCATATGGTCCACCTTTTACCTCTAGTTTATGGGGAGGCCTCCCAAGATGTGGAAACCAGCATGTGACCCCTGCGTTTTGAAGAGGGCCATGGCTATTTCTACCCAAAAATCGTTTCCTAAGTCAGAGAGAAAAAACTCACATACCCCGCCCCCTCAAAGGAAGCCATCCAATTTCTTAATTATATTTGGATATAAAAAATATTACCCAATTCGCCCATTCAGTAGGTCATATGTACACAAGTAACCTTGAGGCAGGGAAACTTTTGACTTATAGAAGACTTGCCTTTCAAAAAGAGATGATTACCACCCAAGGATTCAGTGAGTTCAACCATCTTATCTCACTGAAAAAACTCAAGATCCTTTAACATACTTCTGGTAGAAATATAATGTAAATCACAATTTTTCCCCTAACATTTGGTCATTCCTTCCAAAGATATTCTGAACCTAATGTAATTATTTTTAAAAGGTATTAAGAACTGAACTGAATAAACAGAGATGGAGAAGTGGAGTGAAAAGGAGGAGAAGTCCTTTCAAAAACTAAGGGAGTGATAATCTCAGCAAAGAGGGAAGAAAACTGTCCTGTTATCAGGAGAGACTACATTGCATACTTTCTATTGATACTATGTTGCATTTCTATCTTTTAAATGCAAATCTGTTTAACAAGGAGTGAAGTAAGACACTTCACTTTATGGGTTAGGCAGATTTTCCAAAACAACTAAAAATTCTGTTATTAATAAATGAAGTACGGTGATGTTACTCACAGGTACCCTCTGGAAGGGAAGGTTTAACCGGAACACAACAGGTAAGGGACAAGAAGTCTGCCCAGACGAGCTGCCATCTGACACCAGAGTTGGTCAGACAGCATGAACTTCAATTAAAAGACACTTACAAAAGAGATTATTTAAATATGATAATAAAAACAAAACAAACTTAACACCCTACTTTCCTGGATCAAAGGACACAGAGGACTCAGAAATTAATTAAATCTAGTAAATAATGCAAAATGGGAAAGAACTCCCTTTCAAAAATGCTTCGGTTAATTTTAGCATCCTTCTATTTAGCTGCTTAGCAACCCTTATCCTATGACCTTCTGAGCATCACCTACTTTTCAGAAGAATAATGAATAGACACATCAAAAGGATTCACTTCTGACTGTTTCTAGTAAACACATTTAACCAATTTTGTAGAAATTAAATTTAATTATGACATATAAAACCCTAAAAGAGTAGGATTTTTTAAACTGTATAAATCAGAAAATATCCTTTGCTGAAGGTAATAAATGATGTTGACAACTGAGCATAAGATAGCAAGCAAAGATTTCCAAACTGGCCTAGGAAGTTAACCAACACAGCAATTCAAAAACTGTACATAAAAATGAAAGCTACATAATGAAAGCAACTAGCTACTGTAACTAATAAACAGCTGCTGATCAGGTGCAGAATTAACAAGGTTAGCTTTATTCTCAATATTCTGTGTCTGTCTTGGATGCAAATAAGACCTCAGGGGTCAGCCTGAAGAAATCTAAAATAAAAGACCCTCGAGTCAAAAGGTCACCTGTTGGATGATGTGAGCAATGTGGAATGGATGCACCACCTGTGCCAGCTGAGTCAGACCCACATTCCCCATCAGTAACAAACCCTTATCTGCCCATAGGGCTTAGATTCTGCTTTTCTGATGAGAAATAAGTAGCATCTACAAAAACCCAGAGATTCATGTGCCATATAACAGTAAGCAGCAGCAGCAGCAGCATTTAAGAGTATCACATAACCAGCAAATCCTCTTTAAAAACAACATCCTAAAATGCAACCAGCTTAGCAGTATTTTTCAGAATGATAAAACAATGCAAATTCATTAACAACCTAAAATGGAAGCACAAGCTAAACAAGTAACTAAATCAAAGGGTTCTCCCATTCTTTTGTAAAAATGGGGTCGGAGGGAAGGTATTTTTTCACACATTTAAAACTTGATAAAAGCCATTCAAATGTTTAATTCATCAGTGTAACCAAAGCTCAAAACACATCAAAGCAGGATCCATCAGCCGGTACCCAGAAGCCTCCCTCCAAAGAGCAGCAATAAAAAACAAAAACAAAAACAAAAATAACTCTAAAATTAGTGGTTCACCTTTGCATAAACTTGAAGAATAATTTCGAACTCAGTCTTTCAAAAGTTTTGTGCCTCTTGAAGGAAGCACAGAACTAAACGTTTGAAAAAAAAAAAAAAAAGGAGAAGAAGAAGAAGAAGAAGAAGAAAGAAGTTCCAGCCAAGACTTCAGCCTTAGACTTCCGGGTTACATTATGTGTTAGAACCATACCTGCCTACTCGAAAAGGCACCAGATCTGGGGGATGCTTTTTAAGGACTGTGAAGGTGGTGGTGGGGGTGGAGGAGAGGGACAACCCCTCAAAACAAAAACAAAAACATTCTTTTTTTTTTGCAGTTCCTTCTTTTCCACCTTCCACTCCAATTAAACTTATTTCAGAATACACTCACGCACATGCACAGACCACTGCACATCTAAAGAAAAATCTCAAAAATATGGGATGCACATTAGCAACCCAGTCTTTGCATAAATCATCTTAAGTCTCCTCTTCAAGACAGAAATACCTCGCTATTTCCAGCATCCCTATCCAACAGCAATCTTTATTTCCATTGGCTTTCAAAAGGCTAAGCTTAAATCTAAATTCTAAAACAAGCATGAGGGTTAACAACACTACTGATGAAAATCCTTGGACAGGTTTCTCAGGATATAAAAAAGTTGTATTTTTTATACACCCTCTATCCCTCTCCTCCACCATCACCATCACCCGCCCCCAAAGAAGAAAAAACTCCAAAGTGCCCCGAATGTGTGCTGCTGCTGGCTCTGAAGCCGTGTAGAATTTCGTAATGGAATGTGAACTGCTCGTCCGGATCTGGGCTCACGTTCTATCTTCTAACCAGTAAGGAGCGAGGACGGGCAAATCTGCTGAGCAAGGAGAAATACTTTCCTCCTCTTTTATAACCATCACGGATGCATCGCGAACGCTGAGAGCGAGCTGCACCACGGCGCCTGTCAACCAACCGGCAGCCTGCGGGTCTTCGAGTCCCCTGCGCCCCACCTCTACCCACCCGCAACCTCCCGAAAAGTAAAGTAGCCCCACCGAGAAGCGGGCTCGATCCCCGCGTCCCGCACTCACGCACCTCGCGCGGCCCCAAGATCGGTCAGGAACAAGTCACCACATCCTCGATGCGACCCTCGGCCGGGTTCAGAAAACACGCCGCTTCCCAGGGAGGGGGCAGGCGACGGGAAGGACCTCCCCGCTCCTTAGCAACCATTAAGGTCGCAGTTTCCTAAGAAACCACGAGCTGGGAGGGGGCGCGGGGGGCTGAGCCCGAAGCTGGGCTTGGTGGGGGGGGGGGGGGGGCGCTGGGTCC
This sequence comes from Phyllostomus discolor, assembly GCF_004126475.2. Classification (NCBI taxonomy): domain Eukaryota; kingdom Metazoa; phylum Chordata; class Mammalia; order Chiroptera; family Phyllostomidae; genus Phyllostomus; species Phyllostomus discolor. Next base: position 88,764,328 of record NC_040907.2, on the reverse strand, counting down.
CCAGCCTCTGGTCGCCGCTCCCCCCGCCCCCACCCCCTCGCCGGGCGCTGCGGGCCAGGATGGGAGGAGGAAGGAAGCCCCAGGAACTCGCAAAAAATTGGTCCAGCGGGCAGCGGACAAAAGTTTCCGAGAGCGCTCCACAGCTGGGCGGCGAAGCGGGCCCCGGCAGCCGGCCCCGCCTCGGATGCTCCCGGCCTCCTTCCTGTGCTCGTGACGGCGCCGGGCGCCGAGCCCCCCCACCCCCCACCGCGATGCAGGCTCAGCTCCACACCGATGGCTCCCACGAAAACACTACACCGCCAACCGAAAGGCAAGGGAACAATACGCGGACAGAGCTCCAGCCCCGCAGCCCGTGGTCACCCGGGACGGTGGTCCGCGTGACCCCCAGCCACGAGCCCAAAACGGGCGAGGGAGCAGGGCTGCCCGCGGCCCCCTCCCGGCCGGCGCCGTCCGCCAGGGAGGATCAAAGTCCGCAAAGCAGGGCGCGGCGGATGCTCCCACCGCGCAGCCCTGAGCGGCACCCCCGAGCCGGCACCCTAGGCAGGCACCCCCAGATACCTTGCGGCAGCAGGCGGGCGCCGTCATCTCCGCGCCGCTCGGCCCGAGAGGGACTCGAAAGTATGTAGCAGAAAAGTTTCCCCTCCCACATGGGGGGGGGGAGGATGTCGGGGGAGCGAGGGCGGAAGATGGAGAGCAGCGCTGGGAAGATGTTTCAGGCGGTGGTGCGTGCACCGTCCGAGGCCCCGCCGTGGTGGTTAAAAATAAATTGGGCGGCGGGCACTGCGGCGCGGGTCGGGCCGGATTCCTGCGCTCGGACGGCTAATATGGATGCGCATCAGGTCCCGGCGGCGGGGCGCTGCGGCGGCCGCGGCGGCTCGCGCTGGGAGCTGGTTGGCAGAGCCCGCAGCTCGGGAAGGGGAAAGGAGCGGAGGAAGGGGAGGAGGAGGGGGAGGAGGAGGAGGAGCGGCCCGGCGCGCAGCCCGAGGGGAGAGGGCTGCCCAGCTCATCCTCCGCCAGCCCCACCGCCCCGAGAGCACGTAGCGCGGCGTAGGGCGCTGGGTCCTCGACTCCGGGAAACAGCAAGTTTGAAAAGTACGACGCGCTGTGCAGACTTCACCCTCCCCATCTCCAAAAGTTCTCTAAAAGGTCGCTCCCACTCAGCCCCAGACATCTCGCTGCCACCCGAGTCCAGGGAGCCGGAACCCCGGGCGCGTACTTACGGCCGGGCAGGGCGGTCGGCTCCCAGGCATGATGCCGTGGGGACCGGTGGGCTTCGGGGAGAGAACGAGGAGAGATGCAAACTTGTTCCGGAAAAGGAATCAAAATGGCGTTTCTGGATGTGCAAAGTTCATCAACTCCGAAGTCACTTCCCCTCCTGTTCTCCCACAGGGAGGGAGGTGGGCGAGGAGCCGGCGACCCCGGCGCCCTAGCCGTTGTCCAGGCCCCCGCTTCGGCCCCCAGCCCCGCTTCCCCGCCCGCACGCTCGGAGACTCGCTCTCCCCCTCTCACCCTGATAAGTAGACACATCACGTGTTGCTCCTGCCAGTCTCCTGGGGACGTGTTACAGAACCGCCGCGGCGGCTCGGGCTGGGGGTGGGAGGGATCGCGGTACCCGCCTGTCCCCCCACCCCAATTTTAGCGGGGTGACCGCCGTTTCCATTCCAGGATGGATGGAGGTGTAGTCGCCCACCCCACCCCCACCGCAGCCCCAGGTTTGCCCCAAGCCCTCCGCAGTCGCCCCGGGCCAGGGGGTGGGTCGGGCTGCCCCAGGGCAAGGGTCTCAGCGGCCGCAGCTGAGCTTGATCCCAATCAGCTCAGCGATCGCAGGCTGGCCACCTTTTAGGACCACCGCGCTCCCTACCCTCCAGCCCCTCACCGCAGGCGACCCTCCGCCCCCAGCTTTCCATCACTTTACTCCGTGGTTTGCTCCACTATTTTAACGGAGGAGAGGAGAGAGGTAGCAATGCCACAGAGGCGTCAGAGGGGAGCCTCGGAGGCCCGCAGGGGGTGGCGTGGGGGTCCAGGTGCCTGGCCTGGCGCCGCTCTTCTGGATCTCGGAGGTCAACGGTAAGGCGAACCCCACCCATGCCGTTCCCTCCCCACGAGGTTCTGGCTCCGCATCCAGGTGAGGCGAGTAGATGATGGGGCAGGAGATTAAGGAACTGGCTCTTCACTTGGCCCCCAATTTCGGGCTGTTTCTTACAGGGGGCGGTACTTGCTACTTTAAGCTTTGGTGCCGCCATCCGGGAGCGTGTTCCCGGTCCAACAAACTCATCGCTGGATTGGCCCTTGTCACATTTTCCTCACCACCTTCCACAACTGATGCTTAGGCGGGAGCTGCCGGCCCCCAAGGGGCAGAAGGGCAGAGGTTTCTAGGGCCATAGTGTCCCCCCACCCCGCGAATGAACAGCTGATGCTGTGTTATCCACATCACCCTCCTAGGCATCAGGGAAGCCACATGCAATATCTCTTTCTCTCAGAGGGCTCCTGTTTCAACTCTGAAAAGCAGGGGCCTCCTCCGAGCCACTCTCCATCTCTACAGCTCCCTCCACCATGCTTAACCCTGGCTGCTGTGGACCAAATTATCACGGAGCCCAGGGAAACCAGGCCTGGGCTGTGCTTCCTCCTTAAAGCAGCTGACATGTTTCCAACTGTTAATACTTTTCCTACCGAGGTTCTGAAAGGGCCTGTTCTCGGCCTTTGGAAACAACTTCAGACAGATAAAGGGTGACTGTGGTTGTGGAAAATAACCACCACCACACATCCCAAATCCTAAAGACAAATATGCTTCCTGACTGGTTGCAGAGAATACCACTGTAGAATTATGCACTTGAGACTAGTTAGGCAAGATGATGTTATACATGTACAGAAAGGTCCCTACTCTATTTACTATGACCTTTGACCATGACTCCATCACACCAGCTCCTCTGAAGACACCTGTACACCAGACAAAGTTTTAGGCCCAATCATAGGCCTTTAATTTCCAGCCTTCAGTGGCACTCCAGTTTTCAGTATTATCAAATGCTGCAGATAGAAGTGTCCAACTAGGGATGGACTAAATGGATGGGTTCTGGCCAAGACAGAACTCTCTAGAACCTAGCAAAAACAGTTGGACTGTTACCTCTGACTTAAGATAAGGCTAAACCACTGCCCAAGAGGGAACTGATTCAGCTGGTTGTATCTCTGATGTCCAGATTCATCAAAATTAAGTTTTCAGAACCTGTTATGTTTCCCATGGTCTACTGTTTACTGAGGAAAATTCTGTGCAAAGAAGCCTTAACACTTGAATTTTATAAGTCTCTCCTACCCCATGTCCCCAAGTGTATTATCAAATGCTTTTTTGAAGATAGGTCTGCCTTAAGAGGAAATGGCAAGTCTTTAAGCAGGAGTAATAGTTCACACAGTCACCACAGAATTGGTGTCTGGAGCTGCCAAGTTGTAACGTGTTCCAGTGACAAGGCAAAGAAGGGTCATGTAGGGAATGCTACTTTATTCATTTGCTCTGTCCTGGACTCAGGAATTAGCCTCTCCTGGTTTCCTCATTCAGTGGTAGAGTCTGAGTAGGAGGAACATCGAAGTTAGAATTCTGCTTGTGATTTAGCTTATTCTGTAGAATACATTCAAATCTGCAAAGCTACATGAATTTTTCATGACAAATCACTACCTTTATAATGTCACCCAGGTAACAGTGGCAACTAAAAAGAGACAACAGTTTAAAAGTAACTTTTAAAAACTGAATTCTAATGATGCTGGACACTGTGTTCATCTTTTCTAGCTAATTAATAAACTTGCAAGTCAAAGGATCTGTTGAAAGGTCTGTTTGTTCATATTATATATAAAGATCATTTATCTGACAAATATTTATCAAAATATCTAGTAGGTAAAAAGAGTCATGGTATCAAAATCACAATGAGATGCTACTTCATTATCCACTAGGATGGCTAAATCAAAAACACATAATAACAAGTGTTGACAAGTGTGTGGAGAAACTGGAACACTTGTGCATTGCTGGTGGGAAGTAAAATGCTGCAGCCACCTTTGGAAACAGCTTGTCAATTACTCAAAATGTTAAACACTGAGTTACCACATGACCCAGCTATTCCACTCCTATGTACATACACAAGAAATGAAAACATATGTTTACATGAGAACTTGTACTTGAATGTTCAGAGCAGTATTATTCATAATAGCTTTTTAGTAGAAGCAACCCAAATACCTGTCAACTGATGAATAAACAAAATGTGGTCTATCCATATAGGGAATATTATACAGCCATAAAATGAAGTGCAAATATATGCTGCAACATGGCTTAATGTAGAAAACCTGATAAATGAAATAAGCCAGACTCAAAAGGACAAATATTGTATGGTTCTGTTTCTGTGAAAAGTCCAGACTAGGCAAATCTACAGAAACTAGTTTGCTTAGGGCTGAGGGTTTGGGGAGAAGTGGGGATTGGCTACTCATGTGTAAGAGGTTTCTTTTAAGGCTGATAAAAAGTGTTCTAAAATTGATTGTGATGATGACTGCACAACTCTTAATATGTTAAAAACCATTGAATTGTATACTTTAAATATGTGAATGGTATGGTATGTAAGTTATATCTCAATAAAGCTGGTATGTGTATACATATATGAAATTGTGTGAGGTTCTGTAGTGGAGAAGCCATACAAAAATGGATAATTTATAATCTGTGCCTTAAAAGAGTTCACAACCTAATTTCTGTACATGAAGTAATCATGAAATGCAAACCCACAACATAAGAACCATTAAATAAGTACAAAATTCAGGAGTTCAGAGAAAAAAGGTCACTTCTAATAAGAATAACTGGAGAAAGCTTCATGGAAGAGAAAGCAATGGAACTGAGCCCTGGAGAATGGCTAGAAATTATGTAGATGGAGATTGGATTAGAAACAACAGGTACAAAGGCATGACTGTAGCAAGTCATGGGTCCTGTTTGGAGATCAGTAAGGATTCCAGTGTGGCTGGATTATAATGTATACAGGAATATAGAGATGATGAGACTGAGAGGTAAGCAAGCTGAAGCTGCCCCACAAGGATTTTTAATACAACCTATGGAAAACCTTAGGTATGAGGATGAACTAGGGTAGAGATAGAGGGAATGGAGAAGAGATTATCAAGAACCACTTCAGAGGAGGAAGTGATAGAATATTAGTTGATAGACTGGGAATGCAGAGGTGAAGAAGTGAGGGCCATGATAATGCCTGGGTCTTAGCCAGGTGACTGAGAGAATGAATGACAAAATGAGAAGGTCAGGGGTGGGAGCACAATGAAGTAGAAGGTGACAGACTAGGTGATATTGAATTCTATGGAAAACAACTCTGCCATGAAAGAGAATCAAAAAGAAAAAGGATGTAGACATTGGAAAAGACCACTTGGATAAGGTGACACTTATACTGAATCTCATAAGATGTGTAAGTGTCCCACAGGCAGAGAGGAGGGTGCATGGCCCTCCAGGCAGAGGGAGCCTTGAGTAGTAAGTACAAGAGAATGAGGGTAAAACAAGGTCAGTCTCCTGAAGTGCAAATACCTCCCTATGTGGCTAGGGCAGAGGGAGGAAGGGAGGCAGCAAGAGACTGAGCTGGAGAAATAGCTAGTGGGCCAGACCACCTAGAGCTCTGTGTATCTCACAGGTGACGAGTAGTTTATCAAATGGTGAGGCTTAAGGAGGAAGGTAGACAGAGCATCCCTCACAGTACTGTAGAGAAGGGTCTGGAGGACTCAAGACAGGAAGGCTAGTTAGGAATTAATAGAAGAATCCATCTAAGAAACAATAAGGACCTAGTAAACCACTGGCTGTAGAGGTGGGGAGAAATGGATTGATTTGAGACACAATTGGGACATAGATTCAACAGAATTTGACCAACTCAATATGAGAGAAAGAACAAAAAAATCCCTCTGGAGCACTGACCAAAAGTGTGTCAGCAATAGAAGGTAAATCACTGCAGCAGTGGTAGAGTGACCCATGACAGTAAGGGATTAAAGCAAAAACAGTGGGACAGGCAGGGGAACAAGAAGTAGGAGATGTTAAAGAAATGAATCCACTGTGTTTGGTCCCAAGTGGTTGTGGAGTGAGAAGAAAAGAGCATGAAGGAAGACTACTTCTCTGGTTGCAGGTTCGGGCACGTGGGTGGGTGGCGGGTAGGAGGAGGTGGTGTGTGGAAGATGGGAGGAGGTCAGGTCCAGGAAAAATGCCTGGAGACACACCTGAGAGACAAAGAGGGTAGACAGTGAATGGCTAGGGGGCTGAATCCAGGGAAATGCTTGCGACTAGGTGGAGAAAGAAAAAGGAGTGATAAGTGCTCTCCCATGTTCCTGTAAAGAAGCAGAACAGTCAAGGAAGGGTGTGTGGGGACGCTGCCAAGGGAAAAGATGGTTAACAGTGTTAAAATAGAGAGAAATAAAGGTACATAGCTGAAAAAGAAAGAAGCAAAGGTGAGATTGAAGAAACTAAGTTGACCTGAGAGTGGAAGGCAAGGCCCAGAAAACAAGGGGTTAAACAGTGAGTGACTCAAAAGAAAGTGAAGGCCATGATCCAAGAGAAGTGCAGTGATAAAAGGGACAGAAAGGAAAGTGACAAGAGCATGGATAACAGCAGCTAATATTTATTGAACACCCACAATGCGCCAGGCACTGTCAAAGGCCTTGTGTATTATCTTGCTAGGTCTGCTCCACCTCTAATCTGGTAGGTGCTGTTACCTTCCCCATTCTACACCTGAGAAACTGAAGCCGAGTGCCAACATCACACGGCAGGTACACCAGGTACATCACGCAGCTGGGATGCACACCAGGCTGTCTGACCCCAAAAGCTGTTGCCACCACTCGTTAGTCAATTGTTAGGCAATTGAGAATTAGTTTGCTAATAACAATGCCTACTTGACCGTCTTGAGTGATCTCAATAAAATGCTCTGGATTTGAATTTTGCAGAAGGGCCATTGTTGTCTGTTCAGTAATTTAACAAGGATTTAATTGGAAAGACAAGTGAATCTACAGCATTAAGTATTGTTAATTTGCTGTCTAACTACTGCTCCTTCACATCAACCTAAGGTATGAACCTCTTTCTGTTCTCCAAGGATTGCATTTCATACGTGCAGACTATGTTCTAAAGCTGTAGCTGGATATTCTCTGTACCCAGAACTGTTGGCTACAGATGATCTAGCAAAGTCTACCCTCGTTACATCTACGTCAGTGATTCTCAACTGGGGGGGATTCTGATCCCTAAGGGATGCCCAGCAATGTCTGGAGACATTTTTGGTTGTCACAAGTTGAGGGAATGGTATCATTGGTATCTATGGATCATGGGTCAAGGCCAGAGATGCTACTTAGTATCTTACAACACACAGGACAGCAACCAGGACAAAAAAATTATCCAGCCCTAAATGGCAATAGTGCCAAAGTTGAGACTCCCTGCTCAACAGTGACTTGAAATGATCTCTAGGAATATCGGAGTCTGGAAAGGGGTTTTAGAGTAGGTAACCCTGCAGCCCATTTATGTCAACTGGAAAGGAATATAGTTCCAGAGGGGAGAGAACACATATCTGAGACAGAATCAATGGGGGGGGGGGGCATGTTTATCTGTCTGTCTATGGTAGAAAAGGAATGGCAGAGAGATTCTCCTTAGGAAAAAAGGCAATTCATATTCTATGACAGGAGGGAAGGGGAAAAGAGTATAGGAACATACTGAGAAATAGCCATGGGAAAAAGGCAAGGTGCAGGGGTTCCTATCTGATGTTCTGAATGTGGAGAAGCAACAGTGCAGGAAAGCCAGAGAGAAGAAACCAGGAATTGATGGTAGAAAAGTTCAGTTCTGCTTTAGCTTCAAACTGTGGAGCCATGGAGGAAAGAAAACATATGGTAGGGATTACTGATGGTTGGAAAGTGAAATGAGTAAAATCCATCACAAGGGGAATGGCACTGGAAGGAGGCTGAGACTGTGAGAACTGGGAGTGATCCAGGGACAAGAAGATGAAGGAAAGAAGCAGGTTGAGTGGTGGGGAGGGGGAGGCAGGGTGTGAAGAAAAGGGGGCTGAGAGTGGGGGAACAGGGACAGAGACCTCAGAGGAAAGAGAGAGTTCAATGGCTTACGAGATGGAGCAGAAATTCTATTCAGGGGGTTGAGGAAATGGAGAAAACTGTGAAAAAAGGACAGGACAGTGTCCTTGATATGGATGGTGCTGTCACTGAAAATGAAGACGGGGACAGGCTGGAAAGGGAAAATGTGAAGTTAGTGTCTCAGGCTACGGTGAAGGGTGTCTTAAAGATCAGTAGATGACATGGGTAGAGATGAGAAGAAGCAAGCATAAACAGATGTCACCAACATCAGAAAAGGTATTATAGGCTAAATTGTGTCCCCCCAAATTCGTATGTTGAAGTCCTAGTCCCTACTACCTCCAAAGGTGACTGTACTTGGAGATAAGGTCTTCACAGAGGTAACTGAGGTTAAAACAAGGTCACTGGGATGAGCCCTAACCCAGTAGGACTGGTGTCCTTATAAGCAGAGAGTAGGACATCATGCTGGACTCATCAAATCTTCGGCATCAGAAAATTCAAATACACCTGGTGGAACCACAGATACCAGGAATAATTCCTACTGGTACTTCAAACATGGACATTAATGAACCAGAGAAAAAGAAGCAGCCACTTGAAAAATATCTACGGTTAACAAAAAAACTTCAAGGATTGGCTTCCTTAAAAAAAAAAAAAAAGGAAAGAAAGCTTGAGAGGACATTTTAAAACTGAGAGAGAGAGAGAGAGAGAGAGAGAGAGAGAGAGAGGGAGAGAAACAGACACAGAGGAAAGACCAAGTGAGGACACCGAGAGAAGGGAGCACCTACAAGCCAAGAATAGACAACTCAGAAGAAGCCACCACTGCCAACACCTTGATCTCAGACTTCCAGCCTTTGGAATGTTAAGGAAATAAATTTATTTTGTTTAAACCACCCAGCCTATGGAACTTTGTTATGGCATCCCAAGCTGACTGAAACAGGAAGGGGGTGCTGAAAGGAGATGGTGAGCCTGGTGTGTAAGGGACAGTAGAAAACTCATTTGTAGACTCTATGGCCTCCCCAGTGAACTGGGAGAACTAGTCTTCCTGAGGAAAGGCTTTTGGGGGAAGTGATATCTCTAAGGAGAAACCAAGTCCCCAGTGGGGTGTGGAAGTAGGGGGAGTGCTGTGGAGAAGCCTCAGAATTCGAGTTTCTCAGGACAAGGGGTTCCATAGGCTTAATCAGCGGGACATCTCTTGAAAGCAGAAACAAGTCTTGGCTAATGTTTCCTCTATCCCAGTGCCAACATAGGACTGGCATATTGCAGCTTCTTAAGGAATATGTTTTGCAAAGTGTGCAGAGGTGGAATAGGCACATGGGAGGAGTGGCACAATGTGGAAAGGGTTGGGGGGATAAGGGAGTTTCTAGGAGTGGTAAGGAAGCAGAGGCTTCGAGGCAGGGGATGAGATGTCATTTAAAATTTCCAAACTCCATAGTAATGCAGCCGGTTAAGCTCTCCCTCTCAGATAAGCAATGCAGTCCTAGGGATGGGCTCCTGACAACAGCTTTGTATAACTGTTACCCTAAATACATCATTACTTTACCCAGATAACATGAAGAATGCATTATTTCTGATGGCTAATGCTTTTCCCTTTAAATGTTAACCACTTAAAGTAGAATTTTTCTAAAATGTATTATACACTGCCTTATTTTTTCCTCCCTTTTCTAAAAATTCATAAAGTTAATATATAAACAAAATATTATCACAAATTTCAAATATTACATTGGATTATCATAAAAAGATTACTTTTTATAGCTAGCCCTGACCACTGTGGCTCAGCTGGTTGGAGCATCCTCCCTGAAACCAGAAGGTTGCAGGTTCAATTTCTAGTCAGGACATCGATGTTTCCCTCCCTCTTTCTCACTCCTTTCCCCTCTCTCTAAAATCAGTAAGCATGTCCTTGGATGAAGATTAAAAAAAAAGAGGTTACTTTTTATAAACAAGATTTATACTAGGCCACAAGATGGTCACATCCTCAGAAACTACACATCCTTGAGGGTGCTATTTGCTAGCATACCCTAGGACTCCACAGTAAATTCCAACTTGAGTTTTTGGTCTAGTTTTGTTCTTTTTCCAACCTTACCATCTGGCTATCACTTGTCACTTCTTTCTGAACTCAATAGGCTGCTAATAACAACCCCCTTTCACCTTTGTAATCAATCATTTCTGATCTGCAGACGTCAGAGAACTGGAATATCAAGATGTCAGAAATGTATGGATAGTAAGCATGAGCAGCAGCATCGCCTTGTGCTGCCCAGAAGCCAAAAGTTGCTTATTTCCCGATTCTCAGTTGAATTTTACACTGATGAGTTATTATCATACTTCTAAACTGTAAAGGTTGTTTCAAAGAAATCAGAATATCAGGGAAAGTTAAATAACTCTCTTCACCAACCTTTCCTCCATGACGTAACATTCATTGCTTACTGGAGTTTTAAAATGATTTAACTTCAGGGGACACAGAAAGGGCCAGCTAGCTGTCCCTCCTTCTGACTTCAAACAAGATAGCAAATATTAGAAAACATTGTTCTATTCTCATTGGATGAAGATTCTTTCTGTGCCTGAAATACTTACAATTCAGTATTTGCTTCTTTGTAAGACAGAGCTCTTCATTCACAAACCAGAATAGAAATAAATAAAAGAACTACTTCTTCAATGAGGAGCATGGATGTGTACCTTTGTGTGTTCAGTGAATGGGGAATGCAGAGAACTAAAGTAAAATTCCTGCAGTTTCAGTTAAGTACACCCCCAAATGGTACTTATAAGTGGAGACCACTGACAGTGCTTTAATATTCCCAATGACGCCGTTCACACTGCCTGCCTCATCTTGCTCACAGAACAGGTCCCCATGTTCCCAGGTCCAAGGATCAGACCAGAGTTTTCAACTGTAAAAAGTGCTGAAGACGTTGCAGTAAATCACACAACTGGGTAGCCCTAAAACACCCTGACCATTTGTAAACACAGAAAATAATATGTGTACAGCCCTCAGAAAGAAAGTCATGTCTAGTGCTTGTGTGTTTGTTATTTCACGGTGAGTAGAGAACTGGGGTGATTTTACCCATTGCCTCTGACTTCTACCTGATAATGAATTTGGCAATTTCAGGCACTTCATCAAATGCACACCTCAGGTAAGTAATGAAATACATGAGAAAAAAATAAGTATGTAGATTGACTTTGTTACTTCATGTTACTAAAGAACTTGACATTTATTCACTCACTCATTCAGTCAACATTGGCGGACGATGATGATGTTCCAGGCTCTACATACAACAGTAAGCAAAGCACACATGATCCCCCCCCCCCCCCAGTGAGCCTCACAGGCTACAGATTTGCTAAGCAACAAAGCAGCAGGCCTACAGATTTGTTTAACGTGTGCGAAACAACAAGATGTCATGAAACTTTCAAAGCCGCTCTACAAATTGCCTCCTCAATAGGACCGTTTACAATAAAACAATATGCCTCTGCTGTAGGCTGAACTGTGTCCCTGCCAAATTCATGTGCTGAATGAAGTCTTAGCCCCCAGCGCCTCAGACCGTGACTGTATTTGGACATAGGGACTTCCCTCAGGTAGTTAAGGTAAAATGAGGTGTTTAGGGCGGGACCTAATCCAAATGGCTGATGTCCTTGTCAGAAGAGACACAGACACACACACAGACCAGGTAAGGCACAGGAAGAAGAAGAGCATCAACAAGCCGAGAAGACAGGCCCCAGAAGAAACCAACCTTGCTGACACTTTGAATATGAACATTTTGTCTCCAGAACTGTGAGGAAATAAAGGTCTGTTGCTTAAACCCCCACTCTATATGACCTTGTTCTGGCAGCCTTAGCAGACTGATACAGCCTCCACAGCCAAACCTCATCTGCCTGAGTGTAGGGAATAACTACAAACTAGAAGAGTTTCATTAGAAACATATGCTAGGATGGTGGGATATAATTACCTATGAGTAGACACAGAGGAATGAGAAGAGCCTAGAGGAACAAGACAGTGTTAGATACCATAGTAAGTAAAATTGTGATAATCCCACAAGTAAAGGCAACTGAAAGCAACCTGTTTAAGAATCAGAAACTAACTACTAAACTATCATACATCTGTGAAATAAACACTTTATATGTATTAAAAATGATCCTGGACAGAAACCAATGGGGAGAGGAGGTGGGAGAAAATGGGTGAAAAAGGTAGGGGAATATCATCAATAATACTGTGATTAATTAGCACAGTGACAGATTATTACTAGAATTAGTTGGGTGAATGTATTGTAAGGTATAAAAATGTCAAATCACTGTATTATACACTTGTAACTAATATAATTAACATAATATTGTATACCAACTATATTTAATTAAATTTAAAAATTATCTTGGAGAATACTTAATTTCATTTTAAAAGTTCATGATATATTTTTATGAAAAAAAAATCTGGCTACAAATATATAACCCCATTTTTATTAAAAAATTATATATTCATAGGTAAATTAAAAAAGATACAGAACTGTGGACACCAAAAAGTTAAACAGTGGTTATTTCCAGGGTGTGGGATTATGAGGGACTTTTTCTTTCACCATTCTGTTCATCTCTATTTTCTTATTTCACTACAATAAACAAGCAGTGATTTTGTTATAAGGAAAAATATTAAATTGTTTCATTAAACCCATTACATGAAGTGACTGTCTTTTTCAAAATTCTTTTTTTTTATTTTTAGGGGAGAGCATGAACATAGTCTCCCATTGCCACAAATCATGCAGTTGAGCTCCTGCGTCTGAGGGGGTCACAGGGCCAGCACATCCAGAGTGCAGTGAGTGAGCCTCGCCCTGGGAAAACTGCCCCCATGGTCAGGGCATCTCCTCTGCCAGGTACGTATGATGTGACTCTCTTTAATGTCATAAATGTCTTCATCAAAGTCAAGGATTTAAAGCAATTATCTACAGAATGTGATAGACAATATAGGTAATTCAAATTTTAAGACACACATCAAATCCATTCCTCTTCCCCACAGTTTATCTTTACACTATAATTGCATCAGTTCTTCAAATATCCTATGGATTACAGCCATAACATTGTGTATCAGATGATATTTTATTCCTAAACTGAAATCCAAGTGTCAGGCTTCAGCCAAAAGAAGTTTTTTCTTTCTCTTCCAGCTTCTCAGAAATTGGCTTTTATAAAGCAAAACAAGAGCTCCAAATGTACTTGGATGTGGCAGATTACATGGAAAAGCACTGACTGGGACATGAGACAGCTCTGGGTTCCATCCTGGCCCTACCACTTACTGGCTGTCACTAATACAGGGGTCTAATCTGGTGAACTTCAGTTCCTTCAACTACAAAACAGATGTCACTCCCACCTGGGCACTGTCATGAGGATTAAAAGATGACATGCATAAGGCATGCAAAAGAGGCATCTGGCCCATGGTCGATGTACAGTAAACTGTAACTGTTATTATACGTTTAAAAATTTGACACTTAATACTTATATTTTGCAGCCAAACACATACATCTTAATCCAATGAAAGTGTTAAGGTTGCATCATACTTCTCATGTAATCTTTAAAAAAATAAACTAGAAAAGTGCCACATCAAGGTCATTATTTCTTAACTACCACATGATCATCATTCATTTATGAGTATAATTATGGAGCTGAATTTATACATGTGTGATGTGTATGTGTACAAGGTGCTTGTAAAGTGGCTCATACCATCTTAATGTTATTTAAGTTATATTATGGTGACAATAGATAGAATACAACAGTTATAATCAAAATACTGACTTAGAAATTTTCTGCAGCATTAAAACAATGACTTATTTTCTAGAGCAGGACAGAAGTGAGTGATGTGACTTTGATTAGTCTTGTTGCTTCAGATGAATTTGGAATAAGTGCTGGTTTTCACATGATTACTGTAATAGAGAGCCCGAGGTACACAGAGAGTGAATGACATGCTCAACTTGAACAGCTAGGAAGTGGTGGAACCAAGTGTGGAATCCAAGTCCTAGAAGTCTAAAGCCCACGTTCTCTCTACTGCACTGAACACAGTAGCAGAAACATTTAAATCTTGAGTAGGCTGTGAGCCTGTAGTTACATACACAAACAAATTTCCACTTTCAAAAAAATATATACAGGAGGGAGAGGTGATGAGTGCATCCAGATATTAAACATGCAATAAAGCTAGAATGCACATAATGCACATATGCTATACACAGTATGCTATGGTGCCAATGTAATGACAGACAAATCAATGGAATCAAGCAGAAATTCTGGAAGTATCAGATATATAGTAAGTATGGCATTTCAAATTACTGGGGCAAAAGGGTAGATTAGTTAACATAGTTAGAACAACTGAAAGGGAAAAATCTGTCCCGGCTGAGTAGCTCAGTCAGTTAGAACGCCATTCCCATATGCCAAGGTTGTGGGTTAGATCGGGGTCAGGGAACATACAAGGAGCAACCAATAAGTGGAGCAACAAATCTCTCTCTCTCTCTCTCTCTCTCTCTCTCTCTCTGTCTCCCTCCCTCCTTCCCCCTTCCTCTCTCTCTCTAAAATCAATAAATGAAATTTTAAAAAAGAAAAAAAATACACCAAATAGTAACTTCACACTAACTTTACACCAAAGGCTAAATAAAACTTATTCTAATGTTTTAAATTTAAATGTAAAATATAAAATGAAAAAAGAACCAGAAGAAAAGTAGGTACATATTTATCTGATCATCAGGGGTATAGAAGGGTTTTTTAAGGAAAAGGAATAGCCAGAAAGGAATAAGCCACATTTCATTTACATAAAAATTTTAAGTTTAAATACATAAAAGACACTATAGACTAAATCAAAAGGGAAATTACAAACTAGGAGAAATGCATATTTACAGGCAGAGTTGGTGAAGAAGCCCAATATGATAAAAGCTACATTGTATTTAGCCTTTATTAGGTGTAAGACAACCTAAGTGCTTTGCATACAAGATCTCATCATAACCCTATATGGGAGATGCAATTAGTTCCACTTGTGTTTTTTATTTTTTATTATTTGTTATTTTTAGAGGGGGGTAAGGGAGGGAGAAACAGAGGAGAGAAACAATGATGTGAGAGAGAAACATAGATTTGTTGCTTCTCATACACTGAACCCGCAACCTAGGTATGTGCCCTGACTGGGAATTGAATTGGCGACATTTCAGTTGGTGGGGATAAAGCCACACCGGTCAGGGCAGTTCCACTTTTAAAATAAAGAAATGGAAACACTGGGTGGCTAAGAAGTAACATGTCCAAGGACTCATTGTGAATAAGTAGCAGAACAGAGATTTGGATATAGAACTCTTTCTCAGTTCCATGCTCCTAATTTTTATGCTCTATTGACTTTTTAAAATCCAATATTAAAAGAACACCTCAACTACAAAGTGGGCAAAGTAATTTATAGAAGAACACATATAAATACTTAATGAACATATTTTTTATATTAAACATCAGTGGTAACAAAAGAAATGTATATTGAAACATGCTGTAAGATATTTTTCCCTATTAATTAGCAAAAATATTTTAAAATTTCAACATCTAATTTTGGCAAAGTTGAGAAAAATAGATATATGTTTTGGGAATGATATTGCTTTCAATTACCTTAAATAGAGATTTAAAAATTTAAGCTCATTGTCCTTAAAAATGTATACCTCTTTCAGCCAGCCATTCAACTTCTAAAAAAAGAATTCTAGAAAATTTCCCAGAAACTTAACAAAGATATTTGTATAAAGATAGTTATCATTAAATTATTTACCATTATGAAAAACTAAAAACAAGCTAAATGTCTACTAATAGGGCTTTGATACATAAATGGCAAAATATTTTCATGATGGAATAACATGTTAACCATTAGCAATATTAAGTATAAAGTTACTTAAAATTGGGAAATGTTCAAATATCTTACAAAACTATATGTGCCATTTTTAATTTTTGTTTTGGTGCTTGTCCACATTTTCCAAATTTCTACAATAAATATAGATTACTTTTTATCAGGAAGACAACTGTTATTTTAAAATGCCAATAGACTTTAATCAGAAGAATACCTAGGATAAGATTATAAAATTTAAATACAGTTTCTACTTAAAATTTAAATATTCTAAGTTTTGGTATACATGGGAATTCAAAGTAAGAATCAAAGATGAAAGTTTCCCATGTGACCCAAACCAGATATAAAAGCATGGTACAGATTTCTACATAAAGAAGCTAGCAATCAGGCATTAAAAGGAAGGTTCCCAACCTACCACCATCACCAGCTCACCCCCGGGAGATTAATTGCTTTTCTGTATTAAAATCCATAAGAGGACTTATAAAAACCTCAAACAGAGATAGGTATTTTTAGAGGAAATAATAACGTGTATATTCAAGATGGGATTGATTCTTAATTTTCTACCTTTCTTCTTAGGTAACATCAATATTGTAATTTATAAATAAAGTTCAAATTGTATGAATCTTCTGAGATAACTTATTTCTAATTTTAAAACACTTAAAAGGTAAGAACTCCAACATATAAACAGTACCCATTTCAAACCACAGCCAACTTTATATTTCATAGAGAAAAGCTAGAAGAATTCCTTTAAAAATAAGAATAAAAATCTCCCAGAAAAAAAAATATGTAGTATTGTTTTGCAACTTTTTCTGGCCAATGTGATAAGGCATGAAACAGATAAAGAGTTTTAAATTTTGGAAAGAAAAAGTTAACATTATCATTAATTATAGATAATATCACTGTCTAAATAGAAAACCCAAATAAATGAAGGGGAAACTATATTCAGAGAAATTGGACAGTAATAGCTATCATTTATTAAAACCCTGTTTTAATTGTAAACCCTGTTTTAATTGTAAAATACTGTATTGAAAACTCTAATTGAAAACACTATATTCTCTGGCTCAGGCATCTGTTAAGTAGCAGAAATTCAAACTCACGCCTGACCAATCCCAAAGACTGCACAGACTGTGTTCTTTTCAATGCTTTGCTCTTTTCAATGCTTTGCTCTATAAAGTGGATAGTTATAAGGCACATGTGTGCACACACACATTTCCTATATGAAAGCAATAACTATCACAAAAGTCTAATTTAAAAAACCCCATTCACAAAGCAACAAATTCAACAAGGTTTGTGTGTAACCAAAGCAAGGAAAAAAAAAACTGTGTGTGTGTGTGTGTATACATATATATATATATGTAATAAGAAATAGAGATGAGGCAAGATTTAGATAGGGAGAATAAATTTCAATATTTAAAAGGTATATTCTAAATTAATTTTTATGTTACATGCAATTCTGATCAAACCCCCAACTGGATAAAATATTTTATAGGGAGATAATTCCCATATGTGTCTAAAAGAAACAAGTAAAAATAGTACAGAAAATTTTGCAAAGAACTATAGGCAAAAGGGGTAGTATATATTAAAACAATTATAAGTCTATAATTAAAAGACCCTGGGACTATGCAAGAAAAAAAAGTAATTAATAGAAAAGAATAGATAAACTAGGAATAGATCTGTCTAATATACTTACTAGAAGTCAGTTTATGTTAAAGGTAGCACCAGTAATCATCAGAGATGGAAAGAATTATTCAGTAATTAGTTATTGTTGGAACAATTGGCTACCAATTTGGGGGAAACATCAAGGTAAATTCTTACCTCACACCTTATACCAAATAAATTCCTTAGGATCAACAGTTAGAAATGTATTTTTAAAACAGAAAAATAAGATTAAAACAAAATTTGTCATATGCTGGGGAGAAAAAAATGTATTATAGCACTGGGAGGGAAAGAAATTTTAAAACTTGAATGCAAATAATGAATAGACTACATAAAATTAGAAATTAAAGGGATATATAAAAAAAGAACATAAATTGCTTATTAACCCAGTGATTTCCAACCAGTGTGCTGCAAGAATTCTCAAAACATGCAATTTACCTGACTATTTAGTCAGGGGCACTGACCTTTTTCCCCCTAGACTGTCTAATAAACAAAATGAGAACAGTCAACACAATAGCAGTGTGCTGTGAATGAATCAAAATTATACCAATTTTTGTCAAATTGGCAAAAAACATACTTTGTGGTGTGCTGCAGAATTTGGTGATTAGTTTATGTGTGGCGAAAGATGAAAAAGGTTGAAAATCAGTGGCTTTACCATACAGAAATATAAACCATCTCTGCAGCTCTCTTTATAGAGCAGGTCTAAACCTTTCCCCGCCCTCTTCCCCCAGGTGCATTTTCCTTGCCTCTCTCTTTCTCCTAAGCTCCAAGGGGAGGGAGGGAGGAAGGAAGGAAGGAAAGGAGGGAGGAAGGAAAGAAGGAAGGGAAAAATAAATATGAACCATCTCTATGTCAAAATAAAAAAGCAAAACACAAACTGGAAAAAATATTTTGTAACAAAAATTACAAAAGAAATATATATTAAGCAAAGTAGCTTTTAGTTTTTTCTTAAATTAGAAAAAATGCCCAAAGTTCATCAAGACATAACAAAATGAGCGAATACTTTCATATGCTGTATTGTTAATGGCATTGCAAATGGGCATAACCCTTCAGGAAAGTTGATTTACACTATATGTACATATTATTACAGGTACATGTTTAAAAATAAATGAAAAGGACTGGAAAGAAATTTACCAAAATAATAAAAAGAAGGGAAGAGGGTTATATTTTTTCTATTTCCCAAATTTCATGTAATAGCATTATTGTATTTTACTAATTTAAGTAGATAATCTTACACATATTGAACTGTATGTGTTGTCTTCTTGTATTACAGAATCTGGGATTGGAGACACAATTTTTAAAATCATCTAAAAAGCAATCATTTCACTAAAAACACAAATCTGTGATAAATAGGTCTTGCATCTTTCTATTTACCCTAGAAAACTAATGCTTTTGCAGTAGGTGTCTTTTTTAAAGGCAGTAGAAGATCTTTGTAAAACTAAAAGATGTGTCAGTGATGAGTTAGCCTCCCAATGAAAGCACACACCCCAGCAGACTGGTCCAGTTAGGTGCCTTGGCTCCTGCCTATGTGCTTGGGACAAAGATCTTCAAGGAGTCCTGACCCATCCCAAGCTACTAAACCTCCTTTCTTCAGGATGGAGCTAAGAGCAAGTCCTGCTCACACGTCTCCTCTCTGTCATTGCCCTGAAGAGCCTTAGAGCTCCGCTACAGCAGACAGACCACATGCTTGCAGCTACAGACTCCAGGAAACAAAAAGGGTAAGGGGCCTTCTCTTTGGGCCTTGTTCCATTACACAGAAACCAGCAGGAGTGTTCAGCTATGCATGCCAGCAAACACCAATATTATAGCAACCACTGTCCCAAACCACCATGAGATCCCACCTTCTGCTCATTAGGATGCCTAGTACCAAAAAATCAGAAAACAACAACTGTTGGCAAGGATGTGGAGAAAATGGAATTCCTGTGCACTGCTGGTGGGGATGTAAAATAGTACAGCCTCTGTGAAAAACAGTATGGCAGTTCCTTAAAAAATTAAAAATAGAGCTACCCTACGATCCAGTGATTCCACTTCTGCATGTCTACCCAAGAGAATCAAAAGCCTGTTATTCACAACATCAAAAAAGTGTAAGCAATGTAGGTGTTTACCAATGGATAAACAAGATGTTGTATACACGTACAAAGGAATATTATTCAGTCTTAAAAGGAATGACATTCTGACAGATGCTACAACATGGATGAATCTTGAGGAAAGTATGCTGACTGAAATAAGCCAGATACAAAAAAACAAATATTCTATGATCATTTATATGAGACAGAAAGTAGAATGGTGGGTGCTGGTAGCTGGGCAGTGGGGCAATGGGGAGATGGATGGTGGTGATAGCACAACAATATGAAGGCATTCAATGACACTGAAAATGGCTAAAATGTTAAATTTTATGTAATATATATTTTACTGCTATATATATATGAGAGAGAGAGAGAGAGAGAGAGAGAGAGAGAGAGAGAGAGAGAGAGTGTACTGCTGAAGGCACCAGTCACATTCAGTAAGTATTTTACTCAAAGGTGAAGACTGCTCCTGGAAACATTCAGTGACACAGCTCATATAGGTAACCAAATGGCACTGAGCTGTAGCCAGTTCTAGGTAATCAAAGCAGGGTGATGTTTGCTTCTTAGCTTCACATAACTCAAATCAAAGAACATGGGACACCACAGGACACAACGCTAGAACCATAAAACAGTGCCGAGCAACAGCAATTTCCTTATCTCTGGCTCCTCAACTTAGAATTTTTTACAGAAGCAATTTACAAAGGGCAAAGTTCTCAGCCCATGGAACTCCTGGGGCTTGGCTCCTGTGGTGCTGACAGAGTTCTTTCATGCTCCATAAAGAACCCCTGAGACACTCTTTCTGTGGCACTGCAAAGGATGACACCATGTTCTAAAATGAGGCTAGAAGGAGGCCAGCTGAGAGGTCTGGTCTGAGTACTTGCTTCAACAGTATGAGCTCCAGTTTGGGGGATTATTTTGAGAACTTAATTTAGCTGTAATCAAACATGTCCATTTGTAACTTGCCTAAATAAGTCACCTGTCCCTAAACCGGGATCCAGAAGCACTATTCAACTTCCCCAGCATTGTCTGCTGGACTAAGTTACAAGCGTACTTTTCTTTCCAATGGCTCTCTGAAGCTGTCTTTAGTCTTTTAAAGACTCTTTGGCCACCTACTGGATTTTTTCAGTGTGAGAACTGAGCAGAAAAAGAGCAACTTACTGCTCTTGTTCAAAGGAAAGTGAGAAGAGTTGCAGACTAGAAGCTAGACAGACTTTATTATTCAGTACCCACCGGGATTTGCAAGAGAATAGCTCAGACACAGTCTGTTCCTACCCTCCTCTTAAGGAAAAAGCCAATTATTTTCCTACCTAAAGAGTTTAGCAGGAGAGTGGAACATAAAAGCTTCTATGACATCTTTATCCTGGGCACAAGGAGGGAAAAATAAAAGGCGACACAATTCAAGTAACTTTGCTATTGTTTCTAAGTTACCAGGAGGAAAAAGGCTTAAATGACTTGCCGGTTTTTTCACATATGAAAAAGGATTATCAGCTACTTTCACTTTCTAACGAACAACTCTAGTCCTCTAAGTGAATTCTGTCTGTATAAGGCATACAATTTAAACTGAAGTCATTTTGATTAATGGAGATATTGGGGGGAAAAAACCTTAAAAAAAAAACGAGCATTCTGTTGGATGTGGCTCTTGAGATCAGAGAGCAAAGCTAGGGGGAAAAAAGGGCGGGGGGGGCGGGGGGGGGGGGGAGTTACAACTCATTCAGGAAGAGCACAGCAAGAGCCAAAGATTCATTGGTGAGTTTCTAACTCTCAGCTGTGTAGCAGAGGAGAAGCAGGTTCCTGGTAGAAGCTGAGAGGCTGAACTGAGGGCATGCAGCAGGGCAGCTGCAGGGTGTGCTGGGAACTGGTGAGTTCCCAGTTCCCAGTTCCAGCAATATTGGTGACAGTTGTGTAGAAGAGTGCAAAAACAGATCAGGGTTTGAGAGGTGCTGGTAGGTAGAAACTGCTCCGCAGGTACTAATCCTGACAGGTGGGACTGCCTCTAAGGAGAAGGCCCAGAGAGAGGGTTTCAAATGTATACATGTCGGTGTGGGGAAGACCTCAGGGCCTAGTGAGTGTAACACACACACACACAGTCACAGAGATTTGACTCACTAAAGGCCCAAAGCTACACAAAGCTGGGACTTGCATTCGGGCCTCCTGACTCCCAGAGCTGAGGCTTTTTCTCACTCCTTGGAGTGGCACTGCATTCACGAGCGCTAGCATCAGTGCGAAGGCAGCAGGACAAGGCCACGTTGCTGTGTGCAAGCACCATCCGTGTCTGCTCTGTCGTCAGGAGGCGTGGCATTGGTACAGAGTCCCAGAACCCTGCCAAGCTCTCCACTCGTCTGGTGGCAGTCCATTTGGTAGTAAAAGAAGTCAGGAAAAGAGAGGAAAGCACCTAACTGGCCAGCAGGCTGGCGGGCAAACACATGTAGATGGCTCCCCCAGCCTGCACCTCTCTCAATGCTTTCCATTGCCTCCAGGCTTTCTCTCTAGCAGTTCTCCAGGAGTCTCAGGCTGCCTGAAGCACGACTTCTACTTGCTCCTCTGCTCTCTTCCACTTCCATCCTTCCAAGCAGCCAAGGACAGACACTCTCGTGGACATGGTCTCCTTTGGCCTTATTAATGCTAATTGTGGGGGAGGGGTGTCAGATCAACAAAAACTGGCACTGTGAGAGGGTTTAGATCATGAAGTTGGATACAAATAAAAGTTTGCATGTATCAAGAACCCTGACTCAATCTTGAGCCCAAAGGTTTGCCTACATGATCCATTTAACCCTTGCCACTGCCCTTGGAGGTAGATATATTCCCTCGTTGTGTGGAAGACAGGTTTCTACAGGTTAAATGGCCTAGGTCAGAATGATCCCAGCTCACTCCAAAGTCCCTGCTTTACCACCACCATTACCAGTGGGGTAACGCCAGTGGGTGGGGGGGGGGGGGGGTCTCTCCAACTGGGTTGGTCCTACTTGAAATAAGGATTCTGACTCTCTTCGAAGGGGCTGTGGTTAAACCAGACCAACAAATCTAACTTGTTTTATTAGGTGCCCAACTCTGAAGGGCACTGGTCTGCTGAATACCACCCTCCCAGACAACCTGCCTTGCCCTGAGGATAGGATGTGACACAGCTGCTAAAATGCCAGGTAGAAAGAAGGCAGAAGCTGACTACCCATTTCTGAGAAAGGGAGTAAATTCACAATTACTGCTTGCCAGCTAAAAACATACTTAGCTGTAAATACTCTCCTGGAATTTCTGTTCCCCCTCCCCACAAACACAAGCCAGGATGCAAGATTCGAGAAAGCTGGGGAAGGGCCCTCATTTAAACAATGGGCGAAAGAGTTACAAGTGGTAAGGAGGAGACTGGGAAATGAGACAGGGGCAACTGTTCTGAGCACAGAGCTATTGTGTTCCTGTCTGCCCTGTGAACGTACCAAAAGTTCACCAAGCTAATAGTACAAAGGTTAGGGAGTGATTGATCAGCTGGGCAAGAGGTCTGCAGCTGAGACTGCCAGAGCTAAGTAATGCTATGATGATCAGCCACAAAAGGGAGGTCAGTGAGATGAAACATGGCATCACAGGTGAGGGGGCTTCATTGGCAAGCTAACTACAGTTTCAGCAAGAGAAACCATCCAGAGAACTGGTATACCTGAATGTTTTGAACTCAGCTATGTAATAAATGGTATTCCTCTCTGCACCATTCCACCTGCCTCTCCGTGTGTCATCAGCTACACTTACATTAAGTGTTTCAAATTACAGAATGATATGCATGGAGTTAGGATGTCACTCAAAACTCTGGCAAGCAGAGGCCCTAAGTCCCTCCTGAAATGAAGATTATTTGTGGGTATCTATGCATGTGCACTCTCCATTTAGATTGCACATTTCCAGGTCTGGAGACTTCTGAAAGACTCCAGAATTAGGCACGGACTTTGGATTTTCTTTCTGGAGGGGTTGATACACAAAGCAGTCACTACACAGGGCTCTGACCAGTGACAGTGTCCTCTGGCAGGTATGGAGAGAGTTCTATGGGAGGGTGGAAGGGGCAGGGGAGCTGGTGCACCAGAAAGCTCAGAGGAGGCTCTTCTAGGACAGAAGTTTCTACTGTGTCAGCTGCCAAGAAAAACCCAAGTGGCTAAAACTTAGTGGCTTTGAAGTCAAAGGTCCTCCTATTTTGGGCACACCATACCTATCAGGATCCATATTAAGCTATTTACAGGTCCAGGAAGGTCTGCTCTAGGAGAGACTTAACAATATTCAGCTCTGGCAAAGAAAGAAAAGATATGAAACCTTCACTGGCCTTGGCAGAAAGGTAATATGAGAAAACGGGCCTTGCAGTGGTTATTTCATTGGCTGCTTTGGTGGTGCAAGGTTCCCAACCTGGTTGTGAAGGTTTCTATACCACTGCTCTCTGCACCTGTGCTAGAACATGGTCCAAAGACATGCTGCCTTAGTACAGCAAGGCCAGTTCCTTCTCTAACTTGGATGTGGAGGTTGTTCAAGGGGAAGTCTATTGTTTCCTTAAAACAGAAAGACTACCTCTGTCAAAGATGCTAAAAAAATGCACAAATCCTGATTTGATCTCCTATTAGCTGATGACTTAGACACATTATCTAACCCCTCTGAGTTTCAGTTTCCTCACCTGCAAAGGCACATGATGTTATATACTACATAGGATAGCTATGAAGTTAACACACACACGCACTGGGCACAAGGCCTGGCCCACAGTGGACAGAGGTATTCATTTAGTCAGAGGGTACCTTTGTACCAATTCCAGGGTCACACCTGGATACCAAGCGTATGTATTTATCTGTAATATGTATATATTATCCAGTTCTGTAAATGCTTGGCAATTCTGCTTTCTCAACACACATTAGAAATAAGTTCCATGAAGGCTGAGACCTTTTCTGTTTTATTACTTATTATAACCCCAATGTTAACTAAATAGCTATGAACACACTGGTAAACAAAGCAGAGATGCCCACACTATCTGGAACAATTGCATGTGTGTGCCTGCAGGTTAGTGTCCAGGCAGTGATATGGAGGAGCATTTCTCGAAACTTCAGGACCACACTGCTTGGCGAGCTGTGACTAATGCCTGGCACCACCACGGACGAGGGTGCACACACTCCCAGCACAGGGGCTCTCACGAGTTTTGGTCTTAGGACTCCTTTGATGATGTCAGTTATATATAACAGTATTTTTCATGTTAGAACTCAATCTAAATCTAATTTATCTAAAATAACAATGATAAACCTACCACATGTTGACATAAATTGCATATATTTTTAATGAAAAATAACTCTATTTCCTAAAACAAAACTTTATTAGAAATGTGCATTGCTTTACATTTTTTCAAATTTCTTTTAATTCCAGGCTCTGGAGAAGGTGATTGGATATCACATCATGTATTCTCTGGGTTAATCCAGAGAGTAAAACAGTATAAAACACAAAACAAAACAAAACAAAACAAAAAACCATGAATCTTACTGTTTTAACAACAGTTCTGACCTCCCTCATGCATTCACTGAAAGGATATCAGGGATCCCTGAGGCCCCTAAACCAGACTTTGAGACCCACTACTTGACCACGGATATCAGTAAAACATCATATTTTATTGTTTCTACTAAGGGTGGTTTCTTTTACAAACATCCAAATTTCAAAACTGAACCCTAATTCTAATCATTTGCCTCAATGTACGGGCCCTCATTCAGCTGGAATCTGCCAGACAGTGCAGCTAACAGGACGACAAGGATACGAGTGAGTGAGGGTAGATATAACTTCCCATGCAGGGAAGCTGAAGACCCAACATGTCCAAAATGACTCCTTACCCTACCCCTAAACCTGCTCTTCAGTGGTGAGGGCACCATAATTTTTTCAGTGAAGTATACTTTTCACCTCCCCAAGGTCAAGTCCTTCAGGGACATGCCTGCATATCTCTCAGAATGGAGCTGACACCTAGAAAGTTCCCTCCGCCTCAGCTTCTCCCAACCTCATTTTCCCAAGCACTTCCTAAAAATATTGCTTCCCTCTTTGAGTCTTCTTTAGAAGAGTTGTTGAAAATTCATTATGCCCCATCCAGCCTAAACATACAATTCCCATTTACCACGCCACTGCTTGGGGAGTTTAGAAACTTCATAGATGCATTTATTGGACATACGTAACCAGCCTGTACTGATTTGCATTGTATCACTGTAATAAAATGGAGAATAGAATTTTTATCAGTTTATGATCATTTATAAGACTACTTGTACTAAATTAGGCATTTGTTTTGCGCTACCTGTATACTGAGGCAGAGCCTAAGACACAGCAAATAAATCAGATCATTTTTATTTAATATGGGGAATTCCACCACTTTACATCAAGTTCTCTTTGTGAAGACCCATACAAGGTCTTGGTGCCGAGAATAAAACTGTATTTCCCCTGCCCCACTGGTTTGTTTTTATATTACAAGGGCACTCTGGATTTTGTTACTAATCATTCCCCTTACTTGCTTCAAGTGGTAGGAAGCTCAAAGCCAACTCTGAAAACCACACCTAGCAAATGATCTGAATTTCATGCACTTTGTGTATCAACCTTACCCCAAGCATTAGCTTACATTTCTACTTTGGCCTCCATTCACCTATTTATTTATTTTAAATACTGCTGTGTTATGTGTATTTCTGTAATACCCTTTTGTGATGAAACGGGGTATATATATGAATAAATACATAGTGTGAATCTTTAATCTACCTCAAACTAAGTTTCTCAGATGAGCCCTTGAAGAGAATGGGCCAAAATCAGTTATAGCAAAGAAGCAGTTAACATGTATCCATTTGTTTTCTATAGTTCATATTATTCATTACAATTCCTGATTCATATGAGCTGTTACCAAACATTACAAACTTTCAGCTTCCACATGTCTAATTCACTTTGAGGGATTTCATTTCCAGAATTTTTCTAGGATTGGGGAAAGGAAGAATGCCAGGTAAATTATATGTATTATCTTTTGCTCCCCACAAATACCTATGAAATGCTACTATTTCTTTCCCATTTAATAGGTGGGCAAACTGAGGCCCAAAAACATTAAAACATTTGCCTTAAGTTATGCAGATGGTTAAGTGGTGAAGACAGGCTGTGAAACCAGGTGTGTGGTCCTCCAATGCCGCCAGGGTGTGTTCATCTTGGAAATCCAGGGAGTAGTGCATTTATCATATGTGCAGCTTTCTGTGTGAATATCATACTTCAGGAAAATGTTGAAAAGAAAAAGGCCATGGGGCTTTTCTACTCTCTCAGTGCAAAGTCAATGGGACAAAATTAGTATGAAGGGGAGCAGAAGGGCCAAGTAATGAATTAAGAGGCAGGGGCCCTGATGTTGATGCCTTATCTATTCAACACTGATGGGATTATATTTAATGAATGAAATACTGAATTTAATGAATGGATTCTTTATTAGGTCCCTTCTGCTCTTATGTTCATTCTCCAAGGACACTGGGTCAGAGGGATGGCATGAGTTACAACCCATGTGTGTGTGTCCGAGGCCTCCACAATAAGGCAGGAGGCCGAGAATAGACTGAAAAGTAATACTGATGGTAACAGCAATATATACCTCTTCCTTTATTATCTTTTTGTTAGGTTTTCTTCTTCACCATTAAATATAGGTACAAACAAATGTAATATCCCTAAGCAGGTTTTCCACTTTGCTGATTATTACACTCTCCCATGGGCCTGATAATATTTTAGGAGAGCCTCTCCCAGCATCTGCAGTTGTATGTATATTTAGAAATCTAAAATAACTTTATCACTAGCATTTAAAGGAAAGCCTTATCATGTGAATCATTTTAAAACTAAAATTCTTATGGCTTATTCATGACATACGTAATTCAGCTTAAGGCAGTGCCAGGACAAAATCAGATTAAAGGGGTAGAAAAAGGTATTGCCCTTGGTGTCAGGAAGTAGGTTCTAGTTTTGCCACTAGTTATCTTGAACAAGTCACTTAATAGGGCAAGTATTCCCTTCCCTTTTCAGCAAGATGGAGAAATTGAACTAAATTTTTTTTTAGATTTTATTTATTTTTAGAGAGGGGAGGGAGGGAGAAAGAGAGGGAGAGAAACATCAATGTGTGAGAGAAACATCAATCAGTTGCTTCTCACGCACCCCACACTGGGGACCTAGTTCGAAATCCAGGCAGGCCATCTCAATCCACTGAGCCACACCAGCCAGGGTGAGCTAGATAATTTTTTAATTGAATTTATTGAGGTGACATTGGTTAATGAAACTGTATGTTTCAAATGTACAATTCTATAATACATCATCTATATATTGTACTGTGTGCTCACCACCCCCAGTCAAGTCTCCTTCCATTACCATTTCCCCCCCCCCCTTATCCTCCTCTATGTCCCCCCACCCTCCTTTCCCTCTGGCTGTTTCCCTTTCCATCATACTTCTGTCTGTGTCTATGAGGGTTTTTTTGTTGTTGTTGCTTAATCCCTTTACCTTTTTCACCCAGACCCCCAACCCCTCTCTCCTGTGACAATGGTCAGCCTGTTCTCTGTATCTATGAGTCTGTTTCTATTCTGTTTGTTAGTTTATTTTGTTCATTAGATTCCACATATGAATGAGACCATATAGTACTTGTCTTTCACCAACTGGCTTACTTCACTTAGCTTAATACTCTCCAGGTCCATCCATGCTGTTGCAAAAGGTTTGCTTCTTTTTTACAGCCAAGTAGTATTCCCTTGTGTAAATGTACCACTGTTTTATCCACTCATCTACTGATGGGCACTCGGGCTGCTTCCAAATCTTGGCGATGTTAAGTAATACTGCAATGAACACAGTGGGGCATATGTTCTTTCAAATTAGTGTTTCATGTTTCTTCAGATAAATTCCCAGAAGTGGTTTGGCTGGGTCCAAAGGCAGTTCTATTTTTTAACTTTCCAAGGAAACTGCATGCTGTTTTCCACAGTGGCTACACCAGTCTGCATTTCCACCATTCACAATGCATAAGTGTTCCCCCTTCCCCATATCTTCACTAGCACTTGTTTGTTGATTTATTAATGATGGCTATTCTGACAGGTGTGAAGTGATATCTTATGTGGTTTAATTTGCATCTCTCTAATGATTAGCGACATTGAGCATCTTTTCATATATCTATTGGCCATCTGTACGTCCTCTTTGGAGAAGTATCTATTCAGGTCCTTTGCCCATTTCTCAATTGGATTGTGTGTTTTTTGGGTGTTGAGTTTTATAAGTTCTTTATAAATTTTGGCTAGTGATCCCTTATCAGATGTATCATTGGAGAGTACATTCTCCTATTTGGTGGGTTGTCTCTTCATTTTGTTGATGGTTTCCTTTGCTGTGCAAGCTAGATTATTACTAAGGTTTCTTCATGACCAAGAACACTAACAATAATTTTATTAAATTCCCACCTGGATATAGCACATTATCAGACTTTGAACATCCTCTCAAGAAAATGAAGGAACCCAATTAGGGCACAGAAGGCCACCCCCTTTTGTGGTGACAAAATAGAGTACTTATGGGCAAAGCTCTAATGTTTCTTAAAAAACATTTGGTCCTCTTCCAGTTTCTAGACATTTGTCAGTCCTGTTAGAGGCCATGATCCTGGCCATGATAATATTAGCTTTGAAGGATTCTCACCTGTCCCAGACACCAGGCAAAGACAACAGAACCAAGGGACAAAATGTGAAAGCCCTGCAAATGATCAATGGCATCATAAGCCATTGAAAAGGTCTCTTTAATCCTCAGAATGACCTTAGTGACTGGGATGTCTGGGTTACTATCACATGGATGACAATTCAAACAGAAAGTCCTATTTGATTATGTAGTCAAAAGCATAAAATACAGTGGAATAAGGATAGGTTCTGGAGAGAGAGAGGCATTATCTTCATATCACAACCACAATGCAGAAGTTGTATGACCATGGGCAAGTTTCTTTATGTCACTAGGCCTTAGTTACCTGTCCAACTGATTATTAATAGAAGTTAATGAAGAGAGTTCTTTGAGAAATAAATGGGAAAATACATATAAAACATGTATCACAGAGCCTGGTACAAGGAAACAGCTCAATGAACAGTAAGTAATTCTATTCCACTCCAAAGTCCTCTCATCTCTGCATGGGCACTTGCTAAGAAGTTACTAGTTTGTCTGAGAGACTATAATTTCCTATAAATGCCATCTCTTTGTGGAATCCTACCCGAGGCCACAGGGTCTCTGAATGTTCAGTGAGGACTTCCTAAAGGAATAATTTATAAGGCACATAACACAATACCAAGGCACAGTTTAATATAAGCCGATCTTTTGGGCTCATTTCTGCTATAGGCCAGTTTTTTCTTTTGGGTTTGTTGTTTTTTTTTGTAATTAACAAAGGTCAGGATTTTGCTTTGAGGGTCCAGGAAAAAAAATGGCAATTGTGTATCAGCTGTTTGACTCTAGGCAAGTTATTTAACCTCTCTGTTCCTCAGCTTCCTCTTCTATAAAGTGACACTAATAACAGTAGTCTACTCCTAGATTTAAATGTGAAATGCCTGACACACTTCACTTCACAGGTGTTCACTACATTATTTTAAACCTCTTGTGAAACTTTCCATTAAGTGATATGTGATCAATGAAAACCTGAACCTATCATAACTTTAGCCTTGTTACTAGGTCCTGATGACAGTCGGTACCACCAGGGCATCTTAAAATATTTAAATCCCTGCCTTCTGTCCAAGAACCTGCATTTCCAACAAACCCCTTGAGTGAGTCTCAGCTGGTGCTCACTGAACTGACAAATACTACTCTGGAAGATGCTGAAGAAACCGGATCAAATGTTGGGTGATTCCCCTTTCCCTCCAAGAGACAGATTTATGGTTTGGGTAAAACCATTAAGAACACATTGGTTTTTTTCATTGGTTTCATTTTGAGTTTCTGCCTCCGCGATACAAAGTGAAATCACACAGAGCCTGGCAGTTTGGGTCTTCCCTCCCACGTGAGGTGGAGTGCCACGTGACCAGAAAGCTTAGAACTGAAGCCAGAGGAAGACGCTAGTCGAGGGGAATCTCTCTATTTTTTCCTTTTTATTAAGAGAAAAAGCTGCCTTGGCTGGGGAACTTCATTGGTTAGAGCGTCATCCTCATGCACCAAGGTTCTGAGTTCCATCTGCAATCAGTACACACACAAGAATCAATCAAAGGACGCATACAGAAGTGGGACAACACATCGATGTTTCTCTCTCTGTCTCCTCTGACAGAGGAAGGGATGTTCCCTTCTCCTGTCTCTCTAAAATCAATAAATAAAAAGTTTTTTAAAAAAGAAAAGTCATAACCCCAAAGAGATGTGTGTGACATGTCTGACAAATACAAGAGGAACACATGAATTTTCATCCAGAGAAAGCTTCCTTATGCTGGATGTGAGTCCATGTACAAAACTGTGACTCCAGTCTCAAAGATGTGGCATCTTTAGCGCAGAATTTAGGGGGAAAAATAGGAGCACTGGAAATAAAACCTACAAGGGTCTGAAGCACACTGTGGGTGGTCTATAAGCAAATATTGACACATAATGATCTCATATATTTAAAAGCAACAATGAGCTGGAAGTAGCCCACTATACAAGATAAAATGAGCCAGCCAGACTGCCAAAACTCTCAGGCAGGTTTCAACAGAAGTCAATGAGATACAATGGTTTCAAGTTAGGTAAAATTTGTAAAATGTTCAATCCTGTGAAATCAGAGCAGCAACTGTGATGGGAAGTCATGCTTCTTACTTGCTCCTAACAGCCTCTTATGCAACACAAGCATTCACTAAGTAGTAATCAAACATTATCATAATTAGCTCACAAAACATACTAATAAAACCACAATAATATTTACACCCACAAAAACTTTAAAAATACCATTTACAATAGCATTAACATTTTTAAGTTTCTAGGATTATATATCCATATTTGTACATGTAGGAATATATTTTATATATTTTGTATAGCTTTATAAAGAAAATTATAAAGCTTTCTTGACACATAGAAGAGGTTATAAATAGACATAGAGAAATCAATATTCATGTACTTATATAATGATGACACATGCCAGACACTATTCTAAGCACTTTATACATACTACGTGCACCACATTTAATCCTTTAATCCTTTCAATTACCCTATAAGGTAGGTACTATTATGATCCTTATAGTACAAGCAAGGAAATTGAGGCACACTATTTATTTAAATAAATTCTCCAGTGCCAGATCCAAACTCAGGAACTTGGGCAACATCCTTTTAAAGATCATGCATGCTGCATTTTATTATGGTAGACTCCCTACTGTAAACATGTCAGTTTTCCCCACACTGGTCTACAGATGCAGTGCAATCCTAATAGAACTCCAATAGGTTCTGTTAGAGAATTTGACCTGTTTATAAAATCTATATAAAAGGGCAAAAAGCCAAGGATAAGACATGCTTGAAGAACTAGGGAAGAACATGCCTTCCCAGGTGTCATGAATTCACTGGGAAGCTCTGATAATTAAGACAGTGTAGGGTTGAATGAGGGACTGACAAAAAGACCAATGGGACAGAATAGAGAGCACAGAAACAGATACAGCACAAATGGCCACTTGATATATGACACAGGCAGTATTGCAGATTATGTGGACAAGAAGTGCAGTTCAATAAATAGTGGCTGGACAACTATTCATTCAGACAAGAAACAAAAACACAAACATACCCCTACCTTACAACTTCCACAAAAATGAGTTTCAGATTAATAAAATACAATAAAACAACATGAAAGGCAAAACTATAAAAGAGAATATATTCATGAACTGGGACAGGAAAGAATTTCTTAAACTAGATACAATTTTTTAAAAAAGATACAAAAATTATTGGCCATAAAGTCCAAGAATATTAAAATTAAGAGTTCGTGTACATCCAAAGGCATCACAAACAGTAAAGACAAGTCACAAAGTAGTAGAAGATATTTGCAACACATATAATTGACAAAAGATTGATTCCAGAATATGTAAAGGAGTCCTACAAGTCAGTAAAGAAAAAAAAAAAGAGAAAGAAGAAAAAATGGGCAAACATTTGAATAAATGCTAAAAGAAGAAAAGGGCAACCAAATGGCCAATAGGCTTTATTATTAATCAGGGAAAAACAAATGAAAACCACAATAAAACACCATACCACACTCCCCAGATTGACAGAGATTAGAATGTCTAACAGTACCAAACTGCGGTGAAGATGCAGAGCAATAGAACTCTCATCCACCATTAAAGGAAATACAAACTGGAACAAACGCTTCAGAAAATAGTTTGGAATTATAGTCTGAAGTTGAACATACAAATACCATATGACCTCACAATCCATCTCCCACATATATCCTAGAGATCTTCGACACATCTGTGCTAAGAGATTTTATATACACATATATAAATGTTCTCACCAGCCTTTTTCATAAAAGCCAAAAGCTGGAAATACCTATTAACAGTGAAGTGCATTAACGCACCGTCACAGTACAGAGGGATTCTCAAGAGTGAAAACCCATAAACCACAGCTACAGGCTTCGAGGCTAAGTCGTGCAATCACACTGTTGACAGAAACAAAACAAAAAGTACTACATATCAAACACTTGCAAAACGAAATGATGTCATTTAAGTATATCTACATAATTGTAAGTTTCCTATGGAGAGAAAAGGAAGGTGGTTTTGAAAGTAGAGAAGATTCTAAGGCAATGTTCTATTTCTTAATCTGGATGGGGTTATATGTGTGTCCACTTGCCAAGTATTCATTCAACCATACATATATTTTCTACATTCTTCTTCATGTATGCTATA
Source organism: Phyllostomus discolor (assembly GCF_004126475.2). Classification (NCBI taxonomy): domain Eukaryota; kingdom Metazoa; phylum Chordata; class Mammalia; order Chiroptera; family Phyllostomidae; genus Phyllostomus; species Phyllostomus discolor. The sequence goes on along the minus strand of NC_040907.2, from coordinate 88,730,942 downwards.
TTCCCTAATTTCTGATTATCCTCTTTAAAAAAGCAAATTCATTTCCTGATTAGAAGAGACCTGCCTTTTAAAAAGAAAGGTAACAAACAAACTTCCAAATTAAAAAATTCAAAGATGTATTTCAGAAGATAATCCATTAAAGATGGCAAGAATGTTTGGTTACAAGAAATCCTAAGTAAAAGCAACAACAAGCTCCTCAAAATCTGATTTTACTACCATTTTTGTAAAGGTTAAAAGACAGGGCCTGACAAGTATCATGGATGTTGGGTGGTGGTGGACGCCGGAGGAATTACCACTCAAGAGTCAGAGCAGCAGAAACACAGAGCAGAGCAAATATGTGTTGATGTTTTAGTCACGTTTTAAAGGCAGGCGGTAAAAGTTACATACAGCAATATGACAATACTTTTTATTTAATAATGTTTATATTTCTTAATCTTGATCTTTTCATCTTCTTCCTTTTTTTAAAAAAAGAATTAAGAGCCCTTGCCCAAACCTAAGACTTTGTACTCTGACTGTAGCTAAGTACAAAACTATACAGAAGTACAAATTATTTCCCCAAACATCTAAACTAACATTCTGACAGCAAATCGATTTCTCGTCAGCCAGAGTTTTCCAAAGCCAGTTCTGGATTTGTTTTTACTAGCAGGCCACTTAAATTTTACCCACTTGTTTAGCTGCAAGCATTGAAACAAAATGTTTGCTGGCCAAACAAACACTGGTTTTAAAATTCTCCACTTGGGTTGCTGGATAAAACACTTGTTTACTGAATCAAATGTTTTATTTGGAAAACGCCTGCCAGAGTGGACCCTATCCAAGAAATACACCAGGATGTGCTAGGATGGTGATGTCATGCCCTTGATAGAAGCTGGCATTTTAGGGCAACATCACAAAGTTTACTTTCAAAGAATAGAATAGGAAAACCTATCTGTTAAAAATAAAATCAACCCAAGGCCTAAAATGCTTTTACTGGGTCATTAAACAGGGTAGTTCAATCCCCCCAAAAGCTAATCTCTTTACATAATCAAACAGATTTTATAAATGACATTCTAATTATTAGTATTACTATTTTAGAGCCAGGCCTCTCCCTTTAGATTTATTCTATACATTGGGGTTCTCCTATGTGACTCGGCGTAAAAGACCATTTCTACCTCTTAATAAGATACACTAAACCCTGAAATCCCATTATTAACAAAAAAATAGGATTGAACATAAGGCCAGTCCAACTTGAAACCCATCCAAAAAGACTGACTTTCTTAAGTACCAAAAGAAAACATCCTAAAAGACAGCCTTGGGACCCTGCACTTAGTTTCATATGGAGGTTCCAATAAAAACATTATATTTGTTTAAAATCAGAATTGCCTAAGAATTTTCATCAATAGTTTCCTACTGTTAAGCAAATAAATAAAATGGACCATTATTATAGTCAATAATGGTCTCAAAACTTTTAAAAGTATGTCCCCCATATTTAAAAAACATGATGCATATATCTAAGCATATGCATCTTTTTATTTATAAACTATATTCTATTAGACATTATAAAATATATATAAAATGGACAATACAAAGGACTTAATAGACATTTCCCTAAAGAAGACATACAATTGACCAATAAGCACATGAAAAGATGCTCAACACCATTAGTCATCAGGGAAACAAAAATCAAAGCCATGAGATACCACTTCATATTGACTAGGATGACTATGATAAGAGGAAAAAAAGAAAGTAATAAGGACTGGCAAAGATGGGGAGAAATTGTAACCCTTGTACATTGTTGGTAGGAATATAAAATGTGGAAAACAGCATGGTGGTTCAGAAGGTTAAACACAGAGTCACCACACAAGCCAGCAAATCTGCTCCTAGGTATATACCCCAAACAGGTAGAAATGAGAATGTGAATGGATACTTGTATAGCCATGTTGTACAGGCTCATGGCAGCAT